>NW_022589735.1:4975273-5294712 GCF_004348235.1 Phoca vitulina
TCCCTACTTTTGTATCTTTGGGGTAAATACCCAGTAGTGCAATTGCTGGATCATATGGTAGCTCTATTTTCAACTTTTTGAGGAGCCTCCATACTGCTTTCCAGAGTGGCTAAGGTGCTGGAATTATTGACAAACCCTTCTCCATCTGCTACTAACACAGCTCAGAGAAGAGCTAGGCAATGTCCAGTTCGCAGGGAATCTTCTAGAACTGTGCTGTCCAGTTTGATAGCTATGAACCACATAAGGCTATTTAAATTAAAATGAAGTAAAATTTAAAATTCAGTTCCTCCTTTTCATTCGTCACATTTTAAGCACCCAGCAGGCTCATGTGACTGGTGGCCACTGTACTGGGCAGCACTGTTCTAGAACCTCAGTTTGTGGAGCTCCCCAGAAAGACACTTCAAGCTTTTTGTACCATTTAATTTAGTGTATGGAGCAAAACCCATGGCCAGGGCATGTCTACC
This sequence comes from Phoca vitulina, assembly GCF_004348235.1. Classification (NCBI taxonomy): domain Eukaryota; kingdom Metazoa; phylum Chordata; class Mammalia; order Carnivora; family Phocidae; genus Phoca; species Phoca vitulina. The sequence continues at coordinate 4,975,738 of NW_022589735.1, forward strand.
AGCAAATGGTTCTAGGTTACCAAAAATGATAAAGACGGTGATTGCTAATCATGGTGGTAGAAACAATAACATCCATGTGTTGAACAGTCCTGTGTTTTAGGCATTGGACAGAGTGCCTCACATTCGTTGCATTAAAGTCCCCCCAAATACTCTACAGTTAGTGACATATCCCCACCTTACTCATGACAAAATGGACTCAGGGCGACTAAGGAATTGACGCAAGGTAGAGAGACAAGACCTGCTTGGACTTCAAAGCCAGCCTGCCTCTCAGATGCAGAACCCACGCTAACCTCCTATGCTTTGACGAGATTTGCACCCAGACTGTTCTTTCCAGAAGGTATCTGTCTGCCTTCTGCCTTTCACTTAGCTTTGAACACTTCCTGCTCTCAGGAAAACTCAGACGTGTTCAAGCCAGGGCGGAAGCTCACTCTCGTCCTTGGTTGCCGTGTGGAATTCCTTGCACTGGACAGGCCGTGAGGGCTGCTGCTGGCCACTGGGGCTGCCCTCACTCCACCCTCCACCCCCAGTGCCCAGAGGGACCTGCTCACTAAGCCCAGGCACCATGTGGGGAGACAACGGCTGGAGGCCCCAGCTGTGCCGCCAAACCCCTTCAGAGAGCACAGCCCTAGGCAGGGGCCAGGTCAGCAAGGCCCGAAGAGACGGCAGGTGTCAGGGGGAAGCCCCACGGTGTGTGCCTGTGAGCAGGACCAGCTCATACGTTCTTGCCCAAAGCCGCAGCTAAGGAATACACTGAGACACAGTGAGCAGGACAGGGTGACCGGCCAGGCCCTTGGGGTGAGCACCAGCACATTCATTCACTAACCCATCCATCAGCCATTCACTAAGCAAAGGAGCACCAGGTGCTGAGCCCTGAGCCAGGGTCACCTTCTACAGATCAGGCCCCCGTGGGCCACAAAGCACCTCTCCCACTATTCCCAAACACCCCTCTCCCACTGCAGCCTCAAAATAACCCCGAGAGGCAGGCAGGTGGGGCAAGGACAGGCCCCCAACTTGACAGACGGAGAAACTAAGGGCTGAGGAGCAAAAGCAATTTCCCAAAGCCTGCAAACTGCCTCCCGAGACTTGACCCCAGGGTTTATCAGCTGATTACCAAGTCACTCTTTAAAGGGAGCATTTTACATGGACAGGGGCTGCTGTGGGCTCTGTGGCTCCAGAGACCACCCAACGACACCAGAGGTACAACTCCATCCTGGGGCTCCACCCTCTTCCTCACCCCAGCAGGCCGTCCCCGGATTCAAGTCACCAGGGACGATTATCATGAAGCTCACTTAGCCAGACACCGGGGACCTGGGACATTTCCTCTCCTGTGCTTGCTTAGAGACCCCAGGATCTCAGGCACCCCCACAGGCCCTGGGCAAGGCCACCTCTCTGGCTCTCACATCCCAGAGGGCCACACAGGCCAGCCGGCCTTCCGCAGGGACTCACCAGAAGCAGAACACCCAGGCAGCTCCCCCATCCGGAGCCCTCTGCCCACTGGCACGAGTCCGCTGTGGCTGGACCAGCCAAGCCGGGGCTTCCAGACTTCAAGCTGAAGCAACATCCGAAATGGGCTCACACCTCTGTGCTGAAGGCAGGGGGATGGACTATACCCTCCCCAAGGCCCAATCCTACATTTGTCTCGCTCAAGCCCTAGGACTCCAGTTTAAGAGCCTTTTTATAGACTCCTATAAAGGAGAAAGTGAACTTTTAACATGTTTGCACTCCACTAAGTCAATACGCATAAAAGGGACAAGAACGGAGCTTCCTCTGCCCAGATGCGGGCCGGCAGGGCGGGCAGGCCACGGCAGGGCCCTCCCGGCTCCCGCGGGCTCTGCTGGCCACGTCTCCTCCCGGTGTGCCTGCAGCATGGCCCCCAATTAGCAGGCCACCGTCCACCAGGGCCGTGCACGGCCACTAATGAAGCCGGAAAGCCCCGCCTGGCCGGGCTAATGGGTGGCTCCTGCCCTCACTCAGCCGAGACGGCCCCCCAGATGCGCGGTTTTCATGGGAAGATTTAGAGGAGCGGAGACACGGAAGCTGTAAAGTTTTACTAGGAATTCTCAACCATCCTCCTTTGGCCCCGACACTCACACTGCCCTTCTTTTTAAAGAGAGCTTCCTTTCTGCTTTGAACTTAATCCTTAAATCTCAGCAACCCTGTGCCGTCCTCCAGGATCCAGGATCTGGGCTCAACCTCCGGAGAGGCCTGCCTGCCCAGGAGGAAGAGAAAGAGACTGCTTGGGGCCCCCCCGCGAGGGCCTTCTCCTGCCCGGCCTCGCCCTGGAACAATCCCCAAGGAGGCCGTCTGCCTGCCTGCCATCACGCTCAGATCATGGGAATCTAGGGTTCACGCCTGAGATCGTGCTCCTTGGAGTCAGGTACACGGACAACACACGCAGCTCTCCTCTTTGTTCACTCATTTGTACCGACTGAGCACCTATGGGGTGCAAGCCCTTCAAAGGGCAGGCGTTAGCTCAGTGGTTAAGAAAGAGGACATTCGCATCAACTTCTGGATTTGAGTCCCAGCTGTGCTGCTTACCAGCTGTGGTTGTGGGTGCGTCACTTGGCTTCTCTGAGCCTACAATTTATCTATAAAATAGGAACAATACGACCCTTCCACACACCCCCCGCCACCACGAGGTTACTGAAAATATTAAATGACACGGTACGTGTGCTCAGCATACAGCAAGTACTCAATAAATGGCAGCCCAGCGCCCTAACAGCCCTGTGAGCAAGATCCCCTTCTCCCCTTTCTGAGAACAAGGGAACCAAGAAGATTCGGTGACTCACCCAAGGTCACATGGGAGACAGACACAGAACTGGGTTCAATACTAGCTCTTTTAGACTCCAGGCCACAACCATCAACGCTGGAATGTAAAGCACCCCAGGCCCGGGAGGCAAGCAGGCCCCTAAATCAGCGAGAAAAACTTAGGGTCAACAAACCTACCTAGAATTTTGTACTCAGCAAATCTACAAAGCAATTATTTTCATTTCAGCATCATGGTTGAGTGTTGTTTCTTCGTTTGAGTTAGTGATGGCAGAGAGGGGGTGGACTGCAATGTTTCCAGGGCTCCAGGGAATTGGTTCAGTGCAAGGGGCCAATTTATTATCTGTTACCCCTCAGTGCAGGGGCAGTTATTAATTGTGGCTCCTTCTCAAGAGCTCCTTCTCAGCCCCTGCTGCATCCCAGCCCGTGGAGCCCGGGCAGACAGGAGCCCTCTGGCTGTGCACTCAGGGGCAGGGGGGGGGGGGGTAGGGATTGTAGGCAGGAGCCAAGTTGGCCTGGCATCCCCTTCAAAGAGTTGGCATCTCTCTGCCACATCCTGGTCTGGAATTATCTGGATGGTTGGTATCTCTCTGCAAATTCTGAGGACTCTTTGCTAACCAACTGTTATGGAATTCTTGCTTTCTAAGAGAATTTTTTTCAATCATTCACAAAATAGTTTCTCTTTGTTTCTGAATGGATCGAGAACTCCTCAGTGTGAAGTCATGCAAAGCATGGGCCTGGAGCAATGTTCAAGCCTAGAATCAATGAATGCTACAAGTCAGAAGTGGATGGACCCGTGGCAATGTCTAGGTAGCAGATAGAGAAACTGAGGCCCGGGTGCAGAGGGTCTGCTCCAGAGCCAGTGACCAGTCCCGTGTCAGTGCTGAGAATTAAGCAGCACTGTCTCGGTCCCTCTGCCTTCTTGTCTTTGCTTCAGCCTCCTTTGTAACAGCCTTGAAATGCCTCAATCCCATACTAATTGTCTGTGCTCAATTCCTCTTTGGATAGAGAGCTGATTTGTTTTCCTAGGTTGTTAAAATGTCCAGGGATGTGTGGATCCACCAGGTCCTGGGAGGAGGCCCTCTATGGGCAAAGGTTGGCCTGTTCATGGAAGATTCCTGAGACCTTAAATAAAGCAAACCCCCAAAGCTGTCCACTTCTACCCTCACCCCCTCTCCATCCCCACAACCTGACAGTTCCGCTCAACAAAGCCCGTTGCCAGTCGTAGGCTCACTTCCGTAAGGTGGTGGTTTAGCGCTTGCTCCCTGAGGATGCCAAAGCCAAAGGAATTTCTGAAAAAAGCTCACAGATCCCATGGCCAATGTGGCTTTCTATACAGTCATGAACGGGGAGTGAGTTCCCCCTGAGGTTCCCTGACAGCACGCAGCACCCATCCCTCAGCTGGCGCTCACCTTTCTGGGAGCTTCCGCTCTCCGGAGCACAGACACGGAGCCAGAAATTACTGAAGAAAGCAACCAAAGGGAGAGAGAGAGTTGGCACAAAGCTCACAGTCGTGACTCTGTAGGAAAGAAGGGGCACCACTCCCTTTCGGTCATGATTATCCTCCTTTCTTTTTGCTCCTTATGTGCTGCTAGACATAACCCTGAAGGAAATGCATGCTCGTGAAGGTGACCATCTCAAGTGCCAGCCATTAGCAAGGGAAGAGGCAGGAAGCCCATAGAGAAACTCGGCCGAAGAGCGGCGGACTGCAAAGCCCAGTCACGCTGAGGCATGGGGGCCTGATGGCAGCCTCCCTGGCCTCTCAGGAGGGACTCACGGGGCAGGACGGGGCACACCGGCCCATCTGAGTGGGGAGCACGGGTTTCACTTGCCAGGTTTCCAGAGAGAGCTGTGGGGGAGGGGTCATTCCCCTTCAACCACCAGGTCACCCCCCTGGGCCTACAGATGGCCTCCTCCCAGAGCTGGAGGGCCACAACCACACCAACACTGGCCACTCTGTTTCTACACCAAAACTCTAAATGCCCGGGCTCTTTCATCTAGGCTTTCCTCTCGCCACTCAGACCAGAGCCAACACCACCCAGTGCCATGGACTCCGGGGTCCCTTCAACATGAACGGCAATGACAACCAGAGGGGGCATTTCCTGGCTACTCACCATGTGTCAGGCCCTGCGTAGAAGGCCCTCGGCGGCAACACAGAGGCGGGCCCTGTTGTTACTCGCATTCTCACAGGTGGGGAAACTGAGACTTTGAGAAGTTAAGGAACGTGCCCAAGGTCACAAGCAAGTGACAGAGCCAGGACCTGAATCCAGGTCTGTCTGACTCCAGTGTCCACTTTCTTAATCGTTCTGCTCTGCACCCCGCCCTGGGGACCCCTCCCATTCCAGAACCCTGCCCAGAGGTCCCAGCTTGCAGGCAGCTGGGCCAGGAAGCCTTTTTGAACTGATGGTCAGCTCCAGGCTCTGCGTGGGGCAGCTGAGCTGTCCTGGAACCCTTCCCTGCACGGCAGGCTCTCGCCCCCGCTGACTGGGACAGCAGTGGGGCACAGCACCGGGCCCCCGTGTGCCCCGAGGAGCAGCTTCTTTCTGCTCTGCCCCCAGCATCTGCTGGAGCCTTACCTCTCAGCGGCTGCATGGAGGCTGGGGGCAGTGCCAGGGAGAAGACACGAAACGGGACTTTCTCACCGGAAAAGGTGTAAGCAAACACCACTGGGTTGGGAGAGAAGATTTAAGTTTGGACTTGTATGCTGAGGCTGTTGCCATCCTTGGGAATGACTCTTCATTAAAAACACAATCAACCAGGGGTCCTGGGTCTTGCGAGTCCTGGCAGGTAAGTGCCTGGGAGCGATCCAGCAACATAGCAGCTAGACGTGTGAAGAGTCTGGAGCATGGCCTCATGGCCAAGTCCCCATCCACACATACGCACCTGTCCCTCAACCCAAAGCGTCCATGCTTGGGTCACCAGGGGCTCCAGATACAGGCTTCAAAGACTGAGACTTGACAGCCCCTCTGGCCCCAACCACACCACAGCCCCCTGCCCTCGCATACAGTACAGTATCCCCACACCCCATTTGAGACGTTTACTTGTCTATTCCTTTGGAATTTCTACAACCATCATGAAAAGGGAAGGGGAAATCCACTCTAAGCCCCCACTCACTGATGCCCACCACCAGGTTCGACACACATGCTCAGAGGCACAAGGTGCACAGAGTGGTTCCTGAAGGGTCACGCAGCTTCCCATGCACCTGCCCCAGACAGTCGGGCCCACCTGTACCTTGTCTTCGGAAGAAGCACAGGACAGGGAGACGGGGGTAGACCTGGCTTCTCAGCCCAGTCTACTAGCTTGAGGTGAGACCTTGAGTATCTCACTTGACAGTTCTGAGCCTTTCAAAATATTCATGTGACGATCAAATAAGATGCTGTGAGGAGACGGACATGGCACTGACACGGGATCTGGCACATTGTTGGTGCTCAATAAATGCACGGTGATCGTTTCCTCTTTACCTCCTTGTGTCTGTGTGCCCTGTCCTCTCTCTGATAAGGACCTCATACAGAGAAATTAGGTCTTTTTCTTCCCCTGGATGGCCCCTGGGCTGAGTCCAGGGCTGAGCCCTCCAAGGCCTCAAAAAAACAGGGTGTGCTGTGTGCTCAGGGAGGACTGCGATAAATTACTGTAGAGGGAGGCCTCCAGCTCCTGGCAACGCACTAGGCCAGCCTCCCACCATAAACATCCAGAAATGCTGGGTGAGACACACTAAACAGAAATTTAAATGCAAAGACTAATCAAAGGTGGAAGGAAGGAAGGAAGGAAGGAAGGAAGGAAGGAAGGAAGGAAGGGAGGGAGGGAGGGAGGGAGGGAGGGAGGGAGGGAGGAAGGAAGGAAGGAAGGAAGGAAGGAAGGGAAGGGAGGGAAGGAGGGAGGGGAAACAGGTGTGGGAAATCTACAGGGCTAAAAGTTCACACTGAAGATGCCCGAGCCATGTGAGTACCTAATCAAGGTGCCCTGGGGGCATCAGCTAATCCCAGAAGCAGAAAAAAACCTTTGGCCCACAAAATGGGAGGTCTAAACTGGAACCTCTGCCTGGACCTAGAACTTTGGACGTTATACCTCCTCCAGTCCACTCACTGGAAAAGGAGCCTGCCAGGATACATGGCCGTGTCCAGCCTTGGTTCTGAGGGAGAAATACCCAGGGAGTGTCCCATGGGAGCACATGACTCAAGCCTGCCTTCATTCGGGTGAACTTACAACACCTCCTCGGTCTGGGGAACTCCAAGCAGACAGGTAGATTTCAAGTGATTTCAGGTGGATGGCATCACTGGACACCAAGAATAAGCATTCACATAATCTCTCGGAAAGCATGCATGCTCAGCCCAGGCCCTCAGGAATTTTGCAGATGACAATCAGCTAAATATGAGCTCACCATGAAAAATGACCAAATATGCAAGGAAAGAAGCCACTGTGAGTGAGAGTCAGCAGGAAGGGCAGCAAAATTGACCCCCAAGGGCCACATTATACATATGAAATATGAAATAAGGCCTATAAGCTTAAACCCAATGGAAAAAGAGAATTTTAAAACTGACCAGGCATACTTGAAAAACTATCAACTAGAATTTCTAGAAACGAAAAATGAAATCAGAAATCAGAAACCCAATAAATAAATACAGCTAGCACAAGAATTAATTAACTGGAAAAGATGTAAAGAAAGAAGTCACAAAGTGGCCCAGAGATAGAATGGGACAGGGGGCAGAGACATGAGAGAAATGCTTGAAGAATGATTAGCGGGGCTCCCACTCTGGGACACACCACGGGAGAAGTATGCCCTAGACAGCAGCTGCCCTTCAACCTGGGGACCCCCGAGTACAACCACCTGAACCTGGCCCACAGCCTGGAGCAGAACAGAGGACCTGCAGACCCCCGAGGAAAAAATATGTATTTTTTTGGAGCTATATCAGCAGGTATTTTTGCTGTGGATCCAGCTGGTGCACCGAGAGAGCGGAACGAGGATCTCATCCAGGGACGAGGCCTAACCCCACGAAAAGAGGATCTCACAGCGTTTTCCCAGGAGGAAGACGACCCTGGACCACTGCTTCGTGCCTCCCATTCCTCCTCTTTTCAGTAATAACTGAATGATGACTGTGGTTACTTTGTCCCTGCTCTTCAAAGAACTGCATATTGTGTAGGGGAATTTCTGAGGGGTGGGGAGTGCAAATACTTGTCCCTTCAGCTCATAGGCCTCTGGACCAAGAGAAATGATGTCGGTTACAAGATCCTGAGCTTGTTGTGATGACCGGATGCAACCTGTGCACTGTCTTGGGGAAGGAGGAAGTGCCTTTTGTTGGAGTCTTCGAGTGAGTATTTGTACCTAAGAGGACTGGCTGTGGTAGAGGGTGTTAGTGTTCAGCCGATAAGCATCTCTTCTCAACCCCCTCCTTGAGTGAAGTGGACTTTCCACCCGCTCTCTGGGGCCGAGCCACGGCATGTCCTCTGGCCAGCAGAATCCGAGTAGACATGACACAGGCCGAGGTTAGATGTGCTGCTGTTGTCTGTCTTGGCCTCTCATGTGCCTGAGAATCCACTTGCTGCCCCTACTGCTTGGGTCCTGAGACAAGTGCCACATGGACCAGATGTGAACCTGACCGTTAGCGTGGAGTGGGGCCACCAGAGCTAACACACAAATCTATGAGTAAAATGTACATGTTTCTGGCTTAAGTATTTCCCTGAAAAACTAAATGGAAGAAAGAGAAACTTTATTTATGATATAGCTCATGGGATTTCCTAAATAAGAGAAATACTGACAGACACTTTTCCAGAATTGGTAAAAGGTATTAAGCCTCAGCTTTAGGCAGCCCAGTGCATCCCAAGTAGGATTAAAAAAAATTTGCACAGAGACATATTACAGGGAAACCGCATAACTCCAAAGACAAAGGAAAGATCTTATATGTTGCCGGCACCCCGTATGAGCTCCATGCCAAGGGGTCTCCATATGGCAACAAATACACCCTTCACCAAGGAGAACTGACAGGCAGCTGTCTGTGCAGTATTATACCATCTGGAGGAAAACCTCGAGGGCCTCTGATCTGGCCCCCTCGATGACAGATAAGGACACTGGGCTCCAAAAGGGAAAGGGGGACGTCTGCATACACTGTCTCGTTCTCTTGGCAGAGCGCCACCTCCCAGCCTGCGGTTTCTATCACACAGGGCTGAGTGTGCCTGGGCCTGGGACAGGAGTGTACACAGAGAGCAGGTGCTCCTCAAATCCACACGAGCTGGAAGAAGCAAGAAGAGCCCTGCCACATAGGCAGACCCTCCTTGGCTCATGATGGTTGTTCCTTGGGAAAAAAGTGCCTTCTGCATGATGCAAGCAGACTTCTGGGGCCTCTCCTGGCAGGGAATAGCCCTGCTACCATTCCCAAGAGAGCACCCAGCCCAAATCAGAACCAAGCCCTGACAAGCAGGGGCAATGCCAGACCCTATCAAAAAAGTCCCTGGCCAGCCAACCCATCCCTTTTGGAATGACCCTCTCCAAGTGGACAAGGCATGATTTCCCTCAACCCTCGGCTGGCCAAGGTTGTTCCAAGGACAGTGGCCAACATAAACAGCACATAAAAATGAGTCCAGAAACCGAATTTCCAGCTCCAGGGTGATGAACATCTATTTGTGTGTGGTAAACCGAACTTCCTGGGACAGCTTCCCAGAGCCCAAGGCCATCTGTCCTGCCCAAATCCCCAAGCCCAAAGGTGCCCCTGGTGGTGTGGTCTGCAAAGATGACAGCTGTCTTGGGGATCTGCTCTCCCAACCACCTCTCTCCCAGGCCCCAAGAAGGAAGGAGAGACACAGCTTTGGGGCTCACGGGGGCCCAGCCGACATGCAAACAAAGAGTCTTGTGGAATGTGTGGACTGGCAAGCTAAGAAATGGCAAAACGGTCTGGGCCTGGAGGTGTGACAGACCATTACTCAGTTCGTAACAATGAAGAATCATCGACTGGTGTTTGCCTTCCAGGGAAAGTCACCCTTCACCCTGAAGTCACCCTTCACCTACAAGCAGCTGTCAACGGGCACGTCAGTCCACAGGCGGCGGCGGCCAGTCTACTAGCATTCTGCAGTGTTGAGCAGAGTGCGCTTGTTCTCACGCTGACCTGTCACCGATGTCGCTAGAAGCAGAGACCAGGTATCTCCCCCAAACCAAAGGTGGTGGCAACTGAGAGCCAACTCTCAATCTCACCTCTTCAGACTATTTTCAGAGCCGGGAAAGAGGCCACAAGGAATCTGAGCAGACAAAAGAGACGTCCCAACCTCCACTCACGAAAGCCCAGACCCTGTCCCTACACGACAAGTCCTGCAGCGCCAGGGACGCGGCCCGACATGCTTGTGTCTGTGACATCCCGGCCAGCGCAGACTGCACAGGACAATCAGGAGACCCGCAAGTGACACACTGGCAAGAGCTGAAAGGGGACAGCTACCCACCGACAGCAAAGACACAAAGAGCACAGCATCACACAGATGAAAAGAAACTTGGAAAAAAGTAGCCTGTGACCATTCAGGGCAGAAACAGTGCCTCCCATCCGAGTCCGTTCTGAATTACAGCAAAGAACAAGGCCTGGCATGTCATCACCTGCGGGTGTATTGTTTTAATTTTTAATTTGAAACCATTTTAATTAATTAGTTTTGCTTGAATTATTATTATTACAATGACTGGTGAATGGAGATTTTCCTAACCCCGTTAATCCTATATTGGTCAGCTGGCATTCTACCGTGATGTGGGGCTTTCTCTTCTCCCACACGTCATCGTTTATACCAGTGTGGACTCGTGCATGGCCGTCTCGTGGGTTTTCAACCATTACTACTATCATGATATATTTTGATGCTCCGATGTCCCAGATTGTGCCAGTGGGGGCCCCTTCAAGATGGCTTCCAGGTTCTGAGAACATGGCCCCATCATTCTGTAACACGTCCTGACTTTCTGGCAGAAAATATTTCCGGCATGTCGTATACTTTTCCTGCCCTGGCCCTGGAATCAGCCATTTCTCCAAGGATTCCCAGTCCCTGTTAGTGGAAAATGGTATTAGAAACCATTACCTGAGCAACCAGGTGTGCCATTTGTCCTGGTTGCTAGGCCCTCCTAGTGGAAAGAGCTCATCAATATTTGTATATGTAGATATACATGCATATGTATATGTAATATTTACATATGTGCTAATCTCTACATTTATCTATATCAGAAACCACAAGTTTACACAAATACCCCCAATGAGAGTCCAACAGAACTGTATTCATTCTCACTTTCCCCTTTCCTTATCTGTAACTCCCTCCTCTCACAGTGGGAAAACCAGCCTCCTCTATTCTCAATGTATTCACTTATCTGCTCAGTCCCAGTGTGTATAATCAAATTCTTGAATCCACTAGGCTGCCACCACACTGAGCCACGCTCCTCATGTGGCCTTCAACCTCTGCCAGGTCGCATTCCCTGTTGGGCCTGCATAAATGCTTTCTTTTTTTCAAAGAGCTTCAGTGAATTATAAATGACCATAAAATCAACCCATTTTAAAGAATACGACTCAGTGATTTTTTTAGTAAATTCACACAACTGTGTAACCATCACCAGAGTTTGGTTTTAGCACACTTCCATCATTCCAACAAACTTCCCAGGGTCCATTTCAGCCAGGCCCCATTCTCCAGCCCCAGGCACCAACCCCCAACCTGCTTTCTATCTCCGTGGATTTGCCTCTTCTGGAATTTCCATTTCCAGGGAATTATGTATCTTTTGCATCTGGTTTCTTTCACTTAGCATCATGTTTTTGAAGCTCATCTGTGATGTAACATTTATCATTACTCCCTTTTTATTGATGCATCATACTCCATTTTACAGACTTGTCATACTTCGTTATCCATTAACCAGTTGATGGACATTTGGACTGCTACCAGTTTGGGGCTATTATGTATAATGCTGCTGCGAATAGTCATGTGCAAGTCTTTGTGTGGGCACATATTTTCTTTCACTGTGGGTAGTGTGATAGGGCAGAATAATGGCTTCCAAAGATGACCAATTTACTAATCAGCCAATCTCAGAAAACAAGATTATCCTGGATTATTTCATATGAAGTTCATGTCCTAATCCCCAGAACCTGTGAATATGTTATGTTACACAGCAAAGGGAAATTAAGGTTGCAGATGGAACTAAGGCTGCTAATCAACTGGTGGAAGAAAGCAAGATTACCCTGGATTCTCTGGGTAGGCCCAGTGTAGTCACAAGGGTCCTTTCAAAGGAGAAGAGGCAGAAGAAGTCAGAGTGATGCTCTCTAAGAAGGATGCAGCCCACTGTTAACTAGTTTTGAAGATGCAGGAAGGAGGCCATGAATCAAGGGATGGTGGGCAGCCTCTAGAAGCTGGGAAGTTTCTCCTTGAGAGGCTCCTGGAAGGAATGCAACCCTGCTGATACCCTGATTTTAGCCCAGTGAGACCCCTGTTGGACCTCTAACCTCCAAAGCCATAAGATAATATACTTGTGTTGTTTTCAGTCACTTAGTTTGTAGTGATTGGTTACAGCAAGAATAGAAAACCAACACAGATGGTCCCCGACTTAAGATGGTTCACATTACAATTTTTCGACTTTATGACGGTGCAAAAGCAATATGCAGTCACTCGAAACTGCACTTCAGATTCTGTATTTTACTCTTTTCCTGGGCTAGTGATATGCAGTATGATACTCTCTCAGTGCGGGCCAAGGGGGAGGAGCCACAGCTCCTGCTCAGCCACGCAATCTTGAGGATAAACCACCAATAACTTACAACCATCCTGTCCCCATAGACCCGTTCTGTTTTTTCACTTTCAGTACAGTATCCAAATGTGACATGAGATGTTCAACACTTTGTGTTACGTGACCTTGCTCAACTGTAAGCTAATATTAGTGTTCTGAGCACATTTACGGTCTGCTTGACTACGATGTTTGGTAGGTTAGGTGTATTAAATGCACTTGCCACTTACTTTATTGACAACTTATGATGAGATGATTGGGCTATAAACCCGCTGTAAGTTGAAGAAGATCTATGTGGGCAGATACTTAAAAAGCGGATATTGGGCTGGATAATAAGTTTATGTTTAACTTTTTTGGGGGATATTTTAGTGTAAATAACTACAAAATCTATGTTGGTTTTCAAGCTGGCTGTACCATTTTATGTTCTTGTCAGAAAAGTATGATTTTGGTGAGTTTCTAGAACTCTTAAATGGTTGCTTTGACATTTTTGTCTAGTTTTATCACCAGACCAGCCAACACCCAATGAGTTTTTGACTGAGTTACTGAAGAAGGGAGAAAGGAGGGAAGGAAGAAGGGAGAGAGGAAAGATCAAATATTTGTAATTGACTTACTGGCGATACTAGAGGATCACAGATTTCGGGGGCTCACGTGCTATCCCACTTCTCATTAACTGCATGATTTGGGGCACACTGTCTCCCTTGCCTGAGCCTCAGTATCCTCACTATAAACAGAATAAACAATAAGATATGCATCCTAGGTTTGTGATGAGGACTAAATAAGGTGACACAGATAAGGCGTATATGCAGTGCTCGGCCTCTAAGATCTACCATTTTGTCTGCCCTGCTCTGTTTGAGAAAATGGATGAATGTACAATTAATCGTAAAAAACCCACAGTGTGGGTTCCTAGAAATGTAAACATTTGCCTGGTTGGCCTATTTTCCAAGCCATTCACAGATCTCAGACACCGAGAATGGAACTACAAAATCTGACAAGTCACGTGTTGCCAGCAAGACCCACACACCCTGTTCTTCTATCCATAACAACGCTATACATCTGGACAAGAGTCTATGTTTTTAAACGTCTTTTCATTACATATGTTCACGCGGTCTTCCGAAAAGCCCAGTGGGTAGACAGCACAGGAATGATCACATCTGACCGATTAAGGAAACTGAGGCCCAGAGCTGCCAAGGGATTTACTCAAGACTCTACAGAGAAAAGGGGGAAGAAATGCCACCATTTCCCTTTTCTGTAGGGCATGTCTCTGGTTTCCACCCAGGGGCACCTTTCCCACCTCTCTTTCACTGACCTCATTCGCTCGTGGACTGTGGAAAGAGGGTTCGTCAATTCCAGAGATGCTAATAACACAGTCAACGTCCATGAACACATGCTGATTTCATTGTAATTCTGCTCATCTTGCTGGGGGCAGCCATGCATGGCTCAGTGGAAACTTAAGACTCCATTACAGAGTTAAACTGGCATTTGTTCTGAGCCCAGTGGCATTTTTAAATGAATTTGTGAAAATGGAAATGAGTCAAGGCACCCAAGGCCAATTACACAGGGCAAGTTAAATACCCCCAGAGCCCACAACGAAGGCCCAGCCACTGGATTCATGGCTCTGCCAACGGCTCTCCATGCTCATCCTCCCAAGGGCAAGGCCTTCTGAAGCACTGTTCTCCTCCTCAACAGGCCTTTCATGCCTCTCCATCTCAGACTGATCTTCACAACGGCCTGACAACCTAAGCCCTATCACTCTCCTCATTTCACCGATGAGAAAGCAGAGGCTCAGAGAGGCTAAATGACCTACCTAACTCACACAGCTGGTAAAATGGTGGATCCAGGCCTCAAACTCAGGTCACTGAAACTCAAAGTTCCATGAGCTCCTCATGCTTCTCCCCCGTGTCCCTTGCACACAGACCTCCTCTTCCCTCCTCACTAGGCTCCCTTGATCATTGTACACTCTGATCTGAAGAACACAGTGTACATATTGGACAACTGTACAAAACTGGGGGCGGGGGGTGCATGTCAGTCCACCCAAGGCTATCTCTGTGCACCCTCTGCCCTCCAAGGTTCATATACAAGGTCAATTTCTGATTTGAGGCCTTTTAAAGCAAAAAACGCTTGGAGATAGAAGCCATTCGTATAGAAGAACGATGCCTGAGGGTCTCATCGAACTTACAAATTTTGCTATTATTATTCTTTATTAGGTATTGATTTTTGGTTTTGCTGCTCTGGGAAAAGCTAATCCATTACATGAGTGATGCTTTGTTCTCTTGAGCCAGGTCTTTAACTTTGTGGCAGGGCATGGGGGAAAGATGCAGAGCACCAGAAAGTAATGGAGAGCCTTTCAAATCCAAGGGCAGGTAAATCATAAAATGAATAGCCATATTTGTCTGCCATGTGTGTCTCCCTCTCCCTCGATCATACACAAACACAACCGAAGTTTCTATTCCAGCCCCCCAAGAACATTTCCTTAAGTTCCCTCTCTAGGCTCTGTTCCAAAAGCCCGAGAAGGGCACGTACAGCCCATCTGGACACAGCAATATCTGAGTGGGAGGGGTCACGCCTGCATGTCCCCACAAGGGCAGCAAGGGTGGGACAAGCCTCCCACTCATCCTCCAGGAAAACTGGAGGGGGGGTCGTACCTACAGCTCCCTGTCCCTTGTGGCCTTGAGCTGCTCCCCACATTTCCAGGGATCAGTGGGAGTTAGGGAGGTAGAGAAGGGGAACAAACAAGATTCACAGATTCTACCTCACAAGGAAGGCTATTCCGATTCATCCATTCCTTCACTCATGGCCAGACAGCAAGCTCGGAACCAGTGACTGGCAGGGCAGAGCCCTCACCATTCCCAAAACCACTTACACACACTCTCCTGGCTGACTCATACACTGTCCCTATCTGGCATGGTTGGTGTCAGGCCCATTTTATAGGTGAGCCAACTGATATGCAAAAACGACTTGCCCAGGTCCCAGAGCAAACAGCAAAACCAGGTCAAGAACCCAGAAGCGAGGCAGGTGGGTAGACCTCACTGCCCATCCCCTCAGCGCTGGCAGCCTTCTCTCACCAACCAACCCCTGCCCTGAGTTCCCAGAGAAACCCCAATTACAGGCCTCTGTTCACATCCCAGCTCCAGCTCTGTCTAGCTGGGGCCTCCCCTTCCTTGCCCAACTTCAAAATGGACACAAGAGTGACTCCGTCATAAGATCACTGAAGGAGATAAAGGTGAGCTGTGCCCTTCACAGCACATGGCATGGAGTGAGGACACCACAGACATCAGCCAGTCATATTCCTATGGCACCTTGGGGCCCTGCTGGGCACACTGCAGGGGCTCAGGACCCTCACTTGCACCGGCCAGGGCCCCCAGTCAGTGAGCTGGCTTCTCCCCTGCCCCGGCCCCCCAGGATGACAGTAGGGGCTGGGAGAGAGGGAGCAGCCCATGGCAGGGCTCCGGGCAGCCTTGTGGCCGGGCACTCTGGGTCCTCGCCTTTGTCTGTGCGCCTGTAACTGAGAGGCCCGTCTAGACTGAGCGGCTACTAGAAGTAATCCCGGGAAAATCTCCCTGAAACCTGATCCCTGCCCTTATCGAGGGCCAGGCAGATTAGCCTGATTGATTGAACAATGGACGCCAGGGCCTTAACAGGATCTCCATGTGTCTCCTGTGCAGAAGGGGCTCAGGGCAGGCGCAGGGCCCACTTTGCGGAGGAACCTGTCCTGCGGGGTCAGCAGGCCAGTGGGTCTCCTTCCTGCCCACTGGAGGGGGCTGGTAGGACTCCCTTCCACCAGGGCCGTCCCAGCAACCCACAAGTGCTTGTAGCAGTGAGGGGCTGCTTTCCGTGACCCACGGGCCCTGCTCGGGCTCACAGGCCCCGCCCGGGGACAGCCTGTCATCATCACCATGCTGGTCCTCATGGTCCTCGCCGTCCCGGTTTCAGAGGTCAGGGCTCGGAGCTAAGCGGCACCCTCAGGCTCACACACCGAAGAGTAGCAGAAGCAGGAGCCAACTTGGGCCTGCTGACACACTCGCAGGAGCTCCTACCCACACTCCAGTCCTGCCCCTTGGCGCTCACACAGCAGTGGCCAGCAAGCCCCAGGCCCTGGTCATTGTTCCAGATGACCTTCCGATGTCCTCCAGTGGAGAAGCCAGCCCGCGGGCCCTTCTGACACAAGCCTGGGTGCGGAAGTGCTCCGTCAGCACCAACAGACCCCTGCGAGCCAGTGTCATCACCCAAACGGTCAGTCTCGTTTGTTTTTCTCTGAACCGTCAAGCTTGGCAACTCACTATAAACAACGCAATGCCGCCCCAAGCTGCCTCCGCCAAGAGCCTTCCAGAGCGAGGGTGCCAAACAGAGGGCAGGGCCGCCAGTCCCACATGGGCCTCAGCTCAGGAAGAGAAGGGCTGTCCCAGCCACAATCTAGCGGTCCTCACCGAGGGCTGGATGCAGAAATACCTGGTTGGTACACCTTGTGGTCCGCATGCTTTTGGAGAGCCAGGGAAGGAGGAATGATGGCTGAGCTCCTCAGATCAAGGCTGGCAGGGTAGCCCGGCGTTAAGAGTGCTCAAGGAAGCCAAACCTGACTTGCCCCCTACCTCCACCACTCACCTGTGTGACCTCAGGACAGTTACCTGCCCCATCTGAGCCACAACAGCTCCATTTCGCAAATGACAATTTCAACCCCCCATCCCTGCCCAGCTCTAAAGGTTGTCAGGAGCAAAATGAACCCATCAGTACCCTACATGTTGGGTTAGGCATGGCAAGAGACTTGCCCCCCAACCCAGAAACTCTTACTAAGACTCAGAATGGATGTAACCAGTAATGAACCGTTACCACGTGAAAGCAATGAGGCAGGAGGTTCTAGCCTATCCTGCAGAGAGAGTGCAGATGTTAGGGGTTCGGGAACACTGCGTCCTGGGGCAGCCCCTCCATCACTGTCCACAGCACAGGCTGGGAGAGTCTCTCTCCTGGGCACCACCACCTGCGTGGCCGGGGGTTGGGGGGGGATGGGTGCTGGGACCTCATGCCACAGAGGAGGAAACTGAGGTCCAGTAGACTTCCCCTTAGGACCCAGTGAGAACATTCCCGTGGAAACATGATCAGCTCATTAACTAGAGTGGGTAACACTGATCCCCCAGTAATACCTCTTTGAGGGTTTTTTTTTTTTTTTTGCAACTCACATACCCAGCTGGGGTCCTAATTCATTTCAGCAAATGGCATCTGTCTCTGCGATCTTAAATTGGATAATCCCTGCCCCTCTGGTTTCCTGTGAGCCAGGTAACACCTGTGCTTCCAGAGGCCCCTCACTTGCCCTCTCACTGGGCCCCTGTGTGGGACTGATGTCAACCCCTGGCCATCCCCGTATCTTACCCCAGCATTTCCCATGTCTGTCCAGAGCCAGCCAGACCCTCAGCCCAGGCCCGGGCCCCATTCTGCCCTCAGGATGGTGGGCCCTTGGGTCGTCACCTTTTTCTGCTGGCCTCAGCCCACCCACTCACCGAGAGGCAGCATCTTCCTCTCCCATCGCTGGTCAGCTTCTTCCTGTACCTATATTACTAGGCAGGGATGCGGCTCATGCCAACTGGGGAAGGGGGTCTGCAAGAGGCCTGAGACTGTGAAGCACGTTGGGTGCTAAGGACAAAGAGGCAAAAATTAAGTTTTCCTACTAAGAAGCATTAGCAGAATACCCACTATGGGCCAGTCCCCATGCAGGGAGTGGGGCGGAAAGACAAACACCGCCTACCTTCCGGAACCCCATCTTACCAAGGCCACGCATGCCAGGGACCCCAAGGAGCTGACAAAGGAGCTGTGATTGGCAGGGAGGGAGTGCCCTTACAGGAGGGGCTTTTGAGAGCCAGGCAGGAGGCCTGGGCTCAGCTATTCCTGGGGACAGCCAGGTATGAGGGACAGAAGCCCAGGGTGGAGACCCCAGCTCAGTGGGTCTCCTAGGGGAAGGTAAGTGGAGCTCACATCACAGTGTGAATTTGCACCGTGGGAAAAGGGAAGCCACTGATGACGGCTGAGCAGGGCTGAGTTCTGGAAAGAGCACTCTCGTGGTACAGCAGCAGGTGGGCTGGTGGAGGAGAGCAGAGAGGGGACCAGTGCAACAGTCCAGGGCCCACACTGTCTCCCATTAATAAGCTGTGTGACCTTGGCCAAGTTACTTAACCTTTCTGAGCTGTACTCGCCGCCTCCGTCAAAAGGAGACTCCCAACAGCGGGGTGTCTTGTGGATTCAAACTGATAATGCCTGAAAAGCATTTAGCATGATGCCTGGCACACAGTAAATGCTCAATAAATGTTTGCTTAGAAAAACAAAAAGGCAAAGGCTGATGTCTAGAGCCTCCTCCCTCCCCCAAGCTCCCCAATCAATAAAAGCAGCCCTTTTATCTAAATCCCTGGGACCAAAGGGAAACCAAACACAGCAGCTGTAGCTCTGCTTCCTGAGACCCGTGCCCCCCTGCCCAGGCTTCTCCCGTCGGGGCCCGTCGCGGCCCCTGTGGCGGAGGCAAGAATGTTGGCTCCGTGACCTGGCCGTGAACCTTCCCCCAGCCTCCGAACACGCACAGAAGCATTTCTCCTGCCCGGGCAACGCAAGTACCCCCCGGTCCAGCACCCCCACCCACGGGGAGCCCACAGAACCACGCGAGCCATGCAAAATTACACACGTGCCTTGCTCCGCTGCCTGCACCACGGTGGGGGCAGCAGGAGAAAAAAGGAAAGAAAAATTTGTTCTTAATATTTATGACCCTGGTGGTATTCTTGTGCACAGGGCTGAATTCCTGCATAAAGAGGGGAAATTCAATCCAGTGTAAAATGCGCTCGGTGGAGGAGGGGGTAACACAAGCTCTCGAAACCCTGAGAACTTGTGGTTGGTCTTTTCACAAGAAAATTGAGGGCTCTTCCAGGTGGGCTGAGAGGTTGGGAGGTGCACATTCTCCAAAACTGGGGGGGAGCCGGATCGGGCCAGACTCTCAAGGACTTCAGAGACAGGTTGTGCCGGCTACTGCAGGAGGGTGATGTGGCCTGTCCCTTGCCGTGGTCCTCAGCCCCACACAGGTGGGGCAGGCCAGCAGTCGTGGTGGGCAGATGAAGCAAGATGGCATTTCAGGTACAAGAAAAGTAGGACTGTTTCCCTGGCCTCCTTTGGATCATCACTTATTTTCCAGAGCAAGGTGTTGCAAGTTCCAAGCTCGAATCCTGTTTCCCAATTTACAAGCCACACCGCTCACCCATGGGGACCTGAGCCACAGGTGAAGGAGGACATGATGGCGGCTGCTGGAGGCGCCCGTTGTGAGGGTGAACCTGAACAGGACACTCATGAAGCGCTGACCTGTGCCAGGCACGTCCCTGCCCTCAGTAACAGGGCCCACTTCCAAATGCAGCAGATCTACGCCGCCCCCAAAGCAGGCGGGTGGATCAATTATCTAGATAAAATAAATACTTTAAATGACTGTCACTAGGTAATTGAAATAACAAGGCTTTTCCCCCCATGGAAATTATCTAAATAGCCTCAAGTTTCTTATGTGTGCAATAGATATGAAGGGATAAACAAGGGACTTAGTGGCCCTCTTGGAAAAGCCAGCCCCTGGTCATATTTCCAGAAATCAAAAGGACAACCTTGCCTTTGCAGAAACCATGAGTCCTTAGAACCAAAAATGCAATTCCCTCTCCACGAATTGCTGCGTGCTGGGAGCCAAGGTAAAGAGAATCTCTCGAGGGGTACAAAGTTCGCGTTAAATGGTAGCAAGCGAAGTCCTAGCGAGTGCGACTTGACCTGCCAACTACCCTTCTCTAAAAAAGAAGCTTTTACATTTTTTTTTCTTCTGTTTTTAACTAAGAATGTCTCAAATCAGGCTGCGGGATCATAATCAGAATATCCAAATTAGGCTACGATTTGAGGGACCCGGTGAAACTTCCCATGGGCTCAAGGTCTTGGTCGGCATCTTTTTTTTTCTAACTCTGTTGAAACACAATTTACATGAAGTAAATGTACCCCTTTTGTGTACTTTGCTGCATTTTGACACACATACAAGTAACCAGCACAGCAGTCAACAGCTCAAATATTTCAATCACCCCTGAAAGTCCCCTGTATTCTTCTGCACTCAGTTCCCCTCATCTCCACCCAGTGATGCATGTGGCCTTCCATCACCACAGCTTTGCTTCTTGTAAAACGTCATGGAGATGGAATCACGAAGATGTGCTTCTCAGTCGGCTCAGTATACTGTGTTTGAGACTCCGCCACAATAGTTTGTATGTCCCCAACTTGTTTCTTGCTGCGGAGCAGTATTTCATTGTATCCTTGTATGAATGTACCACCATTTGTTTATCCATTCACTGGCTGATGAGCATTTGGGTTCTTTCTAGTTTGGGGCTCTTATGAATGAAACTGCTCTTAATATTCATATAAAAGGCTTGTGGTGGACATATGTTTCCATTTCTCTTGAATAAATACTTAGGAATGGAAGACAGTTAAGCGTGAATGTGAGTTTAAAACAAACTGCCAACCCGTTTCCCAGAGAGGCTGTACAATTTTACACTTCAACCAACAGTGTATGAGTGTTACAGTTAATCCATATCCTCGCTAGCACTTGGAAAGGTCAGCTTTTTTTGTGTGTATGAAATATTTTCTTATTCTGCAGATTTACTGAGGTATAAATCACAGTCAATAATATTCATTTATGTTAAGGATACAGTCTGATTAACTTTGGTGATTATATATAGTCCTATAACCACAATCAACAATCAAGATACAGAACATGTCTGTCACTAAAAATTCTATCCCCCACTGAGCCCCTGGGCAGTTGGGTCCCCTCCCCTGAACATGAATACTCAGCCACCACTGATCTGCATTCCTCCCTCTTCTCTTATTTGCAATAGTTTGAGAAAGATCTGTATTTGCTTTTCTTTAAATGTTTGGTAGAATTCACCTATGAAGCCTTCTAGTCCTGCACTTCTGTTTGCTGGGAGGTTTTTGATCTGTGATTCAATTTCATCACTAGTAATTGGTCTGTTGAGATCTTCTATTTCTTCCTGATTCAGTCTTGGAAGACTGTATGGTTCTAGGAATTTATCCATTTCTTCTACATTGCCCAATGTGTTGGCATATCCTTTTTTGTAGCAGTCACTTACAATCCTTTGTATTTCTGTAGTGTTGGTTGTTACATATCCTCCTTCATTTCTGATTTTGAGTCCACTCTTTTTTTCTCGATGAGCCTGGCTAAAGGTTTATCAAGCTTGTTTATACTTGCAAAGAACCAGATCTTTGTTTTGTTTTATGATCAATCACTTATGGTTCATCTCGTGTCTCCTCGGAAGATTAATGTAATGCTTGGGACATTTTAGTGTGAATAACTGCAAAATCTATGATAATCTTTACTGGATATTGCACACTGACTTGAATGAAGGAACATATGCCACTAGATTCCTCAGGGACAAGAAAGTGCTATTTCAGGAATTCTTAAACTATAGCATCTTTTTTTTTTAAAAAAATGAAGTACAGTTGACATACAATGTTATATTAGTTTCAGGGGTACAACACAGTGATTCAACAATTCTATACATTACTCTGTGCTCACCAGGGTAAGCGTAGGACCAGCTCTTAGTTTCATTGATCTTTTCTATTATTTTTTAAGCCTCTAATTTATTTCCTGCCTTCTACTAACCCTGGACTCTGTTCTTTTTCTAGATCTAACGGGTGTCAGGTTAGATTGAGATTTTTATTTCTTGAGACAGGCCTGTATTGCTACAAACTTCCCTCTTAGAATTGCTTTTGCACGTCCCAAAGATTTTGAACCATTGTGTTTCCATTTTCATTTGTCTCCAGGTTTTTTTTTTTTTTTTTTTACTTCCTTGATAACCCATTGATTGTTTACTGGCATGTTGTTTAGCCTCTATGTGTTTGTGTTTTTTCCAATTTTTTCCTTGTAAGTGAATTGTAGTTTTATACTGTTGTGGTTGGAAAAGATGCTTGATATGATTTCAATCTCCTTAAATTTACTGAGACTTGTTTTGCGCCCTATCATGTGATCTATCCTGGAGATGCTGCATGTGTCCTTGGAAAGAATGTGTATTCTGCTGTATTGGGATAGAATGTTCTGTATATGTTTGTTAAGTCCATCTGGTCTATGTGTCATTCAAAGACAATGTTTCCTTTTTGGTTTTCTGCCTAGATGATCTATCCATTGATGTAAGTGGGGTGTTAAAGTCTCCTACTATTATTGTATTACTGTCCATTTCTCCCTTTACGCCTGTTAATATCTGCTTTATGTATTTAGGTACTCCGATGTTGGGTATACAGATATTTATAATTACTGTATCCTCTTGTTGGATTGACACCTTTATCATTATGTAATGTCCTTCCTTGTCTCTTGATTCAGTCTTTGTTTTAAAGTCTATTTTTTTAGGGGCGCCTGGGTGGCTCAGTCAGTTAGGCATGAGAATCAGACTCTTGCTCTCAGCTCAGGTCTTGATCTCAGGGTCGTGAGTTCAAGCCCCACACTGGGGTCTGCCCTGGGCATGGAGCCTACTTAAAAAAATAAAATAAATAAATTCTATTTTTTCTGTTACAAGTACTGCTATCCCAGCTTTCCTTTTGCTTCCATTTGCCTGGAATATCTTTTTCCTTCCCTTCATTCTCAGTCTGTATGTGTCGTTAGGTCTGAAATGAGTCCCTTGTAGGCAACACAAAGATGGCTTTGTTTTGCTTTTCATTCATTCAGTCACCCTCTCTTCTGATTGGTGCATTTAGTCCATTTACACTTAAAGTAACTATTGGTAAGTATTTACTTATTGCCATTTATTCCTTGTTTTCTTGTTTTTATAGTTCCTCTCTGTTCCTTTCTTCTTCCCTTGTGATTTGACAACTTTCTTTAGTGTTATGTGTGTTCCTTTCTCTTTATTTTTGTGTGTATCTATTTTAAGTTTTTGGTTTGTGGTTACCATGAGGTTCATATATAACATCGTATGTAAACAGCAGTCTATACGAAGTTAATGGTTGCTTTAGTTCAGACACATTCTAAAAGCACTACCTTTTTACTTCACCCTCCATGTTTTAGGTATATAATAACGTATTTTACATCTTTTAATTTTGTGTATCGCTTTATTTCTTACAGATATAATTGATTTTGCTACTTCTGTCTTTTCACCTTCATACCAGAAATTGCTGTACTTTTATAGTAAGTTTTGAAACCAGGTAGTTTAAATTCTCCAAATCTATTTTTCTTGTTCAAGATTACTTTGGATATTCTAGGACCTTTGCCTTTCCATAGGAATTTTAGAAATCAAGTTGTTAATTTATACAAAAAATACACTGTGACAGATTTGAATTGCATTAATTGGGGAGGACTGACATCTTAATTATGTTGAGTGTTCCAATCCATGAACATGGCACCTCTCTCCATTTATTTAAGTCTCTTTAAATATCCTCAGTAATGTTTTGTGGTTTTCAGTGTAGAGGTCTTACACACATTCCATTAAATTTCCCCTTATATATTTTATGGGTTTTTATAACTAACACAAGTGGAATTCTCTCTTGAAGGTCATTTTCTAATTATTTGCTCCTAGTGTATGGGAAAAAATGGATGACAATCCATTTACAAAAATGACACTATATCCTCTGAATGTGCTAAATTCACATTTCAGTTCTAGTTGCTTTTTCATAGGTTCCTTAAGATTTTTCTACATATATGATCACATTACCCCAAAATGAAAACAAATTTAATTCTTCAGTCCCTATATGTAGCCCGCATTTTTTTTTACTTGACTTTCGGCAGTGGCTAGGATTTCCCAATGCTGAATGGAAGTGACCAGAGTGAACAACACTATCTTATTTTTAATCTTAGGAAGAAAGTACTTCATGTTTTAGCATTAGACTTGAGATAAATTGTAGGTTTTCGGTAAATGTCTTTTGTTGGGTTGGAGAATTCCCTTCTCGTTCTAATCTACTGCATTTTTATTATAATAGTGGCTGTTGAATTTTCTCAAAATGCTCTTCCTATGTCTTCAAGATAATCACATGGTTTTCCTCCTTTACTCTGTTAATGTGGCTTATATTGATTGATTTCCAAATATTAAATCAACTTTGCATTCCTAGGAAAAACACTGCTTGGTCAAGATGTATTCTCCTTTTTTGTATTGCTGGATTTGTTTTGATACAGTTACATGAAGGACTTTTGTCTCCATAACATGTCTCATGTGTTCTCATGTTTAAGAAAGATATTAATCGAGAGTTTATTTACTTCTTCATCAGGTTTTGTTAGCAAGGTCTTGCTGTACTCATAAACAAACTGGCAAGTATTTCTTCTTCCTGTATTTTCTGAAGGAGTTAGTATAAAATTGCTATTATTTATTCCTTAACTATTTGATGGAATTCACCAGTGGAACCACCGGGGCCTGGAGTTTTCCTTGTGTTGTAGGTTTTTAAAAACAAATTCGATTACTTTTACAGGTGTCGAGCTGTTCCGGTTTGGCAATGAGTCTTTAGATGCAACACCAAAACACATTTGTGAAAGGAAGATTTGACAGGTTAAACTTTAATAAAATTTAAAACTTCTGCTCTGCCAAAGACACAGTTAAGAGAATAAAAAGAAAGCCCACAGACCGGGATAACTCTTAAAACTCGACAATAAGAAAACAACCCAATAAAAATGTGTCAAAGACCTGGACACCTCACCAAAGAAGCTATACAGACAACAGCAAATAAGCACATGAGAGATGCTCAACATCCCAAGTTCAAATACATGAAACAGGTTCATGAAACCATACCTTTACCAATGTTGCACACCGTAAGGTGTTATCTTTACGATACCGTTTAAGATGCAGAAAAGCGTGTGATATACTTGGTTTAGTTCAGAAACACATTTTGTTTTAGAATTTGTTGTCGAAGAAAGTAAACTTGTGTTAAACCTGATAATTCATTTCAGTGGGACATCTCCTTTCCTAAAATGAAATTATTGTTTATGTATAATTATCAAGATGATAATTGTGATGATTAATGAAAGATACACCTGGTAATAGGAAGGTTACTGGTCCCTAATATACAATTAGTATAAATGCTTTACAGTCTATAAAGTAAGTATCATAACCTGTGTTTTTACAGGAGAGGAAAGCCAGCATCTTAGTCTGCTCAGGATGCCATAACAAAATGCTGTAGCCTGGTGGTATTCAACAACCAGTTTAATTTCTCATAGAGGCTGGGAAGTCCAAGATCAGGGTGCTGGCACAGTCAGGTCCTGGGGAGAGCTCTCTGCCTGGTTTGCAAACTGCCTTATCATCGTGTCCTCACATGGCAGGGTGGAGGGTAGGGGGTGCTGGGTGAGCACATGACCAAGTGCTCTGGTGTCTTTTCATACAAGGGCACTGATCCCATCATGAGTGCCACGCCCCCCCTTCATGCCCTCATCTAAACCCAATTCCTTCCTTAAGGTCCCACCTTCAAGTACAATTACATTGGGGGTTAGGGCTTGAACATTTGAATTTGGGGATGCAATTCAGGGCCTAAGCACCAAGATTCAGAGAAGTTCACCTGCTCAATTAAGTGGTAGGAGCCAGGCTAAACCCCCGTCCGCCTGACTCAAAAGCTCACGTTTTCCATAGACAACATCTCCTGCTAATAAAGCTGGGATTTGAGACAGCCTTCCGATTTGAGCCCCTGCTTTTGCCAATGCAGCACATGCCCCCAGGAAAGTCAAAAATGAGCCATTAAAATCCTGAGACACCAAAAAAGCAGTTTGAAGAAAAAGCACAGTGTCTGTGTCCACACACCACACCCAAGTGCTCTCCCGGGCAAGCGCACAAGGGG
Source organism: Phoca vitulina (assembly GCF_004348235.1). NCBI lineage: Eukaryota > Metazoa > Chordata > Mammalia > Carnivora > Phocidae > Phoca > Phoca vitulina. The sequence goes on from NW_022589735.1 coordinate 5,002,004, forward strand.
AGAGCCAGCTAAGACTGTGGCATGGGGGGTTGGGAATAAAAATGTATTGGGTCAAGAGGGGTAAGGCAAGTGTTGTGAGGGCCCGGAGCCCTCCATTCTGGTAGATCAGGGACCACCCTGGTCTTGGTTTCCCCTCGTGCCTGGACCCCCAGGCCTGCCCTTTGGATGCTCAGTGAAGAGTGGCCTCTCATAAAGATACGGGGTATTTTCATCTGTCATCCAAAAACAAATCAGCCAAGTCTCATTATCTGCCTTATCACCAAGAAATACAAGTTTTAAAAGATTTAATCACACCTTTCTCACCCCTACCTCAACCCAGAGCCTCCTCCATTCCAGACCCTTATATTCCGGCGATGGGGCTGAAGTCAGGGTCATCTACTGTTCGTCTCGTTAGGTGATAAAACTAACCCTGTAAACTCTAATTTTATTTTAAAATGTTTTTCTTTAGACTATTTATCAAAGGGTCTCCCTGTCCAAACAGCCAAGTGAGGATGCCATGCTTCTGAGGACACCACTGAATCAGCCATGCTAAAATGCCCAGCATAACCCTCCCCGGGTGTTAACCAGCTCGTAGGATGGACACTCTCATCCACAGCCCGTGTTCCCAAGGACAGAGCGAGAGAGGAATGGCCAGTCATTGAAGCAGTCAGAACACGCACATTTATCAGTTAAGCTCGCTGTCTAATATGGGCTGAGTGTGGGGCACCCCCACACAATGACAATGGTGACATCAAAGATCAATGATCACAGATCACCACAGCAAATAAAATAATGAGAAAGTCTGAAACACCGTGAGAATTACCAAAATGCGACACAGAGACCCGAGGTGAGCAAATGCTCTTGCAAAAATGGCACCAACAGACTTGCTCGGTGCAAAGTGGCCACAGACCTCCAATCTGTAAATATTTTGCAGTGTCTGCAAAATGCAACACAGTGAAGCATGATAAAACAAGGTACGCCGGTAGGCCTAACCATGGTGAAAGCAAAGAACAGCACACCCAGACACACCAAAAGCAAACTGCAAAAACACCAAAGATAAAGCAAAAGTCTTGAAAGCAGCTAGAGAAAACAACACATTATAGAGAGGGGAGCAACTATTTGAAATACTACGAATTTTATATCAGAACCATGGGGGTCAGAAGACAGTGAAACAACATCACTCAAGGGCTAAAAGAAAAACCTAGAACTCTGTATCTAGTGAAAATCTCCTTCAGAAACAAAAGCAAAAGAATGACATTCTCCAATGAAGGAACCTGACAGAATGTGTCACCAGCACAATGGCACTAAAATAAATGCTAAAGGAAGTTTTCCAGGCTAAAGGACAATGATCCCAGAAGGAAACCCGGATCTTCAGGAATGAGGGAAGAGAAGCAGGAAGGGTAAATATAAGAGACTTTTTTTTTTTTCAAGTTTTTGAAAACACAACATTGTTGAAAGAAAAAATGATAATTGGCAGAACCCTGAAAGAAGGACCCAATGAATGTTTATATAATACCCATAACAACTTTAACATAAAGTGGCAGGGGGAGGTTAAGGGAATCTTTACAGTTGTGAGGCTTTTCCATTTTACCTGCAACAGTAAAGCATGAACTCTAAATAGACTGAAAAGTTGGGATTTTGTTGTATAATCTCTAGAGCAACCACTAAAAAATATATCTAAAAAGATGTAGTCAAAAAGATGTAGTCAAAAAGTCAACAGATAAATGAAAATGGGATACCAAAAAAGATTCGGTTAATCAAAAAAAGGCATGAAATGAGACATAGGGGAACCAAAAGAGAGGAGACAAATAGAAAAACCATAAAATGGTTGACCTGAATGTAAATAATGAAAATTTCATTGAAGGTAATGGTCTCAATACATCAATTAAAAGAGATTATGAGATTGGATTTTTTAGAAATAGTCCCACTGTTATGCTATATTCAAGAAATCTACTTTAAATGTAAAAACATGCACAGGTTAAAAGTAAGAGGATGAGAAAAGACTTATCATATCAACACCAAAGTCAAAAGAAAACTAGAGTGGCTATATTAATATCAGACAAAGTAGACTCTAGAACAAAGAAACTTACCAAGGATAAAGAGGGATAGTACATAATGATGAAAGGCTCAATACATAGCCAGCTGGGATCACTAACAACAGAGCTCCAGATTGGCATTTATAGAACATACCACTCAAAACTATTAGAATAAAAATTATTTTCAAGTACACATGGATATTTTACCAAGATGGACCATATAATGGGCCACAGAATAAGCCTTAATGTTTTTAAAAATTGAATTCGAACAAAATTTGTTTTCTGACTAAAACAGAATTAAACTAAAATTAAATTACATTAATTAAACCAAGTTATTTTCTGACAGACAAGAGAAAAGGATAGAATATTTATCAATTTATTTTATGAGGCTAGCATAACCCTAATACCAAATCAGAGAAATATATTATCTAAGAAAAGAAACTACAGAACAATATCCCTGATGACTACAAATGCAAAAATCCTCAACAAAATATGATCAAGTCAAACCCAGCAATACAAAAATAGGAAAACACATCACAACGAAGTGGGGTTATCCCTGGAATGCAAGGCTGGATCAACATCTGACAGTCAACTGATACAATGCACCCTGTTAGACGACTAAAGAAGAAAAACCTAGACATGGCAAACTGCAAGATCCACTCATAATAAAAACTCATCTAACTAGTAACAGCAGCAAATTTCCTTAACTAATAAAGGCCATCTACAAAAACAAACCACTGTTAAAATACTTCATACTGAAAGATGGAGCACTTTCCTCTTTAACACTGGGGACAAGGCAAAGATGTCCTCTCTTACCACTTCTATTCAGTATCATACTAGAAGTCCTAGCCAGTGCAATACGTCAGGAAAAAGAGATAAGAGGCATGCAAATTGGAAAAAAAGAAATGAACCTGTCTCTATTAGCAGATGGCACTGTTGTCTACGTAGAAAAATTTAAAAAAAAAACAAAACCTTTAAGATGGCTCCTACAACTAAATAAGTTATTATAAGATACATGGCCGGCATACAAAAATCAAGTATATTACTCTATATTAGCAATGAACAACTGGAATTCAACATTAATAAAGTAGTACTATTTACAATATCACCAAAAACTGAAGTAATTAGGTATAAATCTAAGAATGTACAGGATCTAGGGGTGCCTGGGTGGCTCAGTTGGTTAAGCGACTGCCTTCGGCTCAGGTCATGATCCTGGAGTCCCGGGATCGAGTCCCACATCGGGCTCCCTGCTCGGCAGGGAGTCTGCTTCTCCCTCTGACCCTCTCATGCTCTCTCTGTCTCATTCTCTCTCTCAAATAAATAAATAAAATCTTAAAAAAAAAAAAAGAATGTACAGGATCTATAGATGAAAACTGTAAGTCATGATGAAAGAAATCAAAGCTAAGTAAATGGAGAAATATACCATGTTTATGGATTGGAAGACTCAATATGATTCAAATGCTAATTCTCCCCAAAGTGTTCTAGCTACACCAAAAGTATAATCCATAAAAGAAAAATTGATGAATTCAATTTTATCCAACATAAAAATATGAAATGAAATACACTATGAAGAGAATGAAGAGACAAGCCATGGAACAGGAGAAAATATTCACAAATTATGTGTCTAATAAACGACTTGTTTCCAGAATATATAAAGTACCCACAAAACTCAACAATAAGAAAACAAGCAATCACTTAGAAATGGGCAAAAAATCTAAACAGATACTTCATCAAAGATATAGAGAGGGTAAATAAGCATATGAAAAGATGTTCCATATTATTAGTCATTAGGCAAAGGCAAATTAAAACCACAATGAGATCACTACATACTTACTACAATGCGTGAATTTTTTAAAATGACAATTCCAACTGCTGACAAGGGTGCAAAACAACTGGGACTCATATACATTGCTGGTGGAAATGCAAAAAGATATAATTGCTGGGCGCCTGGGTGGCTCAGTTGGTTAAGCGACTGCCTTCGGCTCAGGTCATGATCCTGGAGTCCCTGGATCGAGTCCCACATCGGGCTCCCTGCTCGGCAGGGAGTCTGCTTCTCCCTCTGACCCCCCCCCCTCTCATGTGCTCTCTCTCTCTCATTCTCTCTGTCTCAAATAAATAAATAAAATCTTTAAAAAAAAAAAAAAAAAAAAGATATAATTGCTGCTGAAAACAATTTATCAGGTTTCTATAGATTTAAACACAGAACTACTATATGACCAAAAATTCTCAGTTCTAGGTATTTACGCATGAGAAATAAAAATTTATGTTCATACAAAAATGTATCTAACATTTTTACTCCTAATCACCAAAAGCTGAAAATAACCCCGATGCTTCTCAACCAGCGAATGGATAAACACCATGCCAATGGCACAAGGCACAGTGGAATAATCCTCAGTAATTAAAAAGGACGAACTATTGATTCATACAACTTGGATGACTGCATTTGCTAAATGAAAGAAGTCACACCTAAAAAGCTACACATTGTCTGGTTCTTTTTTTATGACATTTGAAAATGGCAAATAAATAAGAAATCAGTGGTTGCCAGGGACAGAGGGTGGGGAAGAGTCTGATAAAAAGGGACAGCACAGGGGCGCCTGGGTGGCTCAGTCAGTTAAGCGTCTGCCTTCGGCTCAAGTCATAATCTCTGGGTCCTGGGATTGAGTTCCACGTTGGGCTCCCAGCTCAGCAGAGAGTTTGCTTCTCCCTCTGCCCGTCCCCCAGCTCAGGCTCACTCTCTTTCTCTCTCTCAAATGAATAAATAAAATCTTTTTTAAAAAAGGGACAGCACAAGAGAATTTGGGGGGGGGTGACAGAACCATTTGCATCGTGACTCTGCTGATACAGACATGACTCTATACATTTGTCAAAATCTTACAACCATACACTACCAAGAGCAAATTTTAGGGCATGTAAATTTATATAAAATAAAATCAACGGGGGGGGCAGAGCAAGATGGCGGAGGAGTAGGCGACCTGGATTTCATCTCCTCTCAGGAATTCAGCTGGATAGGGATCAAACCACTCTGAACACCTACAAACTCAACAGGAGATCGAAGAAAAGAATAGCAACAACTCTCTGAACAGAAAAGCGACCACTTTCTGGAAGGTAGGACGTGCAGAGAAGTGAATCCGAGGCGTTATTCGGGAGGATAGACGGCGGGGGAGGGGCCTCCGTCAGCCGCTTCTGGCAAGTGATAGAGCCGCGGAGCACAAAATCGGAACTTTTAGAGTCTGCTCCACTGAGGGACGTCGCTCCAGTGACTAAGCGGGGGAGGAACCCTCGTGGGACAGTGTGGTCTCAGGACCCTCGGGGTCACAGAAAGACCGGGGGTGCCTGAGTGCGGCAGAGCTCCCAGGTATCGGAGCAGGGAAGCCGGCTGCAGAGACGGAGCCGAGGCGCGGGCTCTCAGCTCGGGGTTGCCATAAACCGTGATCCGCGGCACAGTCGGGCCACTGCTCCTCCAGCAGGGACCCAACAAGCAGCAGATCCGGGGAGACTCACCTTCTTCCCCCAGGAGGAGAGGTGCGGGAGCACACTGCGGGGATCTGCTGGGTTTGGAGACTCCACACGGGGTCAGGTGCCAGATAGAAAGGCGCGGTCACAGGCCGGGTGAGCACGGAGTGCGGCCGGAGACCGGGGGGACAGGAGTGACTGACTGCTTTTCTCTGGGGGCTCACTGAGGAGCGGGGCCCCGAGTTCTCAGCTCCCCCGGGGCGGAGATTGGGAGGCCGCCATTTTCACTCTCGGCCTCCAAAGCTGTACGGAAAGTTTGCAGGGAACAAAAGCTCCCGAGAGCAAACCCGAGCAGATGACTTAGCCCAGACCGGGCAAGGGCGGGGCAATTCCGCCTCCGGCAAAGACATTTGGGAACCACGGCAACAGGCCCCTCCCCCAGAAGATCAGCGGGAACAGCCAGCCAAGACCACGTTTACCAATCAATGAGAACGGCAGAACTCCAGCGCTAGGGGAATACTGCACATAGAATCCATGGCTTTTTTACCATGATTCTTTAGTCTTTCAAAGTTAATTATTTTTTTTAACTGTCTTTTTTTTTTCTTTGAATTTTTGTTTTTCCCTTTTTCAACCAACATCTTATCAATCCCTTTTTTAAAAAACATTTTTATTTTTCATTTTTAGAGTCATATTCTATCCCTTCATAGTAGTTACCCATATTTTTGGCATTTATATATATATAAGTTGTTCTCTCTTTAAAATTTTGAGATAGTTTCTTCTAACAGATCAAAATATACTCTAAATCTCTAGTGTATGGTTTTTTTCTACTCCCCTGCCTGATCACATTCTCTCCCTTTTTTTTTCTTTTTTTTTTTTTTAATACTCTTCTTTCTTTTTTCAAACAACTTATCAATTCCTTTTATAAAATTTTTTATAATTTCCATCTTTACAGTCATATTCCATCCCTTCATCATATCAACCCTTATTTTTGTACATATATAAGTTTTTCTTTCTTTAAAATTTTGGGAGGCACTTTCTTTTAACAGACCAAAATACACCCAAAATCCAGTGTGTGGCACTGATCTGTATACCAGCCTGATCATATTTGATCACATTCTGTTTTTGTTTTGTTTTGTTTTGTTCTGTTTTTGTTTGTTTTTATCTTTATCTTTTTCTTTTTTGTTTTTTTTCTTCTTCTTTTTTCTCTCTTTCCCTTTCTTTTCCTACTGCTTCAAGTCTTTTCTGATTTGTTTAGAGTGTATTTTCTGGGGACGTTGTTACCCTGCTAGCATTTTGTTCTCTCATTAATCTATTCTCCTCTGCACAAAATGACAAGACGGAAAAAATCACCTCAACAAAAAGAACAAGAGGTAGTACCGACTGCCAAGGACCTACTCAATACGGACATTAGTACGATGTCAGATCTAGAGTTCAGAATCATCACTTTAAAGATACTAGCTGGGCTTGAAAAAAGCATGGAAGTTATTAGAGAAAACCTTTCTGGAGAAGTAAAAGAACTAAAATCGAACCAAGTAGAAATCAAAAAGGCTATTAATGAGGTGCAATCAAATATGGGGGTGCTAACACTAGGATAAATGAGGCAGAAGAGAGAATCAGTGAGATAGAAGACCAAATGATGGAAAATAAAGAAGCTGAGAAAAAGAGAGATAAACAACTCCTGGATCACGAGGGCAGAATTCGAGAGATAAATGATACCATAAGATGAAACAACATTAGAATAATTGGGATCCCAGAAGAAGAAGAAAGAGAGAGGGGGGCAGAAGGTATATTGGAGCAAATTATAGCAGAGAACTTCCCTAATTTGGGGAAGGAAACAGGCATCAAAATCCAGGAATCACAGAGAACCCCTCTCAAAATCAATAAAAATAGGTCAACACCCCGACATCTAATAGTAAAACTTACGAGTCTCAGAGACAAAGAGAAAATCCTGAAAGCAGCTCGGGAGAAGAGATATGTAACCTACAATGGTAGAAACATTAGATTGGCAACAGACCTATCCACAGAGACCTGGCAGGCCAGAAAGGACTGGCAGGATATATTCAAAGCACTAAATGAGAAAAATATGCAGCCAAGAATACTATATCCAGCTAGGCTGTCATTGAAAATAGAAGGAGAGATAAAAAGCTTCCAGGACAAACAAAAACTAAAGGAATTTGCAAACACGAAACCAGCCCTACAAGAAATCTTGAAAGGGGTCCTCTAAGCAAAGAGAGAGCCTAAAAGCAACATAGACCAGAAAGGAACACAGACAACATACAGTAACAGTCACCTTACAGGCAATACAATGGCACTAAATTCCTATCTTTCAATAGTTACCCTGAATGTAAATGGGCTAAATGCCCCAATCAAAAGACACAGGCTATCAGATTGGATTAAAAAACAAGACCCAACGATATGCTGTCTGCAAGAGACTCATTTTAGACCCAAAGACACCCCCAGATTGAAAGTGAGGGGGTGGAAAACCATTTACCATGCTAATGGACACCAAAAGAAAGCTGGGGTGGCAATCCTTATATCAGACAAATTAGATTTTAAACCAAAGACTGTAATAAGAGATGAGGAAGGACACTATATCATACTTAAAGGGTCTATCCAACAAGAAGATCTAACAATTGTAAATATCTATGCCCCTAACATGGGAGCAGCCAATTGTATAAGGCAATTAATAACAAAAGCAAAGAAACACATCGACAACAATACAATAATAGTGGGGGACTTTAACACCCCCCTCACTGAAATGGACAAATCGTCTAAGCAAAAGATCAACAAGGAAATAAAGGCTTTAAATGACACACTAGACCAAATGGACTTCACAGACATATTCAGAACATTCCATCCCAAAGCAAAGGAATACACATTCTTCTCTAGTGCCCATGGAACGTTCTCCAGAATCGATCACATCCTAGGTCATAAATCAGGTCTCAACTGGTACCAAAAGATCGGGATCATTCCCTGCCTATTTTCAGACCACAATGCTTTGAAACTAGAACTCAATCACAAGAGGAAAGTCGGAAAGAACTCAAATACATGGAGGCTAAAGAGCATCCTACTGAAGAATGAATGGGTCAACCAGGAAATTAAAGAAGAATTACAAAAATTCATGGAAACCAATGAAAATGAAAACACAACTATTCAAAATCTTTGGGATGCAGCAAAGGCAGTCCTAAGAGGAAAGTATATAGCAATACAAGCCTTTCTCAAGAAACAAGAAAGGTCTCAAGTACACAACCTAACCCTACACCTAAAGGAGCTGGAGAAAGAACAGCAAATAAAGCCTAAACCCAGCAGGAGAAGAGAAATAATAAAGATCAGAGCAGAAATCAATGAAATAGAAACCAAAAAAACAGTAGAACAGATCAACGAAACTAGGAGCTGGTTCTTTGAAAGAATTAACAAGATTGATAAACCCCTGGCCAGACTTATCAAAAAGAAAAGAGAAATGACCCAAATCAACAAAATCATGAATGGAAGAGGAGAGATCATAACCAACACCAAAGAAATACAAACAATTATAAGAACATATTATGAGCAACTCTATGCCAGCAAATTAGATAACCTGGAAGAAATGGATGCATTCCTAGAGATGTATCAACTACCAAAACTGAACCAGGAAGAAATAGAAAACCTGAACAGACCTATAACCACTAAAGAAATTGAAGCAGTCATCAAAAATCTCCCAAAACACAAAAGCCCAGGGCCAGATGTCTTCCCAGGGGAATTCTACCAAACATTTAAAGAAGAATTAATACCTATTCTTCTGAAACTGTTCCAAAAAATAGAAATGGAAGGAAAACTTCCAAACTCGTTTTATGAAGCCACCATTACCTTGATCCCAAAACCAAAGACCCCATCAAAAAGGAGAATTACAGACCAATATCCCTGATGAACATGGATGCAAAAATTCTCACCAAAATACTAGCCAAAAGGATCCAACAGTCCATTAAAAGGATTATTCACCACGACCAAGTGGGATTTATCCCTGGGCTGCAAGGTTGGTTCAACATCCGCAAATCAATCAACGTGATACAATACATTAACAAAAGAAAGAACAAGAATCATATGATCCTCTCAATAGATGCAGAAAAAGCATTTGACAAAGTACAGCATCCTTTCTTGATCAAAACTCTTCAGAGTATAGGCATAGAGGGTACATACCTCAATATCATAAAAGCTCTCTATGAAAAACCTACAGCGAATATCATTCTCAATGGGGAAAAACTGAGAGCTTTCCCCCTAAGGTCAGGAACACGGCAGGGATGTCCACTATCACCACCGCTATTCAACATAGTATTAGAAGTCCTAGCCACAGCAATCAGACAACAAAAAGAAATAAAAGGCATCCAAATCGGCAAAGAAGAAGTCAAACTCTCACTCTTTGCAGATGATATGATACTTTGTGTGGAAAACCCAAAAGACTCCACCCCAAAACTGCTAGAACTCATACAGGAATTCAGTAAAGTGGCAGGATATAAAATCAATGCACAGAAATCAGTGGCATTCCTATACACCAACAACAAGACAGAAGAAAGAGAAATTAAGGAGTCGATCCCATTTACAACTGCACCCAAAACCATAAGATACCTAGGAATAAATCTAACCAAAGAGGCAAAGGATCTGTACTCAGAAAACTATAAAATACTCATGAAAGAAATTGAGGAAGACACAAAGAAATGGAAAAAACGTTCCATGCTCATGGATTGGAAGAACAAATATTGTAAAGATGTCAATGCTACCTAGAGCAATCTACACATTCAGTGCAATCCCCATCAAAATACCATCCACTTTTTTCAAAGAAATGGAACAAATAATCCTAAAATTTGTATGGAACCAGAAAAGACCCCGCATAGCCAGAGGAATGTTGAGAAAGAAAAGCAAAGCTGGCGGCATCACAATTCCGGACTTCCAGCTCTCTTACAAAGCTGTCATCATCAAGACAGTATGGTACTGGCACAAAAACAGGCACATAGATCAATGGAACAGAATAGAGAGCCCAGAAATGGACCCTCAACTCTATGGTCAACTAATCTTTGACAAAGCAGGAAAGAATGTCCAATGGCAAAAAGACAGTCTCTTCAACAAATGGTGTTGGGAAAATTGGACAGCCACATGCAGAAGAATGAAACTCGACCATTTCCTTACACCACACACAAAAATAGACTCAAAATGGTTGAAAGACCTCAATGCGAGACAGGAGTCCATCAAAATCCTAAAGGAGAACACAGGCAGCAACCTCTTCGACCTCAACTGCGGCAACTTCTTCCTAGAAACATCGCCAAAGGCAAGGGAAGCAAAGGCAAAAATGAACTATTGGGACCTCATCAAGATAAAAAGCTTTTGCAAAGCAAAGGAAACAGTCAACAAAACCAAAAGACAACTGACAGAATGGGAGAAGATATTTGCAAATGACATATCAGATAAAAGGCTAGTATCCAAAATCTATAAAGAACTCATCAAACTCAACACCAAAAGAACAAAGAATCCAATCAAGAAATGGGCAGAAGACATGAACAGACATTTTTCCAAAGAAGACATCCAAATGGCCAACAGACACGTGAAAAAGTGCTCAATATCGCTCGGCATCAGGGAAATCCAAATCAAAACCTCAATGAGATACCACCTCACACCAGTCAGAATGGCTAAAATTAACAAGTCAGGAAATGACAGATGTTGGCGGGGATGCGGAGAAAGGGGAACCCTCCTACACTGTTGGTGGGAATGCAAGCTGGTGCAGCCACTCTGGAAAACAGCATGGAGGTTCCTCAAAAAGTTGAAAATAGAGCTACCATATGATCCAGCAATTGTACTACTGGGTATTTACCCCAAAGATACAAAAGTAGGGATCCGAAAGGGTACGTGCACCCCGATGTTTATAGCAGCAATGTCCACAATAGCCAAACTGTGGAAAGAGCCAAGATGTCCATCAACAGATGAATGGATAAAGAAGAGGTGGTATATATATACAATAGAATATTATGCAGCCATCAAAAGGAATGAGATCTTGCTATTTGCAACGACGTGGATGGAACTGGAGGGTATTATGCTGAGCGAAATAAGTCAAACAGAGAAAGACATGTATCATATGACCTCACTGATATGAGGAATTCTTAATCTCAGGAAACAAACTGAGGGTTGCTGGAGTGGGGGGTGGGGTGGGAGGGATGGGATGACTGGGTGATGGACACTGGGGAGGGTATGTGCTCTAGTAAGCGCTGTGAATTGTGCAAGACTGTTGAATCTCAGATCTGTACCTCTGAATCAAATAATGCAATATATGTTAAGAAAGAAAAAAAGAAGAAGAAGAAGAATGTAGCAGGAGGGGAAGAATGAAGGGGGGGATATTGGAGGGGTAGACGAACCATGAGAGACGATGGACTCTGAAAAACAAACTGAGGGTTCTAGAGGGGAGGGGGGTGCGAGGATGGGTTAGCCTGGTGATGGGTATTGAGGAGGGCACGTTCTGCATGGAGCACTGGGTGTTATGCACAAACAATGAATCATGGAACACTATATCTAAAACTAATGATGTAATGTATGGGGATTAACATAACAATAAAAAAATTTTTAAAAATAAATAAATAAGAAAATAAAATCAACCAGGATGTGGTAAGAACCCAAGATGGAACACAAACTGTAACCTAATAGTATCACAAATGACTAGTGTAAGCACACTGGAGAGGGTAGGGAAGAAAAGAACTAACCCAAGTAACTTTCTTTTTTTTTTTTGAGATTTTATTTATTTATTTGAGAGTGAGAGAGAGAGATTGAGAGAACGAGTGGGGGGGGGGGGGAAGGGCAAAGGGAGAAGCAGACTCCCTGCAGAGGGAGGACCCAGGGAGATCCCAGGACCCAGAGATCATGACCTGAGCTGAAGGTAGCTGCTTAACCAACTGAGCCACCCAGGAGCCCCCAATTAACTTTCAAAAACCGTATTTTGCTGAGATACTGTAAAGCTAAAGAGAAAAAGAACTGCACTCAAATAATATGGTGTAGTTACTAAATTTGTTTCTCAAAGAGATATGGGTTAGAAATTTTGAAGCAGCTTTATATGTACGCTATAGTTGAACAAATAAATACATACATTGCAAATAATAAAAACTAGGTTTCTAACAATCCAAAAAGGCAGTTACAAGTAAGCAAATGAGGAAGGTCAGAATGAATACTGGTATTGGGTTGGATATCAGCACCAATACTAGAATTATCCATGTGAACTAATAGTTTTTAAAATATATTGAGACAGGGGCGCCTGGGTGGCTCAGTCGTTAAGTGTCTGCCTTTGGCTCAGGTCATGATCCCAGGGTCCTGGGATCGAGCCCCGCATCAGGCACCCTGCTCGGCGGGAAGCCTGCTTCTCCCTCTCCCACTCCCCCTGCTTGTGTTCCCTCTCTCGCTGTGTCTCTCTCTGTCAAATAAATAAATAAAATCTTTAAAATAAAATAAAATATATTGAGACAGTTACAAAAGTAAATATATATGAGTGTATGCATAGATTAGTACATATATATGTATATATATTAGTACATATATATACATACACACACCCCTATATCTCTATCTGTATCTCCAAGTTGGTGCACCAGTAGAACCTAGAAACAATGACATCCTAGTAGCAATGAGTATATTTACTGCCCAGATCTTAGCTTCTAAATATCATTCCTCAATTAGAAAACAAAAACCACCATCACTACAACCAGGGTTCCTCGGATAAGCTGGTGAAGCCAAAGCTGGGGCAGACAAAATGCAAGAAGATCCGGGAGCCCCACGGGTGCCAGAAAGTACAGACATGCTCAAAAAAGGATGAGGACGTATGAAAAGTTCAGGAACGTCAAAGACTTTCCAATGGCCAAAGCTGGAGCAATGTGAGCAACAAGTTGCATGAGAGAGTAACCTATAGCATAAGATAAATAGACATGGGTCAAGATTGAGAGAAAGAGGGAAAGAAGGTGGGAGAGGGAAGGGACAGTTCTTCCTTACAGAAGAATTCCAATTAATACAGGCAGAAGGAATAAGGGAAATAGAAAATCACCATTAGAACATCACAGCAATTGTTGCAGACAAGATCCATTGATGAATGCTAAAATTCATGAGAGAAAGTTTGAAGAGAAATGGACTATTTGTGTCATCTCAAAGTATTTCTTCCAAGAGATTTATTAAGAAAAAATAGTAACTTTCAGTAGAGAGTCCTGGCAGACACGGCCTGAATTAGGTGATCAATGGTAACCCCACCAGTAATAATATGTACCATCATATGCCCCCTGATAAGATCACTGAGAAGAAGGGCACTCCACTTCTGGGGTATCTTGGCCAAAAATGTACCACCTCAATCTAATCTTGAGAAAACATCAGACTGAGGGACATTCCATAAAACTACTTCAAAAGTATCAAGAATATCAAAGCTAAATAAAGATGAGGAATTGTCACAGGTTGCTAGACATTAAGGAAAGGTGACAGTTAACTGGAATGAAGGAATGTGGATGGGCTCCTAGAACAGAAAAATGACATCCGTAGAAATCTGAATAAAGTGTAGTTAACAGTTTGTATCAATATTAGTTTCTTACTTTTAATAATTGTACTATGGTTATGCAAGATGCTAGTTCACATTGGGGGAAGCCGGGTAAAGGATACATAAGAACTCTAAGAATTTTATAACTTTTCTGTAAGTTTCAAGTTATTACAAAATAAAAATTTTCAAAATTTCCTCTAAGAGATATTGGACTGTTTAATGCAAACATATATATATATACATATATATATATACGGTGTTATGACCCATGTAGAAGTAAAATTAAATTTCAAAATAGCACAAGGGATAAGAAGGGGTAAATAGAACTGTACTATTGTAAAGTTCTCATGTTGTACATGAAATGGCAAAAAATTATTTAAAGATAGACTGACAAGTTAAAGATGCACATTTTAAAACTTAAAGCAACCACTAAAAATAAAAACTGAAAACAAAAAACAAACAAACAAAAAACCCACAGTAAAATGAAGGTGAACCTAATAAGCCATGAGTGGAGTTAACAAGGAATCATTAAAAAAAAAAACCCAGTTCCTTTAGAAAGGCAGGGGGAAATACTTTTTAAAATGTATGAAAACAGCAGAAACAGAAAAATAAACAGCAAGATGGTACAGTTAAACCCAATCCAACCACACCTATGATTACATTTAATTACAAAATAAAAATTTAATTCTAAATAGTACAATAAGAGGCAGAGAGTCTCGATCTAGATAGAAGAACAAATATAAAGCACAACTATATATTCTCTATGAGCCACTTTAAAATAAGACAGATATATTAAAAGTAAAATACATAGGAAGATCTATCAAACTCTAATCATTAAAAGCTTAAGTGACTATTAATAAGAAAGTAAACTCTATGTTGAGGAATAATGCCACATAAAAACAAATATTTCATAATGATAAAGGGGTCAATTTATTACTTTTTTAAGATTTTATTTATGTATTTATTTATTTATTTATTTGAGAGAGAGCGTGCACTATGAGTGTGAGGAGGAGCAGAGGGAGAGGGACAAGCAGATTCCCTGCTGCGTGTAGAGCCTGTTATGGGGCTCAATCCCATGACGCTGAGATCATGACTTGAGTCAAAACCAAGAGTCAGACACTCAACCGACTGAGCCACCCAGGCGCCCCTAAAGGGGTCAACTTATAGAAAGACATAATCCTAAATATGGATGCACCAAATAACATAAATTAAAATACATGAAACTAGAAAATATTTTGAACTTAATCAAAATAAAACATCATATCTAAATTCGTGTAATGTTGCATGCTTTAAAGGGTAATTCATAGCTTCAAATGCTTATATTAGAAAAGAAGAATCATCTAAAATAAAGACTGAGGCTTCTTCCTTTAGGAGCTAAAAAAAAAAAAAAAAAAAAGAGCAAAGTAAACCCAAAATAATTAAAAAGAATATAATAAATGTAAGAGCAAAGATTAATGAAATAGAAAATAAAAAAAGAGGAAAATCAATGAAACCAAAAGTGGATGATCTAAAAAATAATGAAGTTAATCTAGTTAGACTTTTAAAGAAAAGGAGAAAAGACACATATTACTCATTCTGAGAATAAAAGCAAGGACATCACTACAGGTCCGAGGAGACATTAAAATGATAATAAGAGAATTTTATAAATAACTATTGGCCAATAATTTGGCAATTAAAAAGAAATGGAGTTTCCTGAAAGATGCTAATTACCAGAACTGACTCAAAAAGAAATTTAAAAATCTTAAAAGTTCTGTATCATTTCATTTTCTAATTTAACATACTGTAAAGCTGACTATTGTGGTACACAGTTCCTTTTATCCTTTAAAAATACTGAATTCGTAATTTAAAATATTCCCAAAATCTCAGGACTGGATGGCTTTAAAGATGAGTTAAAACAAACACATAAGGAAAAGAATACCAACCCTACACTAGTCTCTCAGAAATTAGAAAAAGAGGAAACAATTTCCAACTAATACTTTGAAGACAGCATTACCCTCACACAAAAAACAAAGTCAATACAAGAAAACCACAAACTACAAAACACTGTTGAAAGAAATTAAAAGAGCTAAATAAATTGAAAGTCATCCAACATTTATGAGTCAGAAGACTTAATATTGTTAAAATAGCAACACTCCCTAAATTAATCTACAGATTGAACACATCCCTATAAAAATTCCAGCTGCCTTTTTGCAGAAATTGACAAGCTAAGCTTAAAATTCATATAAAAATTAAAGAAACTGAAAAGAGCCAAAACAATCTTGAACAAGAATAACAAAGGTGGAAGACTCCCACCTTCCAATTTTAACACTTACTACAAAGCTACAGTAATCAAGAAACTATGGTACTGGCATAAGGATAGACATATACACAAATGCAGTAGAACTCAGATTCCATAAAAACAAAACCCACCTATCTATGGCCAAATGATTTTTTAAAATTTATTTTAGAGAGAGAGAGAGAGAGCATGCGTGTGAGCACGGTGGAGGAGGGGAAGAGGGAAAAGTAGAGAGAGAATCTCAAGCAGACTCCCCGCTGAGCACAGAGCCCTACACAGGGCTCCATCTCACGACCATAAGATCATGACCTGAGCTGAAATCAACAGTTGGACGCTCAACAGACTGAGCCACCCAGGGGCTCCTGGCCAAGTGACTTTTGACAAAAGGTGTCAAGACAAGTCAATGGAAGAAAGAGTAGTCTTTTCAACAAATGATGCGGGGAAAACAGAATATCTACAGGCACAAGAATGACTTTGGATTTTTATTTTACATACTATATGAAAATTAACTTGAAATGGATCAAAGACCCAAATGTAAGAGCAAAAACTGTAGTCTTAGAAGAAAACTTTGGATAAGGCAATGGTTTCTTAGATATGACTAACAGAAACAAAATGAAAAAAATAAACTAGGCATCACCAAAATTAAAAACATCTATTCTTCAGAGAACATCAAGAAGAAAGTGAAAAGACAACCCACAGAATGTGAGGAAATTTTTGCAAATAATATATCTGATAAGCAACTTGCATCTAGAATCTATAGAGAAGTATTACACCACAATAATGAAATGATAACTCAATTTTTGAAAAAATGGACAAAGGAGCTGAGCAGACAGTTCTTCACAGGAGATATTCAAATGGCAATAAGTACATGAAAAGATGCTCAACATTATTATCCATTGGAGAAATGCAAATCAAAACCACAATGAGGAGGTGCCTGAGTGGCTCAGTCAGTTAAGCGTCTTACTCTTGGTTTGGGCTCAGGTTGTGATCTCAGGGTCGTGAGACTGAGCCCCACATCAGGCTCTGCCCTCATTGGGAGAGTCTTAAGATTCTCCTCTCCTTCTGCCCCTCCCCCTCTTTCACACACACTCTCTCTCTCTCTCTAAAATAAATAAATCTTAAAAAAAAACAACCCACAAGAAGGCAGCACTATATGCCCACGAGGATGGCTATAATCAAGAAGATGATACTAACAAGTGTTGGTGAGGATGTGGAAAAACTGGAACCCTCATACATTGCTGATGGGAATTTAAAATGGTGGGAAACTATGGGAAAGTGTTTGGTAGTAGTTTTTCAAAAACTTCAACCAGACCTACCCAGGTGACCCAGAAATTTCATGCTCCAGTATATCTCCAGAAGCACTGAAAATATATGTCCACATCAAAACTTGTTCATATGTTCACAGCATTATTCCTAACAGCCAAACAGGGACGACAATCCAAACATCGACAACTGACCAAGGATAAACAAAATGTGGGTGATCCATACCATGGAATGTTAGTCAGCCATAGAAAGGAATGAAGTACTGATACATAGTGCAACATGAATGAATCTTAAAAATGGCATGCTAAACAAAAGAGCCAGACACAAAAGGCCACAGACCATATGATTTCATTTATATGAAATGTCTAGAATAGGCAAATCCACAGAGATAGAACTTGATTACTGATTGCCAGGGGCTTGGATAAGGGCTGAATGAGGAGTTCAGGGTTTCTTTTTGGGGTGATAAAAATGTGGAATTACATGTAGCGATGTCACCTTGTGAATATACTAAAACCCACCAAATTGTACATTAATTTTAAAATAGTGAATTTTATGTACGTAAATTATATTTCAATAGTAAAAAGAAAAGCACAAACCAGTACCTCCCACAAACATAGATGCAAAAATCCTAAAGGAAATATTAGTCAATTGAATCCAACAATATATAATTAGGATAATATATTACGACCATGTGGGGCTTAATTGAAAAGCCATGTAATTCACCATATTAACAGAATAAAGGGTAAAAACCACCTAATCATCGCAACTGATGCAAAAAAGTATTTAACAATATTCAGTGCCAATTCATGATGCAAATTCTTAGTAAACCAGGAACGAGAGGGGACAACAAACATTGATTATCTTGCAAATTCCTGGGCTCAGGAATCTGGGTGTGGCTTTACTGAGTGCCTGTGGCTCAAGAGCTCTCTTAAGAATTCTCTCAGACGGTTGGCAGGGGCTGCAGTTGGCTCTGAAGATGACCCCAGAGGAGGAGACACTTTCAAGGTCACTCATGTGTCTGTTGACAGGATTCAGTTTCTCATGGGCTGTTGGAAAAGAGGACCTCAGTTCCTGACTAACTGTTGGCTGGCGGTCGCCCTCAGTCCTTTCCCATATGGGCCTCTCTACCAGGCAGCTAGCTCACAGCATGGCATGTGGCTTCCCCTAGGGCAAACGGGCAAGAGAGAGTGAACCCCAAGATGAAAGGCAGTCTTTTTATGACCTAAACTTGAAAGTGACATCTCAACATTTCTGCATGATCTGTTCATTAGAAGCAAGTCAATAAGCCCAGCTCATACTCAAGAAAGGAGATTGCACAGGGAAGTAGAAAAAAGGAGGTAGGGTCTTTGGAGACCATCATAGAGACTGCCTACAACAAAGGTACCTATAGAAAAAAGTGACAGCTAACAGCATTAATATTATATTTAATAGTGAAATATTGAAAGCTTTCTTCCCTAAGATAGAGAACAAGCAGAGGATAGATACTGTTACTAGCTCCATTCAGCACTGTACTAGAGATCTTTTCAGTACAGAAAGTCAGAAAGAAATAGAGCAGTCTCTCTTCTGATGACATGATTGTTTATGTGGCAAATTTTAAGGAATATATACCCCCCAACACCACACTACTAGAACTAACGGGGGAATTTTGCAAGGTCACAGAATAAAGTCAAAATGCAAAAATTAATTGCATTGTATATACTGGTCCCAAACAATGAAAAATGGTATTTAAAACACAACATCGGGGGAGGAGCAAGATGGCGGAGGAGTAGGCGACCTGGATTTCGTCTGGTCCCAGGAATTCAGCTGGATAGGGATCAAACCATTCTGAATACCTACAAACTCAACAGGAGATTGAAGAAAAGAATAGCAACAACTCTCTGAACAGAAAAGCGACCACCTTCTGGAAGGTAGGACGTGCGGAGAAGTGAATCCGAGGCGTTATTCAGGAGGATAGACGGCGGGGGAGGGGCCTCCGTCGGCCGCTTCTGGCAAGTGATAGAGCCGCGGAGCACAAAATCGGAACTTTTAGAAGTCGGTTCCGCTGAGGGACGTCGCTCCAGTGCCTAAGCGGGGTGTGGAACCCTCACGGGACAGTGTGGTCTCAGGACCCTCGGGGTCACAGAAAGACCAGGGGTGCCTGAGTGCGGCAGAGCTCCCAGGGATCGGAGCAGGGAAGCCGGCTGCAGAGACGGAGCCGAGGCGCGGGCTCTCAGCTCGGGGTTGCCATAAACCGTGATCCGCGGCACAGTCGGGCCACTGCTCCTCCAGCAGGGACCCAACAAGCAGCAGATCTGGGGAGACTCCCCCGGGAGGAGCGGCGCGGGAGCGCACCACAGGGATCTGCTGGGTTTGGAGACTCCACACGGGCTCGGGTGCCAGAGATAGAAACACGCGGTCACAGGCGGGGTGAACACAGAGTGCGGCGGGAGACCGGGGAGACGGGAGTGACTGACTGCTTTTCTCTGGGGGCTCACTGAGGAGCGGGGCCCCGAGTTCTCGGCTCCTCTGAGGTGGAGATTGGGAGGCCGCCATTTTCACTCTCCGCCTCCAAAGCTGTACGGAAAGCTTGCAGGGAACAAAAGCTCCCAGCAAACCCGAGCAGATTACTTAGCCCGGACCGGCAAGGGCGGGGCAATTCCGCCTCCGGCAAAGACATTTGGGAACCACGGCAACAGGCCCCTCCCCCAGAAGTAGAGCGAGAACAGCCAGCCAAGACCAAGTTTACCGATCAGTGAGAACGGCAGAACTCCAGCGCTAGGGGAATACTGCACATAGAATTCATGGCTTTTTTACCATGATTCTTTAGTCTTTCAAAGTTAATTTTTTAACTGTCCTTTTTTTTTTTTTTAACTTTTCTTTTTCCCTTTTTCAACCAACATCTTATCAATCCCTTTTTTAAAAAACATTTTTATTTTTCATTTTTAGAGTCATATTCTATCCCTTCATAGTAGTTACCCGTATTTTTGGCATATATATATAAGTTGTTCTCTCTTTAAAATTTTGAGATAGTTTCTTCTAACAGATCAAAATATATCCTAAATCTCTAGTGTATGGTTTTGTCTACTCTCCTGCCTGATCACATTCTCTCCCTTTTTTTTTCTTTTTTTTTTAAATCCTCTTGTTTCTTTTTTCAAACAACTTATCAATTCCTTTTATAAAATTTTTTATAATTTCCATCTTTACAGTCATATTCCATCCCTTCATCATATCAGCCCTTATTTTTGTACATATATAAGTTTTTCTTTCTTTAAAATTTTGGGAGGTACTTTCTTCTAACAGACCAAAATACACCCAAAATCTAGTGTGTGGCACTGATCTATGCACCAGCCTGATCATATTTGATCATATTCTGTTTTTTGTTTTGTTTTGTTCTGTTTTTGTTTGTTTTTATCTTTTTCTTTTTCTTTTTTTTCTTTCCCTTTCTTTTCCCCCGGCTTCAGGTCGTTTCTGATTTGTTTAGAGTATATTTTCTGGGGACGTTGTTACCCTGTTAGCATTTTGTTCTCTCATTAATCTATTCTCCTCTGGACAAAATGACAAGATGGAAAAATCACCTCAACAAAAAGAACAATAGGTAGTACCGACTGCCAGGGACCTACTCAATATGGGTATTTGTACGATGTCTGATCTAGAGTTCAGAATCATCACTTTAAAGATACTAGCTGGGCTTGAAAAAAGCATGGAAGTTATTAGAGAAAACCTTTCTGGAGAAATAAAAGAACTAAAATCTAACCAAGTCGAAATCAAAAAGGCTATTAATGAAGTACAATCAAAAATGGGGGCGCTAACTGCTAGGATAAATGAGGCAGAAGAAAGAATCAGTGAGACAGAAGACCAAATGATGGAAAATAAAGAAGCTGAGAAAAAGAGAGATAAACAACTACTGGATCAAGAGGGCAGAATTCGAGAGATAAGTGATACCATAAAGCGAAACAACATTAGAATAATTGGGATCCCAGAAGAAGAAGAAGAGAGAGAGAGGGGCAGAAGGTATATTGGAGCAAATTATAGCAGAGAACTTCCCTAATTTGGGGAAGGAAACAGGCATCAAAATCCAGGAAGCACAGAGAACCCCTCTCAAAATCAATAAAAATAGGTCAACACCCCGACATCTAATAGTAAAACTTACAAGTCTCAGAGACAAAGAGAAAATCCTGAAAGCAGCTCGGGAGAAGAGATATGTAACCTACAATGGTAGAAACATTAGATTGGCAACAGACCTATCCACAGAGACCTGGCAGGCCAGAAAGGACTGGCAGGATATATACAGAGCACTAAATGAGAAAAACATGCAGCCAAGAATACTATATCCAGCTAGGCTGTCATTGAAAATAGAAGGAGAGATAAAAAGCTTCCAGGACAAACAAAAACTAAAGGAATTTGCAAACATGAAACCAGCCCTACAAGAAATCTTGAAAGGGGTCCTCTAAGCAAAGAGAGAGCCTAAAAGCAACATAGACCAGAAAGGAACACAGACAATATACAGTAACAGTCACCTTACAGGCAATACGATGGCACTAAATTCCTATCTTTCAATAGTTACCCTGAATGTAAATGGGCTAAATGCCCCAATCAAACAACACAGGCTATCAGATTGGATTAAAAAACAAGACCCAACGATATGCTGTCTGCAAGAGACTCATTTTAGACCCAAAGACACCCCCAGATTTAAAGTGAGGGGGTGGAAAACCATTTACCATGCTAATGGACACCAAAAGAAAGCTGGGTGGCAATTCTTATATCAGACCAATTAGATTTTAAACCGAAGACTGTAATAAGAGATGAGGAAGGACACTATATCTTACTTAAAGGGTCTATCCAACAAGAAGATCTAACAATTATAAATATCTATACCCCTAAAATGGGAGCAGCCAATTATAGAAGGCAATTAATTACAAAAGCAAAGAAACACATTGACAACAATACAATAATAGTGGGGGACTTTAACACCCCCCTCACTGAAATGGACAGATCATCTAAGCAAAAGATCAACAAGGAAATAAAGACTTTAAATGACACACTAGACCAAATGGACTTCACAGACATATTCAGAACATTCCATCCCAAAGCAATGGAATGCACATTCTTCTCTAGTGCTCATGGAACATTCTCCAGAATCGATCACATCCTAGGTCATAAATCAGGTCTCAACTGGTACCAAAAGATTGGGATCATTCCCTGCCTATTTTCAGACCACAATGCTTTGAAACTAGAACTCAATCACAAGAGGAAAGTCGGAAAGAACTCAAATACATGGAGGCTAAAGAGCATCCTACTAAAGAATGAATGGGTCAACCAGGAAATTAAAGAAGAATTACAAAAATTCATGGAAACCAATGAAAATGAAAACTCAACTATTCACAATCTTTGGGATGCAGCAAAGGCAGTCCTAAGAGGAAAGTATATAGCAATGCAAGCCTTTCTCAAGAAACAAGAAAGATCTCAAGTACACAACCTAACCCTACACTTAAAGGAGCTGGAGAAAGAACAGCAAATAAAGCCTAAACCCAGCAGGAGAAGAGAAATAATAAAGATCAGAGCAGAAATCAATGAAATAGAAACCAAAAGAACAGTAGAACAGATCAACGAAACTAGGAGATGGTTCTTTGAAAGAATTAACGAGATTGATAAACCCCGGGCCAGACTTATCAAAAAGAAAAATGACCCAAATCAACAAAATCATGAATGGAAGAGGAGAGATCACAACCAACACCAAAGAAATACAAACAATTATAAGAACATATTATGAGCAACTTTATGCCAGCAAATTAGATAACCTGGAAGAAATGGATGCATTCCTAGAGATGTATCAACTACCAAAACTGAACCAGGAAGAAATAGAAAACCTGAACAGACCTATAACCACTAAAGAAATTGAAGCAGTCATCAAAAATCTCCCAAAACACAAAAGCCCAGGGCCAGATGTCTTCCCAGGGGAATTCTACCAAACATTTAAAGAAGAATTAATACCTATTCTTCTGAAACTGTTCCAAAAAATAGAAATGGAAGGAAAACTTCCAAACTCATTTTATGAGGCCAGCATTACCTTGATCCCAAAACCAGACAAAGACCCCATCCAAAAGGAGAATTACCGACCAATATCCCTGATGAACATGGATGCAAAAATTCTCACCAAAATTCTAGCCAATAGGATCCAACAAACAGTCCATTAAAAGGATTATTCACCACGACCGAGTGGGATTTATCCCTGGGCTGCAAGGTTGGTTCAACATCCGCAAATCAATCAATGTGATACAATACATTAACAAAAGAAAGAACAAGAATCATATGATCCTCTCAATAGATGCAGAAAAAGCATTTGACAAAGTACAGCATCCTTTCTTGATCAAAACTCTTCAGAGTATAGGCATAGAGGGTACATACCTCAATATCATAAAAGCCATCTATGAAAAACCTGCAGCGAATATCATTCTCAATCGGGAAAAACTGAGAGCTTTCCCCCTAAGGTCAGGAACACGGCAGGGATGTCCACTATCACCACTGCTATTCAACATAGTATTAGAAGTCCTAGCCACAGCAATCAGACAACAAAAAGAAATAAAAGGCATCCAAATCGGCAAAGAAGAAGTCAAACTCTCACTCTTTGCAGATGATATGATGCTTTATGTGGAAAACCCAAAAGACTCCACCCCAAAACTGCTAGAACTCATACAGGAATTCAGTAAAGTGGCAGGATATAAAATCAATGCACAGAAGTCAGTGGCATTCCTATACACCAACAACAAGTCAGAAGAAAGAGAAATTAAGGAGTCGATCCCATTTACAACTGCACCCAAAACCATAAGATACCTAGGAATAAATCTAACCAAAGAGGCAAAGGATCTGTACTCAGAAAACTATAAAATACTCATGAAAGAAATTGAGGAAGACACAAAGAAATGGAAAAACGTTCCATGCTCATGGATTGGAAGAACAAATATTGTAAAGATGTCAATGCTACCTAGAGCAATCTACACATTCAGTGCAATCCCCATCAAAATACTATCCACTTTTTTCAAAGAAATGGAACAAATAATCCTAAAATTTGTATGGAACCAGAAAAGACCCCGCATATCCAGAGGAATGTTGAGAAAGAAAAGCAAAGCTGGCGGCATCACAATTCCGGACTTCCAGCTCTCTTACAAAGCTGTCATCATCAAGACAGTATGGTACTGGCACAAAAACAGGCACATAGATCAATGGAACAGAATAGAGAGCCCAGAAATGGACCCTCAACTCTATGGTCAACTAATCTTTGACAAAGCAGGAAAGAATGTCCAATGGCAAAAAGACAGTCTCTTCAACAAATGGTGTTGGGAAAATTGGACAGCCACATGCAGAATGAAACTCGACCATTTCCTCACACCACACACAAAAATAGACTCAAAATGGTTGAAAGACCTAAATATGAGACAGGAGTCCATCAAAATCCTAAAGGAGAACACAGGCAGCAACCTCTTCGACCTCAACCGCAGCAACTCCTGAGAAACATCACCAAAGGCAAGGGAAGCAAGGGCAAAAATGAACTATTGGGACTTCATCAAGATAAAAAGCTTTTGCACAGCAAAAGAAACAGTCAACAAAACCAAAAGACAACCGACAGAATGGGAGAAGATATTTGTAAATGACATATCAGATAAAAGGCTAGTATCCAAAATCTATAAAGAACTTATCAAACTCAACACCCAAAGAACAAAGAATCCAATCAAGAAATGGGCAGAAGACATGAACAGACATTTCTCCAAAGAAGACATCCAAATGGCCAACAGACACATGAAAAAGTGCTCAACATTGCTCGGCATCAGGGAAATCCAAATCAAAACCTCAATGAGATACCACCTCACACCAGTCAGAATGGCTAAAATTAACAAGTCAGGAAATGACAGGTGTTGGCGGGGATGTGGAGAAAGGGGAACCCTCCTACACTGTTGGGAATGGAAGCTGGTGCAGCCACTCTGGTAAACAGCATGGAGGTTCCTCAAAAAGTTGAAAATAGAGCTACCATATGATCCAGCAATTGCACTACTGGGTATTTACCCCAAAGATACAAATGTAGGGATCCAAAGGGGTATGTGCACCCCAATTTTTCTAGCAGCAACGTCCACAATAGCCAAACTGTGGAAAGAGCCAAGATGTCCATCGACAGATGAATGGATAAAGAAGAGGTGGTATATATATACAATGGAATATTATGCAGCCATCAAAAGGAATGAGATCTTGCCATTTGCAACGACGTGGAGGGAACTGGAGGTTGTTATGCTGAGCGAAATAAGTCAATCAGAGAAAGACATGTATCATATGACCTCACTGATATGAGGAATTCTTAATCTCAGGAAACAAACTGAGGGTTGCTGGAGTGGGGGGTGGGGTGGGAGGGATGGGGTGGCTGGGTGATAGACACTGGGGAGGGTATTGCTACGGTGAGCGCTGTGAATTGTGCAAGACTGTTGAATCACAGATCTGTACCTCTGAAACAAATAATGCAATATATGTTAAGAAAAAAAAAAGAAGAAGATAGCAGGAGAGGAAGAATGAAGGGGGGGAAATCGGAGGGGGAGACGAACCATGAGAGACGATGGATGCTGAAAAACAAACTGAGGGTTCTAGATGGGAGGGGGGTGGGAGGATGGGTAAGCCTGGTGATGGGTATTAAAGAGGGCACGTTCTGCATGGAGCACTGGGTGTTATGCACAAACAATGAATCATGGAACACTACATCAAAAACTAATGATGTAATGTATGGTGATTAACATAACAATAAAAAATACTTTAAAAAAAACCACATCATTTACAGTTGCATCATAAAACACAAAATACTTAGAACTAAATTTAATAAAAGATATGTAAGACCAATAATACATTTTTCAAAAAGCTATGGAAGACCTCTATACTGAAGACCACGAGATTGGAGAGAAAATTAAAGAAGGCTTAAATAAAAAATAAGTTAGACAAAGAAAGACAAATACCCTATGATCTCACTTATATGTAGAATCTAAAAAACAAAGAAAAATCTGAGCTCATGGATATAGAGAACAGAATGGTGGTTGCCTGAGGATGGGGAGTGGGGAGGGTGAAATGGTTCAAGGTAGCCAGAAGGTAGAAATTTCCAGTTATAAAATTATTAAGTCCTGGGGATATCATGTACAGCATGGTAACTATAGTTCAGAATATTGTACTGCATATTCAAAAGTAGCTAGGAGAGCAGATCTTGAAGTTTCCCATCATGAGAAAAAACTGTAATTATGTATGGTGATAAATTAATATCACTGGATTTGTTATGATCATTTTAGAATATATACAAATGTCAGATCATTATGTTGTATACCTGATACTAAGATAATGTTATGTCAGTTAGACCTCAATAAAAACAATTTTTAAATTAAGGTAGCATATCAAAAGCATAAAGATCATCAAATATATCAATGGAATAGAATGGATAACCCAGAAAAACTCTCACATATATGATTTTTGACATAAGACCCAAGGCAGTTCAAATGAGAAAGGAAAGTCTTTTTTCAAAGCAGTACCAGATGATGATGATGATGATGATAAGGATATTAATAATAATAATAATAATAATAATGCTAGAACAACTGGATAATAATAGGAGGGAAAATGAACCTTGACTCCTACATCATCCCATATTTCCAAATATTCATTTGAAATAGATAATAGGGTCAAGCTTTATATTCCCCATACCAATATCTAATTATTCTAGCTTCTTTGCCTCTCCAATGCTGGACATTGTCAGTCTTTTTCATTTTTACCTATTCTAGTGTCTAGGAGGGATAGAAACAGACCCCACATATGTTGCTGGTGGCAGTATAAAATGGCAAACAGCTTGAAAATTTTTTGACCTTTTCTTAAACTGTTAAAGAGAGATTTATTTATAACCAGTAGCTCTATTCTTCCTCACACAAAAGAATAAAAATGTATATCCACAAAATCTCTCGTACAAGAGTGTTTGTAATAGCCTCATTTATGATAGCCCCGAACTTTAATAACCCAACAGCTCCTCCAACAAAAAAAATTAATAAATAAACGATGGTATTTTTATACAATGGAAATGCTATTCAACAATTTAAAAAGTGAACTGCTAACACGTACAGCAGCTCGGGTAAATCGTAAAACATTACGCTGAGTGAAAGAAACCAGACACAAATGAGTATACACTGTGTGATTTCTTTTATAGGAAACTCAAGAACATGCAACACTAATCTATGGTTGTAGTAATAAGACTAGTTGCCTATCAGAGGTAGGAATGACCCCAAGGGGACATAAGGGAACTTTCTGGGGTGATGAAAATACTCTGTTTTGACTGCGGTGACTCCACTTTACGCAAGAGTATACATTTGTCAAAATTTCACCAGTTTACACACTTGAGTTATGTGCATTTCACCGTAGGTAAATTGTACCCTGAATTTAAGAAAAGATCATTCTGGCTGCTGTGTGGCGAATGGCCAGTTAAGAGAGCAGGAAGGAAGGTGGTGAGGGCAGCCGGTAGGCTCTAGCGGGATCCCGGGAACTGATGTCAATGACGTGGATGGACACACGGCTGCAGCGCAGACAGAGCCAGATATGGGATAGCTGTCACCTCGAGCGCAACCTCCCTCATGGTGGCAGCCAATCTCACACGATGTACTGCTGGCTCCGTGACATCAATTCCACATCACTATTGAATACTCACTCCATGCCACCTACCTAATCATTTCCCTGCTTTTCATGGGGTGGAATCCTGCCTGCATTGGAAACCAGCCTCTCATCCATGTACTAGTGTGCAATCTTGGGCAAGTTAAGTAACCCTTTGAGTCTCGGTACCCTTATTCTGTAAATGGGGTACAATTGTATCTATCCAGAAGGCTTATTATGGGCAGTAATTAGGTTTAAATTGGACAATAATGGCTAAGTGCCCACTCCATTACCTGGCCCATAGTAAGTAGTGAAGAAATGATAGAACCTCTCCTTCTTTCCTAGACTTTCTAACTAGATGTGAGCTCTCCAAGGCAGGGGCATATCTTCTCCTCTTATCTACGCAAAGGCATAGGAGATGACCAGAACAGGAGGCATGCTGCACACATGTGCTTGCTTTCTGGCCCAAGGCACCGGGGAATAAGACACTTTGTGGAGTGGATTCTGGGTGCAGATTTGCTCACCTGGGTAACATCGATAAAGCCCACAAGATTGTAGAAAGCACTGGTTTGCCCTAATTAGAACACAACAAAAGTCAAAATTTCAAATGAAACTCAGATCTTTGGGAGTTTAGCTGTGGCTGGGAAATTTTGGGGGGAAAAAAGTGGTTCTAAAAGAAACTAATGAAAAAGGCTCACTTAAGAAAAAAGTTAATAAAGAATGTTGACTTAACTAGTGCTTTATGAAGAAATATTATGATGTATTAAAAGCAAACAAAACCACAAAACAAAACAAAACAAAAAAACCAACCACATATGGATTAGATTCCCCTGAAAATAGATCAAGTTTTAAAATGTAAGGAAATGGTGCTCAGGAAAATGTGGAGGCTTTGTTCAACTCAAAACACAAATCGTTTTCTGAGTTTATTAAAAAGATTTGTGTATTTGTGATGAGCCCAGAAGGCATTCCCTATGTTCTGGTCAAGTGATGTCAGACTATCAGTCCTCAAAAATCAATCAACGCATCAAAATCGAACACATTTGGATATACCATGGAGACGTTTTGTGGAAACACTAGATTTGAGGGAGAGATGGAATGGCAATGTAAGCTAACTCATCAGATGGGCTTCCACTGGCTTTCAAGGGAAAGAGACATATGGTGTCCGGTTAAAGATAAAGAATTAAACAAACATATACTTACCTCTACTCTCTCCAGAAATGCCACTAATTGACAACAAAAAGGTACTTTTATGGTATAATAAAGAAAACAGAACAAAGAAAACAGGAGAGAACATTTTGGAAGCTGGATAAGTGGTAACCAATTCAGCAGATCTAAAAAACATAGTTGTAAGTCAACAGTAATGAAAATCAAAAGTCAAGCACTCAGGAATTGGCAGCAACATTACCTCTGGAAATGGGGGTGAGTGTACATTTTTTAAAAGGATGATTGGTTTATAATCTGTTTAAGAAATGCCCAAGCCTTCAGACGTCCATCTTCGTTCTAGGTAGCCAGGTGACAGCCTCATCACCACTCTGGCAGAAGACTTAAAAGAAAAGAATCCTTCAGGAAAGGATGAAACAGTCTGGAGATCACCAAGCATAGCTGAAGGTGACAGTATCAGAATGAAAACAGAAATATTAAATGAAATTCTACAAAGTGCTGTGAAGTGAATTGTGTCCCCTTCAAATTCACACACTGAAGCCCCAGCCCCCAATATGACCGTATTTGGAGACAGGGCCTTAGGTGGGGGCCCTAATCCAATAGGACTGGTGTCCAAAAGAGAGGAAGAGAAAACACCAGAGCATTCGCTTTCTCCATATACATGTAAGGAAGACCATGTGAGGACATAGGAAGAAGGTGGTCTTCTGAAAGCCAAAAAGAGAGGCCTCAGCATAAATTAACCCTGCTGGTACCTTGATCTTGGACTTCCAGCTTCCACAACTGTGAGCAAATTAATTTCTGCTGCTTAAACCACCCAGTCTGTGGTGTTTCCATATGACAGCCTGAGCAGACTAGTGATACATACACTCAATGAGGAGACAGTTAGCCTTCTTCTCCTCCCAAGATCCCAGAATGCTGGCAGCTAGACATATATCTTCCAGGCAGGAGACTGAAGACAATTTCTCTAAGCAATCAGATTAGTCCAGGAGAAAAGTCCAAAAGATACCAACACTGAGAATTCCTTATGAAAATAGCACGGCTAAATTTATGCAACATGAAGTTCATAGTTTATACAGCCCCACCTAAGCATCTAGAGCTTTCAAATCAGCATTTTAGTCACCTCTATTCGTAAATGTAAGCAGACTATGAAGAATCACCAGGAATGTGTAGAAATTATCTAATATGAAATAGAGACCAAAACACATATGGAAGGAGGAGAAAACCTGCATGTAACTATAATATTCTGAGAAGATATTACATCTGTGAAGCAAGAACAAGATGCTTTCTGAAAATGGAATGTTCAGAAAACAACAACAAAAGAGCCTTTGGAAATTTTAAAAAATGGCAGAAACAAAAAGCATAAAAACTTCAAAGACAAGGTAAAGAAATGACAGAGAAGACAAAAAGATGGAAAAATAAGAATACTAAGGAAACAGTTGAGGGGGTCCCATATCTAAACAACAGCAGTTCTAAGAAGGGGGTGGGAAGAGAGAACATAAAAAGGGGGGAAAATGACAAAGGAAATAAGGAAGGAAACACCTTTCACAAGTAATCACCAGAATTGAAGGAGTTTCAAAGAGAGAAAATTCACTCAGTGACCTACATAATGAGTACAAATATATCCCCTATAGTTGGGGAAGGAGGGAAGGAGGGAGAGAGAGAGAGAGGGTGACTGATTTCAAAAAATGGTCTCAGCAACAATGGAAGCTTGCAGACAGTGGCACAAGACCATAAAAGTTCTGAGAGGAAATTATTTCCAACCTAGACTTCTATACCTAGCCAAACTATCAACCAAACATGAGGATAGAATAAAGGCATTTTCAGGCATTTAAGGTCACACAAAAATAACTGCTCACTTCTTTGTAACTTAATGGGGGAAAAAACGTGCTCCACCAAAATGGGGAAGTAACCCAAGAAAGAGGAGGATCCAGGATCCAGGAAATAGAAGATCCAGCAGAAAAGACCACCAAGGGGATCACCAAGATCTGAGTGAAGAAACCCCAAACAAATGCTGTAGAGCAGATCTAGAAAGCACCCAACCCAGTTCAGAAGGTTCCATGAGAGTTGTTCTCAAGAAGATGAAATTAATAGAATAAAGATTGTGAAAACAAGTTAGGGACTAATTTTATTCAACTGTAGGTTAATTTGGTGTTGAATTAGTGACATAAAGTAAAACAGTGAGCAGAGAAAAAAATAACATAATTAACTTCAGAGAGGAAATGTTGATCAGAGAGGAAAAGTACAAGTCATCACAGCTCAGCCAGGAATTATATTTTCAGGGTCAAAATAATTTAATCACTGAATACCGATCTAATAAAATTATGCTCTATTTTGGAAAGATGGGAGATGAGACATGTGGGTAGTGACGAAAAAGAGTTGAATCCTCATCTTCCACAACAAGAACCCAAAGGACAATGTCAAAAATGAAAAACCAAGTAACATAAATATAAGGACATTATTTACAGATACAGAGGTTAAGTAACAGAACAATCAGCTAAATTACTAAAAGTGGTAGTAATAGTAGTAGTAGTAGCTGCCTCTGGAAAGTAGAAAATGCAGGGCAAGGAAAAGTTCAGGATGGATGGATGTTGTGTGTTATGTCTCTCTCTCTCTCTCTCTCTCTCTCTCTCTCTCTCTGTGTGTGTGTGTGTTTGTGTTTGTGTTTGCAACAAGCCTCCTAGAACTATCTGACACCCTAAACTACAGGCAAATTTAACTTTTATTTTAAAATAAAATTTAAAACAAAAATGAATAAAATTCTCTAAATGGAAAAAGGGGGGAGGAGGATGAGAGAAAGAGGAAGAAGAAGAAGATAGGGGTGTTCTGACTCCTTGGGGGTCATTATAGAGACCACAGGTCAGCTGTGCCTGCTGCTTCTCCCAAAGGCTCCCACCTCTCTGACTCCTTCCTGGCAGGAGCCCCTTCTAGCTACCAAGGATCCAGGAACAGACAGAGCATAGATTGCACCCCAAACTCCATAAACACAAAGGCTGTCCTGATGGCCTTCACAGGAAATACACAGATTTACTAACCCCCTGGAGGACTCGTGTGAGTCATACCCACTCAGGACCACCTGCCTGGGAACTGTCTCTCCTGGAGAACATCTGCTAACCAGCACAGGGGTGAGGTTCGTTCTAAGGGGCACTGAGAACCCCAAGCCTTGCCCTGTGGGCTTTTGTATTCTGTTTCTACAAGGGAGACAAGAAGACAAGACCAGACTACCAACTCTTCCAAGCACGTGGGCAGGACAGGGGTCTCCAGCCCACCGGTAACTCTGACCCCACCCCTGAGCTTTTGCTTCCCTCCAATCAAAGCAAAACAGGACCCTGGTTTAGACTTGAACTATTCACATGGGTGACCATGCTGGAGAGCCACTTCTTGGAGAGTTTGTAGGATTTCAGAGGAAACATATTTTAACAGTCCAAACACACACACACACATCTTGGAAATCTTTTAACTATAAATGCTTTAACTACAAATGAGTAGCTTCAATTGCTCTTTTTTCTTTAAAATTATAAAAGTATTCATGCAAATAATTAAAAATTTTGATAAAACGAAAATGTAGGATAAACAGTCAGTCTCCCTCCCTTCTCAAGCTCCCAGGACCTCTGTCTAAAGAAAATCAAATCACTGTGAGAAGTTTCTTATGCATTCCTTGGGGTATACTTCTATATACAGAAGCATATATATTGGCATTCAACTTGTATTTATTTTATCCAAATGAGAGTACTCTGTGCATACTGATCGGCACTTTCCTTGTTCCGTACTTACTTAACGTGTCTGGGGTGATATATGAAGATCTCCAAAATACGGTATAGACCCACCATGCTCTCTCTAACAGCTGCAGAGGATTCCATTACACAGATGTACCTCAACCAGTCCTCTATTGGGGGATGTTTATAGTTGTTTTTTCTCTATAATAAATAGGGATGTAACAAATGTCCTCAAATGCACATCACTGCGTTCATTTATACACATACCAGTAAGATAAATTCCTGTATGTGGGATTGCTAGGTCGCAAGGCTGGTGCGTTTTTAACACATTTGCCAAACTTTTGTCCACAGGTCTTACACCAGTTCCCACTCTCCCCGCACCATGTGGGACTGGGCCTCTTCCCTACAGCCTGTCCAACAAAAGGCATCAGCAAACGGGTAAGCCTTCACAAGCCTGTGAGGCAAAAATTGTAACTGGTTTTGTTAATGGACATTTTTAAAAATATAAGTAAGATGGGGCTTCTTTCCATTTGCTTTACGTATCTCCTTTTCCCACGGACTGCTTGCTTGAGTCTTTGTCTTTCATTGGGTTATCTGCTTTTTTTTCTGATTGATTGTTCAAGGTCACTTATAAAGGAAGGAAATCAGTTAACTTTGAGCCACAATTATGCACCCGGTTTTTCTAATGGTACTTGATGTTAAATCCTATAATCAACTAGAAGGAGAGGCATGTCCTTCCAGGGTGTCCTGTGAGCACCTATAGGCAGGGAGAGAACAAGAACAGTGGTCCTAATTGGTGGGCACTGCATGAGTACTGCCAGGGTGCCAAACACTGAGCGCTCTTCATACACCATCTCATTTTGCCCTTACCATAATCTTTCGAGGAAGGTTCGTTACTATCCCCATTTTACAGACAAAGAACAGGTACAGAGAGGTCAAGTCCCTTACCTAGCCTCTCAGAGCCAGGAAATGGCAGACCCCAGCTGTCTGACCCCAGAGACCCAGCTATTAACCACTCTGCCACACCATCTAGTATTTGATCCCCAGGGCCTGGCACAGAGTAGGGACTGAGAATCAGGCTAGTCACTCCAGACCATAGGCATCTTGATGTTACTGTGGAAATGCAAACCACCAGTCTAGCATGTGGGCAGGAGCTGATTCTCCTGTTCTTTCCGTACTGGGTTCTCGGTGTCTAGAAAGGCCCCCGGCACAAAGTAGGTGCTTAGGAAATGGTGGATGAGTGAATGCATGGATGAACGAATGTCTTCTCACTTGACTATTAGCTCCTTGAGGGCAAAAACTGGCAGGCTTGTCCTCCCGGGGCCTGGCTCAGTGCCTTTCATGGGGAAGATGAAGACCAATTAAAAAAATGTGTGCAAGCCTCTCTACTGTTTGCGATAGTGTTCCGCCTACAAGCTTCAACTCCTAGTCAGGTTGAAGCAACACTACCAATCCCAGGAAATGTGCTCTGACAGCATCTGACATGTCACGTGGGAAGACCCACACAAGAGAGGACAAGGCCAGGGAGCCAGGCCAGGAAGACAAGGGTGGCCTACCCACTCCCAGGCCAAGAAGCTGTGTCTCTTCCTTCACCTTCGCCCCAACGTTGTGGCTACTAGTGTTTCTTAGCTGGGAGATAATAGCAGCCCACAACCCAAAGACTCACCCCAGAGCCTACTGAGGACAGACCTAGCTTTCTATCTGCATTAATTTATCTGGTCTTCAAGACAACCACATGTCACAGGTACTAGCATTATCCCCAGAGATGAGGGAAAGCACAGAGAGGTTAAGTTGCTCAAGGCCACAAAGAACAGAGTCAGGATTTTAACTCCCAAAGACCGCTGGGCCCTTCTGCCCAGCAGCAATGCTCTCCCCTACTTGCGGCCACCCTCCAAATCCTACTCATCCTCCCAGACCCAGCTTCCTGCTTTCCACCCTGGGCAAGGGCTCCCAGCTCCCAGATTCCCTCCCTTACTGCTTGTCCCTCAGCTGGCTCTGCCTTTTCTCCTGCTCCATTAGCCATGGTAGGACGTGCCTGGCTTGCTAGCCAGCTTCTTGGGGTGTGAGCATGGATTCCCCATGGCGCTGCCTTGTTCTGTTCCCAGCACTTGGTGGCAGGCACTGGGGCCCTCAAGCCCTCCAGACTAGGGGAGAACTGTCCCCCAGAGGGCCCAGTGGGCATCTCTGAGTCCACCCTTGCCTGTCACAAGCCCGGCTGACAGACGCAGAGTGCACCCAGGCAGCCTCTTAAGCTGAGGGAAGTGAAGTCAGGCCACAGGTGAGCTGGACCCGATTCCCATCTGTCTGAGGGCAAATGGCCAAGACAGACACTTCCTCCAGTTCTATAACCAGCACTTAAGAGGCTCAGAAGTCAGACAGGGGTTCAAATGCACTCTGTGTGACACTGGATGAATTGTTCAAACTCTCTGAGGCTAGGTTTCCTCAGTTGTGAAACAGGGATGATAATACTACCCATTTCACATCACAGGGGTTTGGGGAAGGATGAAACTAGTTAACAAGACCCCTCCTATATTCTGGACCAGTGCTGTACTCAGCACTGGGCAGGTGCTGTCATGAGCACCTGCATTATGGATATGGTGCCGGGAAAGCCCTGAGAAGCCCTTCCTCCAGGAGGGCCCTCCCCCCCCCACCCCACCTACCCCACCCATGCTCAGCCTCCTCCCCTCATTCCAAGCCCATGAGCCCTCAAGAGACCTGTCCCGAGTTCTAGTCTCCAGCCAAGCTCATCTGTGGGGGCAAGATGATGACCCTGAATCCAAGGATGCCCAAGCACCCCCAGGCTTGAGGCCCCCACTGCTCCCAGCCCCACGTGGGTTCCCTGGCCTGGCAGGGCCTTTGAGAAAGGGAGTCCTTGGAAGAGGAGCTGTGAAAGGTGGAACAGGCCCTCACCCCAGGATCTTCTTAACCATCTGTCTTGCTGGTCATAGATGGGTCCTCACCCATCAGGAGTGATACCAGCTCCTTCCCCCCCAGGCAGCCAGGCCTCCCTCGCCCACGCCTTCTCTCCCTCCTCCTCAGCTGGCTAGTCACACCACAGGGCTTGCTCTTAATTAGCCTAACAAAACTTGGTCACCAGGGGAAGTCCTTGAAGTCAAGGATTTCAACAAAGCTAAACCACTAAATCCCGTGGCCGCCAGCCTGTCTTCACAGCTTCTCCGGCTCGGGCAGAAATCACACTCCCATGCAGAAACCACAGCCCTGGCGGCTTCAGTGTCCAACTCCCATCTTGAGCCATCTTATCAAGGCAGGCCCAGCCCATCCTTTATCTGCCTGCCATCTCTAAGTGCTTCCATCCCCCTGACAGGCCCCATAAAAGCTGGTAAAAGACAAGGCTGCCCCGCTTCTGACATGGCTGACTTCAAAGGCTACGAATTAGGTGGGGCCGCTCTGGATGCCTTACTGAGTTAAGGGCAAAGCTCAATGCTCCTGGGATGACCCTGTTGGTCTGGGGATCATTCCAAGAGCCCAGAGCCTGTCCATAAATACACAGAAGTGGTTAGGGCACAGGGTCTGGGGGCAAGCGTCCCCAGTTCAAGACCGAGCTTGGCCGCTTGGTAACTGGGGAGGTTGCTTGCCTTGTTGTTCTCAGCACCCTCCCTGACAAAAGGGGGATAATGAAATTTGCCTGCCTGTCTAGTCCTACAAGCATTCCCGGGACAGGCTTGACGTGGTGAAGAAAGCTCCCTTCTGTATGGAGATGGCTGCTTCTTGGGGCCCATGAGAGCGATCCTAACAGGGCCCTGAGTAGCAGTGACAACTGAATTTGGCAGGTGGCCGTGGGGAAGAAGGAGCACAGAAAGGACCCAGGCCACGTGGCATGTGCAGGCTCAATTCCCACCTCTACCTACCCCAGACCCATCATAGCTCAGGGTTCCAACGCCCTCGCCCTGTCGCGGCTAAAGCCTGTCCCCCAAGCAGTGGGGTGTTATGTGTTTAACGGGAACCAAGTGTCAGTTGGGGCCAAAGCAGAGCTCTGGAGACGGATGGTGGTTATGGTTACACAACAGAGTCAATTAACTTAATGCCACTGAATTGTATATCTCAAAATGGTTGAATTTTATGTTATGAATAGTTTGCCATAATTTTTTTTAAAGTGCGGCCCTCAGGTAAAGGAGACAATCTAGAAATGGAAATAAAGTGCTTTCTAGCTCTTCCAAGGGTTCAAAGTTAAAACGCAAGATTCTTTTTTTTTTATTTATTAACATATAATGTATTATTTGTTTCAGGGGTACAGGTCTATGATTCATCAGTCTTACACAGTTCACAGCACTCACCATAGCACATACCCTCCCCAGGGTCCATCACCCAGCCACCCCATCCTTCCCACCGCCCTCCACTCCAGCAACCCTCAGTTTGTTTCCTGAGATTAAGAGTCTCTTATGAAAACCCAAGATTCTTATCTACTGATAGTGGACATGAAGCCCAGCCCAAGAACTGGCTCCTCCTGCCAGTCCCAAATCCACCCCATGGCCCATCAGCCCCATCTGGAGGCTGCCCACACTGGGCACAGGCCGGAGGTGTCCAGGAGGGGTCTGCCATACATGCTGCCTCACGCCCCCGGAGACCGCAGAGTCCAGCTCCATTGGCTCATGCCCACAAACAGTGGCTGCTCAGCACCCCCGTTCCAAATCCTCAAAACAAAGAAAGAAGTGCCGCAAGGGAAAGGGAAAAGGGGAATTAAGTCATCCTCAGCTTCTCCCCCAAGCTGCACTGGGAAGAACCAAGACGCTTTTTAGGCCCACTGCCCAGAGACAAAATAGGAGATGAAAATATTTATTTGTTTCTAAGGCTCTTGCAATCCCAGGATGAAAAGCCCACCTCGGTTGTAACTTACTGCAGCTCGAGCTGCTTCCCAGGCAGGCCTCCCCACGGGTAGCAGCCCACTTGCTCAGGTCTCAGGG
Source organism: Phoca vitulina (assembly GCF_004348235.1). Classification (NCBI taxonomy): domain Eukaryota; kingdom Metazoa; phylum Chordata; class Mammalia; order Carnivora; family Phocidae; genus Phoca; species Phoca vitulina. The sequence goes on from NW_022589735.1 coordinate 5,039,956, forward strand.
CAAGACGTCCCACCACCCCACTAGGGAGAAAAAGTGGGATCCCTGTCCCCAAAGAAACGGATTCTATTAAATGAGAATTCTCCCCAATTGGCATCAGGGAACCATAAAGAGCCCAGCCGCCCCGGCTGAATCACCAGAACTAGCATTGTGTCAGCATTTCTATATAAACCCGGGTTTGCTAGGGGATTAGCTCACAGCCATAAAAAATTTGCTCCAGGCTGAAACTTGGCCTAAAGAAAATCTCAGGCCGGGAGTAGATACTGAAAAGAAAGCCAGCCAGACACCGCCCCCAAATCTCCCGAGGACAAGGGTGCCTCTGAGCAGGACCTCTTACACCAGGGCTCTGTTGTCGCCGGCGGGTAAGAAGCCTGGTGATTTAGGGCACCGCTTGGGGTTGCCATAATTCAAAATTTGGTGGGGTTTTTGTTTTTTTTTTCAAGCCAAAAGAAGGGATATTTGCTGCTTTGAGAGCTTTGCATAGGCCTGAGTTTGAGAGTGTGTGATCCAAACCCTCCCTTTCCTCCAATGACAGTTCAATGTCAAGCACAGAGAGATTTCCCCGGGCGGGGCACCAGAGCTCATGTGGGTTCCTTGCATGGTGTGGGCACAAGTGGATGCTGTCTCCTACCCCAAAGGTCAGGTTTTGAAAGTAAGGCCTGGGAATCTACTCTATCAAAAGGGTAGAATAACTCCATGTACGAGACACATGGAGTCAGTGGCGAAAGGATGTTTTGTTTTGGTTTGTTTCCCCTGTGGAGAGTCCAACACCGACTATTAAATAAAGCTAGATGCCTCTGTCCATCATATACATAACATGGCTTCCTGGCAGACTCGTGGTCTAAATTTTTTTTTTTAAAACTATTAAAAAAATATGAGAAGAAAAATTAAGAGAATGTATATGTAAATTTAAAGTGGGGAGGTCTTGGGGCACCTGGGTGGCTCAGTCATTAAGCGTCTGCCTTCGGCTCAGGTCGTGATCCCAGGGTCCTGGGATCGAGCCCCGCATCGGGCTCCCTGCTCAGCGGGAAGCCTGCTTCTCCCTCTCCCACTCCCCCTGCTTGTATTCCCTCTCTCGCTGTCTCTCTGTCAAATAAATAAATAAAATCTTTAAAAAAATAAATAAAATAAATAAAGTGGGGAGGTCTTCTTAAGTAGCTTTAAAAAACCAGAAGTCCTCGAGGCACCTGGGTGGCTCAGTCGGTTAAGCGTCTGCCTTCAGCTCAGGTCATGATCCCAGGTCCTGGGATCGAGTCCCGCATCGGGCTCCCTGCTCAGCGGGGAGTCTGCTTCTCCCTCTCCCTCTGCTGCTCCCGCTGCTCCTGCTCTCTTTCACTCTCTCTGTCTCAAATAAATAAATAAAATCTTGGAAAAAAAAAAAAAAAGCCCTAAGAGAGAAAGTTTTGATATGTGGCAACACCAAGTTTTGAATTTTAGGTAGCCAGTTTTGTCACAGACAAAATTAAAATAGATGCAATCCATACAGCAAAGGGTTGAGATGCTGTCTTAATAGAAGACTCTTATAAATTAAAAAGAAAAAGAAAACATGGCAGAGAAAGAGGCAAAGCTTATGAAAACGTAATTTAAAGAAGAAGAAATGAAGAAGTGGCCAGAAAACAATGAAAGGACAGGCAACTTCACTGTAACTGGGAAAATATGAATTAAAATAACAAACGTGGGGCACCTGGGTGGCTCAGTTGGTTAAGCGACTGCCTTCGGCTCAGGTCATGATCCTGGAGTCCCAGGATCGAGTCCCGCATCAGGCTACCTGCTCCGCAGGGAGTCTGCTTCTCCCTCTCCCGCTCCCCCCTCTTGTGCTCTCTCTCTCTCAAATAAATAAATAAAATCTTTAAAAAAAATAAAAATAAAATAATAAAATAAAATAACAAATGTGACCCATCAGATTGACAAAATGAAAGCCAGCTAGTCCCAGCCAGCGCTGCTGAGGCTGTGGGTAAGCAGGAATATTCCACCCGGCCAGGGAGCGAGGAAATGATCCCATCCTTAGCAAAGCTAAGTAGCAGCATCTCTGAGCATTTAAAATGCCCCAAGCCTCACTTTTAGGAGTATGTCCTACAGGCCATACCTACAAGAATGTTTACTGCAGCGTTGTTTGTTAGGGCCAAAAAATTAAAATCAAAACAAATGTCCATGCGTTGAAGTATTCGATAAATTGATGTTATGTGTTTACCACGGAGTATAAATTATGCAGGTATTAGGGAGAAAAAAGAATAAATAACAGCTTACCTTTACCAGGAGAAAAAAAGCCATGGTGGATTTTTTTTTTTAATTTTTAATTACTCACATATTATAATGAATGCTCCTTTAACAATGCATGTTTTGTTAACGAGTCTACCTCTTTTTTTCTTTTATATTACTTAATACTTTTTTAAAAGCTATTCATGCATGTCAGAAGGTTGAATTTACCTATGCCCCTTACTGATAGAAGAGGCTTTTTTTTTTTCCCTAGCAAATTTACTAGCTAATGCAATACCATGATGTGGTGCTTAACTGAAAAGCAATGTGAAGAATTAGAGTACTGAGTCTTGCATGAGCCACATTTCATTTTATATATAAATGAGGAAAAAGTAAAATCCCAATATATGTGTATATATTTTAATTTAAGTTTGTCTGTGTATGGAAAGAGATGTACATGGAATTACCCCCTATTACAACAGTGATAGCCTCAGGGGAATGAGAACTGGAAGGAAGACCCACAACCTATTAACTTCTTCTTTATATACCTCTATATTGTTTGGCTTTTTAGGACAAATACATTAGGTTTTTTTTTTTAAAGATTTTATTTATTTATTTGAGAGAGAGAGAGACAGCTAGAGAGGGAACACAAGCAGGGGGAGTGGGAGAGGGAGAAGCAGGCCCCCCACTGAGCAGGGAGCCTAATGTGGGACTCGATCCCAGGACCCCGGGATCATGACCTGAACCAAAGGCAGACGCTTAACCTGCTGAGCCACCCAGGCGCCCCACAAATATATTAGTTTTATAAAAATTTCAAGAAGGGAAGTTTTAATCATTCCAAAAAACAAAATTCACTGGTCACGGGGAGGTGGTAGCCGAACCCCCACACGTCTAACACTCTCCAGAGCGTACTAATTCCTACCACGGCGTGGCAGAGATGTGGCACCCCCCGCACTCAGGGAGCTCACAGACAAGGCGGGGGGACCGAATACACAAAACCCTGAGAAAACGATTTAAAAATCCACGGGGACTCAGAGGCAGGCAGGATCTGGGTGTTCGACGGGGGCTTCACGGTGGAGGCTCCCTGGCTCTGAGAACTGAGAACGGAAGGACTTGGATGAATAGAGGATTAGGGGCATGCAAGGCAGCAGGCGCCTCAACAATAGGGCCCTGGCTGGGAACGAGCCTGGTCACGACAGGCCGGGGATCCAGAAAGGGCCTGGCACGCTGTGCTGCCCAGGGACCCTTCCTGAGCCCCGCCTGCCGCACCTCCCGTGCCTCAGAAGGTGGCACTGGGAAAGGAGAGTCTGCATAGCCGTCCGCACACCGCCTCCGCAAAGGACCGGTTTCGGTTTCCCTTCACAGCACCGGTTCTCTGGGGAATGATTCCCAGCCAGACTGCTCTCTGCCCCAGTGCTGAGCCAAAGGCGGGCCCTCCAAAGTCTGGGAGCCCCCCTCCCAGGGAGCACAGGCCTGTGAGCTCACCTCTGGGGGTCACAGAGCTGTGTTCACGCCCTGCCCAGCCCACCCCAGGTCGCTCCCACAGCCCCCACCTCGGGCTGAGCCAACCCACCCAGAAGCACCCAGACAGCCGCCATCTTGCCAGCTGGGATCTAAGCTGCTGAGGGCAGTGACCAGACCTGACTGGATTGCACTTCTCTCTGCCGTGCCAGGCCAGAGGGGTGCTCAGTGAGTGCATGACGCATCACTGTTGGTTCACAGAGCTGGTCTTTGCTGCAGAAGTCTCTGCCGTCCCGCCTTGGGGTCTGGCAGAGCGATAATACCACCAGGGTCTGGGAGCTAAGAGTTGGTATCTGGGGCTTATGAGACCAATCCACAATGTGAAGTTTTGAGAGACCAAAAGAAAATAGTGACCCATATTAATATTCTTAAGGGAGTATTTGAACAGAAGAGGACAGTTTGTGGATTGTTTTCTATGGGGGAAGGAAGAAACAGGACAGTCTGCAAGTTATTTTCATTAGACGCATAGGGGTTGGTCTATTTCCCATGATTTGTAAAGGAGGAAGAAGGAAGGAGGGTGGTTCTCCCACACGCACATCCTTAGTCAAAAACGGTGACACTTTATTTATTTCAAACCCAGGAATGCCTTGGTGAGGCTTCTGCTCCTAAATTACCCAGGAATAGCAAAGCTGGCTCTGAGGACAGACAGATCCTGCTGGTCCCTTCTGTCAGCCGTCAGATGGTCCATCCCTAACCAGGACGACAGGGACCTGCTTGGTGCAGCTCCTGTGAATGCTCAGGAGAATCATGCCCCTGGAGGTATTCACTGGGTCAGGCTCAGCCTATACTGATTCGTGCTCCTAAGAGGGTAGGCGAAGGATAGACAGTACGTTCCAGACAGACAAGTGAGGGTTCTTCCAACACAACTCCTCATTGATCCTGTCGAGCTCGATACCTAGCTACTGAGCAGCCATAGCTAGGTCCAAGACCTTGGGCACCAGGGCAGATACGGCTCCTCATGGACAAGTCTGGGACTTGGAGCTTACCTTCCAGAACCCACAGGAATGATGACACCTTCCTCCTTCCAGGGCAATCACTGCTACTCCTAAAATCCAAAGGGGCTGGCCCCCTACCCTAGTTTCAAAATCTTTGACTTTAAACGTCTTTGCTTTCTGCTCGAAGGAAATAAGGCTTCTCCACACTCATTCAACGAGTATGTAGGGAGTGCTTCTTAGGAGCTAGGCTGTGATCCACATGGTGAGTACAGAGCAGCGAACAAAACAGACAGAAATCTCTGCCCTCGGGGGGGCTTACATTTTAGTAGGGGAAGCAGAAGAAAAAGAGAGTCATTCAGGGATGCGCTGTAAGCTAAAGCCAGGGCAGGGCGGGCCAGGAGGGGAAGGGGCTATGTTAAACTGGGTGGTCAGCGAGGTTCCTTCTCAGCTCTGCCCGCTCAGCCTTTATCTTCTTGCTGAGATTGTGTTATTATGGTTCCCAAATGGCTGAGCTTCGAGTGAAGAGTTCATCTGTAATGGGATTATCTCTGGTCCTGTTTGCTTTCATTACAGTCCGACTCTCCGAGCATGAGAATCTAACCTTACCAAAAGCATATTTTGGTAATCTGATATAAACTAAATTTAAACTTTGACCTCCAACAATAAAAACGCTACTTTCTCCCTCTGAAGACCTGAAATTCAGATTAAGGGCCTGCCAGCTTCACTTTCCGGATTTCTCACTGACTCCTAATTAGATTCTAAGCATTCCTCAGAAGGGGCTGCGCACAGGCCCCCAGCCCATGGCAGACACCGGCCCACTGGCCTGGTTTCTGCTCATTCCTATCAGAAGTCAGATGTCTCTCCTCACACTCCCGCACCCTTCCCTCTGGCTTCCATTTCGGGGTATCACGGCAGAATACCAAGCTAGTGCTAAAAACTCACCATGAAATTGCTGCCTTAAGCCACATCGCAAATTTGTTCTGATTCCCGTTTTGCACAAACTGCTGTAATCCTGGTATGGGTCAAGGTTAAGTATGAGCTTACTCAAATCTGCCCCCACGTCGTGTTCTAATTCCTATAGGTTATCGTATTGAGAAATTAAGGCGAGCAAAATCCACGAGGGGGGCGTCTGCCACCAGGGCTCCTCCGGGCCACCAGTTTCTCAACAGTTTCTGCTTCTCAGGGCTTGGCATTCGTAGACTGTTCAGGTTTGCAAGACACAAAATTAAAACCTTGTTTTTTACTGTTTTTTTTTTTTTTTTAAAGAGAGACCTTAAGTAAGTTTCACAGTCTGGAGCAGAAAAAGCAACTAAACATTCAAATTCAGGGATGTCCCACATTAATAACCATTCACCGAGGAAGCATTTCCTGTTTATACATTGAACTAATGAGAATCCATCACCCCTGTCAAATATACTGAACACCAAATTCAAATGTCAAACCAAATGTAAGAGGTCACACATTTCCTTTGCTAACTAAAAGTGTAATTCATAAATATTATTGCTACCAAACTCTCCATCTACAACATTTGTTTAGAAATATGCACATGTAATATAAATTGTGATTAAGTTAAATGGGTATATTATTTCCTGTTTTAAGGGCTAACAGCAGCATGAATTATGCCTTACTGCAAAGAAGGCTCAAGTCACAAGCAGTCCTGCCTGACTACAGCCCCATATTTTACACCCCCAGATTGATTTTTGCACGTTCATTCATAAATACTTTACATTACCCAGCCTTGCTGATAACTTTCACTTCTGCTGCCTTATAAAACAGCTCTCACTATTGAAAAGGTCAGCTAAATGGACATAAACTTTGGGTCTAACTACATTTAAAAATAAAAGTGGGAAAACAAAAAAGATTTACGAAGCCAGGGTCTTCATTTACCTCTGGGAGAATACCAGAATCCAAATTAAACTGAAACTTTGCATCTGTGGCATGATTTAGTGAGATGGGAAACGTTACCACAGGAAGCAACAATGTTAGGGAGTAGAGAAACCAGCGTGGAAACAACCTTTCGTTCCATCTGTGTCCACAAATAAATTCAACGCATGTCCTTCGTCTTAAAAACATGTATACAGATTAATATTTATATTATTTTAGAAAAGCCGAATTGATTTTAGCCAGGAAAACAAGGGATGCAGAACAGACAGAAATAGCCTCTCCCCGAAGAACCAGATAGGGATGTCAGTCATGTCCCCCTCACACTCAAATGAAAGCATGAAAAAAGGCGAAGACCAGACTCAAAGCTGACCCTTACCAGTCATGCTCTGTCAGTTCAGGAAAGGAGTACAGTTTGACTCCCCAGTCAATGAAAACTATAACCGGCAACAACAACCAGGAAAAAAAAAAAAAAAGACAAGCAAGCAAAAAAGCCCTCCCTTCCCCAGCCTAGGTTGCGAGGGTTTTTTTTTTTTTCCCACAGGCAAGCTGGAGGGCTTAGCCCCAGATCTTGGCAGAGCCCCACTTCCATATCAGCAAGGCTGCTGGTCCTCATTCCCATGGGAACCAGGTCTCCCTGGCCACCCTGGTCTGAGGCATGTGGAGGAGAGAAGTGGCTGAGAGGCTCCTCAGAGGAGGTCTGAGTCATCCCTGTTTTCGAAACTCTTCCCAAGGAGAGCCAGCCTGACGCCATTGTGCCAGACAATTTTGCAATGAAACCAAGTCTTTGATGTCATGGACTGGGAGGGAGGGATAAACAGGGTTCCTCAAAGAGATAACCAAGATGACTGTCCAGCTTTTGAAATCTGGTGCAGAGCATTTCTTAAACCCCAGATTCGGAAACAGGTAATTAAGAGATCCCGATGAAGCTCCTATCTGTGGACACTCTGCACATTCACCAAGAGGCAGGCAGGAGCTACCTCTTCCCTGAAGTTTGCACTGAATGGGCAGATTGGGTTTCAGAATGAAAGTATGTAGCTCTCATTAAATATTTTAAACTGATAAGAACAGATACTACACTTGATCTTAGCCAAAAGGCCGAGAAGCGATCTCATTAAATATTTTAAATTAGGTTTCCAGTAGTTCAATCACAGCATTTTCCCATCATAATATAATGGTTATATCAATGGATTGTTTTAAAATATAGTACCTTCAAATCTGTTAACTGCAATTTCAGTGTAAAAAATGATTTTTTTTATCCCACATTTTAAAAAATTGGGGTATAATTTACATAAAGTGAAATGCTTAGGTCTTATGTGTTCTGTTCAATCAGTTGTGATGAATATATATAAAGACAGAACATTTCTCTCACCCAAAAAGTTCCCCACACCTCTTCTCAATTTTCCACCCCCAGAATCAACTACTAATATGAGTTCTATTACCATAAGTTAGCTTTCCCTATTTTAGAATTTCTCAAAAATGGACCACATAATATGCACATTTTTGTATCTTCATTCACTCATCACATTTTTGACATTCATCCATGATTTTGCGTGTGTTCGTTTCTGCAGCTCAGTATCTACTGTGTAACTAAACCTCTGTGTGTTTACCCATTCCCTCTTCACTGATGGACGGGTGGGCTATTTCACAGTTTCAGAATTTTATGAATAAGGCTGCAACGAACATTCTTATGCAAGAACTTTTGAAAAAACACATTTTATTTTCTCCAAGGAAAATACCCGAGAGTGGTACTGTGGGGCCATAGGGTCAATGTACCTTTAGCTTTTTAAGTAAGTACCCGTTTTCCGAAGTGGTTATACCATTTCACACTCCCACCAGCAATGCATGAGAGTTCCAGTTCCTTCACATCCCCTCCCACAATTCACCTCAACCCCTCTGGTGGATATAACTTCTGGTGGTGAACTCTAGTGAATAACTCACCATAATTTTCATTTGCATTTCCCTGATGCCTAATGATGTCAAACACTTTTTCATGTGTTACTGGCCATTTGTGTATCTTCTTCAGGGAAATTTGGATCCAAATAATTTTGCCCATTTTTAATTGGATTGTGTGTTTTTTTATTACTGAGCTATAGGAGCGTTTATATATTGTGGATCCAACACTTCTGTCAAACTTATGGGTTAGCAATAGGTTAGCATATATGTTAACCTATATGTTTTCTTAACTGTCTTTTGATAAGCACAGATTTTTAATTTTGATATAATTCAATTTATCAAGTTTTATTTCCATGGCCCATGGTTTCTGTGACATCTCCAAGGAATCTTTCCCTATGTAGCCCAAGGTTGCAAAAATATTCTCCTATGTTTTTTCTAGTAATACTATTGCTTTAGCTTTTATGCTTAGGTCATTGACCCATATTGAATCAATTTGTATATATAAAAAGTAGAAGCCAAGATTCTTTTTTTTCTAATGGATGTCCAATTGTTTCCATACCATTTGTTGAAGAGATTTGCTTTCCCAATTGAATTTTCTTGACATTTTAGGACCAAAATTCACTGGACCATATATCTGTGGATTTATATATAGATTCTATTCTGTTCCTTTTTTCTCTTTATCCATCCTTTCATCAATACCACACTGTCTTGATTACTGCAGCTACGGAGTCGGTCTTCTAAGGTAGGATAAGTATTCCAAATTTGTTCTATTTTTTTCAATATTGTTTTGGTTATTCTAGGCCTTTGGTTATTCTAGGACTTTTGCCTTTTCTAGCTGAAAAGCTTTGCCTTTCCATATAAATTTTAAAATCATTTTGTTAAAGAAAAAAATTTGCTAAGCTTTCTATTGGGATTGATGAATTTAGGAAAATTGACACTGTAATAATATTGAGTCTTCCAATCCATAAACATGGTATGTCTCTTTATTATTTAGACATTCTTAAATTTCTTTGGCAACGCTTCATAGTTTAAGTCTTAAGCATCTTTCCTTAAACTTATCCCTAAGTATTTGATTTTTTATGCTATAATAAATATTATTTTTAAATTTTCATTGTTAATTGATCATTGCTAGGATATGGAATAACTTGGTTATATCTAGTATTGTACATAAATTATTAATTCTACTCATTTTTAAAATATTTTAGAGTTTTGTACAAAATCATGTCACACAGTGAAGACAATTTTGCTTCTCCCTTTCCAATCTAAATATTCTTCATTTCTTTTTCTTATATATTATTGCCTTATCTAAGACTTCCAGTAAAATGCTCAATGGAAGTTTTGAGAGCAACATCTTCACTTTGTCTCCAGTCTCTGGAAGAAAGCATTCAGTCACCAATATGTTAGCTGTAGGTTTTTTGTAGATACTATTTGTGAGGTTGAGAAAGCTCCCTTCTGTTCCTAGTTTGCTGAGTTTTTACCATGAATAGATGTTGAAATGTGTCCACTGCTTTTTCTTCATCTACAGAAATCTCTTTCCCTTAGTTAATTACATTGATGAATATATATTGACAAAGTATATTGATTGGTTTTTAAATATTATATCAACTTTTCATTCCTAGAATAAACTCTACTTTACCCTCTCCTATGTATTATTGATTTTATTTGCTAATATTTTCTTAAGGATTTTTATACCTATGTTAATGAGGAATTTTGACCTGTAATTTTCTTTTCTTATACTATCCTCCTCTGGTTTAGGTATCAAAGTAATGCTGGACTCACAAAAAGTGGGGAAGTATTCCCTAATACTCTGTTTTCTGAAAAAGTATGTATAGGATTGGTATTATTTTTTTTCCTTAAACATATGAAAGAATTCATAAGACAAACTCTCTGGGCCTACACTTTTGTTTATGGGAAGCTGTTTAATAATAAAGACAATTTCTTGGGCACCTGGGTGGCTCAGCCAGTAAAGCATCTGCCTTTGGTTTAAGTCACAATCTCAGGGTCCTGAGATTGAACCCCACATTGGGCTCCCTGCTCAGCGGGGAATCTGCTTCTCCCTCTCCCTCTGCCCCTCTCCCTGCTTGTGCTCCTCTCTCTCTTTCTGTCAAATAAATAAATAAAATCTTTTTTAAAAACCTTAATTTCTTTCATGAATGTAAGGCTTAAATTTTTCTCTTTCTTCTTGTTGGGTTTTTAAGTTCTGTTTTTCAAGTCATTTGTCCCTTTCATCTTAGTTACTGAATTTACTGGCATAAAGTTTTTCATAATATCACTTCATTATCCTTCAAATATCTTTAGTGATGCCCTCTCTATTTCTGATATTAGTAATTTGTATCTTTTTCCTTTTTTAATTGTTTACTCTAGTTAGAAAACACATAAAATTTATCCTCATAACCATTTCTAAGTCTACAGTTCACCATTGTTGTGTAGCCCATCTCTAGAACTTTTTATCTTGCAAAGCTCAAACTCTCTCTGAAACAATAAATTTTCCTAAGTGTTTATCAATTTTATTAATCTTTTGAACAAACTGGCTTCAGTCTTTGCTGATCTGCTTTATTATTTGTTTTCTATTTCATTGCTTTCCACTCTTATTATGATTTAATTAGCTCATCTTAGCTTTTTAAGGTGCAAAGATCGCTGATTATGTGCCTTTCTTACTTTCTAATATAAGCATGTAAAGCTTTCCATTTCCCTTTAAAATATGTGCACTCAAAAATTCTGATGTCGTCTTTTCACTATCTTTAAAGTACTTTCTAATTCCCTTTGAGATTTCTTCTTTGACTTGTGGGTTATTTCATTGTGTGTTAATTTCCAAATATGTGAGGAATTTTGTAGATAACTTGTTGTCATTGATTTCTACTTTAATTCCATTTTGTTCAGAGAACATACTTAGAAATTCAGCCTTTAGAAAACTTCAGAAATTTATTTAGAGTTGTTTTATGGTCTAGTTTGTGATCTTTGTTGGGGAATGCTCCAGGTCCACATGAGAAGTATGTGCATTTGGCTTCTGTTGGGTGGAGTGTTCTATAAAAGTCAGTTCCATTAGGTCATTGGCAGTGTTGTTCAGATCTTCCAAACACTCATTAATCTTTCAACCTATCGATTACTGAGAGAAGGGTCTTAAACTCTTCAGCTAGGATTCAGCTTTAATTCTGTCAATTTACTTCATGTATTTTGGAGTTTCATTATTAGGTACAAATACAGTTTATATTTTTATATCCTTTTGATGAATTAATGGCCTTATAAAATGCCCCTTTTATCTTTTTATCATCTTGAAGTCTACCTGTTCTGAAATTAGTATAGCATCACCTGTTCTCCTATGCATCGTGTTTGCATGGTACCTTTTCCCAAACTGTTACTTTCAACCTGTTCATGACTTTATGTTTATGTTGTACTTCCTATAAACCACATATATTCTTACACTTTTATCCAGTATGACAATCTCTGGGCTTTTTAATTGGGAAGGTTAATCCATTTGCGTTTAATTCCATTATTTATATATTTTGATTTTGAATATACCAAATTTGGGTTTGATTATTATTTGTCCTTTATGACCTTTGTTTTTCTGTTACTCCCATCCTGGATTTTTGGGATGAAATAAGCATTTTTGCATTTCATTTCATCTTTTCTCTATTAACATTTTAGGCATGCCTACTTGTATCTTATTTTCAAAGAGCTTTCTAGGGATTACATGCTTATTCTTAATTCATCACAGTTAATTTTCAGAAAGTATTACTTCATGAACAATGTAAGAACTCAATGACAATATATTTCCACTCACAACCCTCCCACTGTTGGTGTTCTTGTTGCCAAAGGTTTTAGTTCTAAAAGACTATAAACCCCCATGTTCCTCTGTTATTATTTTTACTTTAAATGACCAATTATCTTTAGAGTCTTAAAAGTACTTTTTATTTATAGAGCTGCTGACTCTTTCTGGTATTCTTCATTCATACAAGTCCTTCCTATAGGACAAGGTTTCCAACTGAAATCATTTTCTCTCAATCCAGAGAACCCCATTTAGCATTTTCTGCTCTCCTGGAGATTGATTCTTTCAATCATGAAAATGTCCATATTTCATCTTCATTTGTGAAGTCTATTTTCACTGCATATAGAATTCTAGTTTTTGTTTATTGACCCTTGCAGCACTGTGGAGATGACATCATTGTCTTCTGATCTCTATTCTACTGATGAGAAGTCAACTGTCATTCTTAACATTGCTGTTCTATGTGGGATTTTTCTTTTCTCTCAGACTGCTTTCAAGATTTTTTTTTTTCTTTGTCCTTTGCTTTTAGCAATGTGACTATGATCATGCTTGGGGTTCTCCAGGCTTCATGAAGCTGTGATTTTTTTTTTTCACTAGTTTTGGAAAGTGATTTTTATCTCTTCAAATATTTTTTCTGCCCTTTCTCTCTCATCTTCTTCTAGGACTTCAATTCCACGCAGGTTAGACCTTTCAGTATAGCCCCATAGACCTCAGGTGCTCTGTTGCATGTTTTCATTCTTTTTTCTCTTGTTTCAGGGTAGATCATTTCTGTTGGCATGCCTTTGAGTTTATTGATTCTTCCCTCTGTTGTGTCCAATCTCCTAATAAGTTCATCCACAGACTTTTGCATGCCTGACAACCTATTTTTCATTTTTAGCATTTCCATTGAGATTTTTCTTTATAGCTTCCTTACCTCTGCTGAAATTCTCCATGTGCTCATACCTGTTGCTCACCTTTTCCACTAGATCCTTTAGCATATTTATCATAGTTATTTTACGATACCTGTTTGATAATTCTAATATTTGGGCCAACTCTAATCTTCTTCGGTTAATTATTTTATCCTTGACAAGCAGTTATATCATTGTTTGGGGGGAGTTGTGTATCATAATTTTATAATGAATGCCACATGTTGTGTGCAAAATATAGTACAGACTGAGGCAAATATTCCCCCAAATAGAGAATTCTCTTCTTCTATCAGGATGTTAATGTGGGAAGTTGAGTTAGTATCTAGTCTGCAGCTGAGCTGGATTTGGACGTTGTTACTGTCTTAGTAATATTTTGTGTACCACAGGCTTCAAATTTTCTTAGTAGTGCCCTATCATATCCCATAATGAGCCTGCCCATAGTTAGTGGTACCCCATACTTCGGGCGAAGCTAAAGTAACAGAGAGTTTTTCTAAATGCTCCCACAGCACCTATGTTTTCAGCATGCTCTGAGCTGCAGAAGAGGTCTCTCAGCTGTCCCGCTCCTTTCCTAGTGGTACACTGCTGCCTGGGGCTCAGTGCACGGCCCAGCGTTCGGAGAACGTACTTGGGCAGCTGTACCTACCTGTGCTCAGAGAGGATCACTCTCAGCTCCCTGCCTTTCCCCCATACTGAGATGACCACTATCTCATATTCAGTGCAGAATCCAGAGCTTGGGCAGGCGACCACTGACTCCTTCCCATTCAGGGTCTGAGAGGGTTTCTCAGCACAAAAGGGTTTTTCTTGGTTCTCCTGCTCTAGCCTCAGTGCTAGACAGGCCTTGTGTACCTCTGCCATTGGGAGGGGAAGGGTCAGTGTTCCTTTCCTCCCCCAGCAGATAACCCCTACCTCTTACCCTTGGAAGGTAAGGAGCATGGAAGGGTTTTTATTGTTCCTCTTGCTTTAACTCAGACTCAGGCAGGTCCTGCAGAGAGTTCTTTCTCTATTCTTCTGCCTCACCCCCAATCTTCCTTGTCAGCTCTCAGTGGAGGCCCATGGACAAAAGTGAGCAAGTAGACACTTCTTGGGTTTGGGGCTTCCAAGAATTCTAAACTGTTATACTAGCCCACACTGGGCTCTTAAGAATTCATTACAATCCCCGCTGTTTCCTTCTTACTCGCTTCTATATGGCTACCTTCTCCTTGAGCTGCTCTGCCCAAGGTGGAACAATCATGTGTTCCATCTCCTTGGAGGGGCTGCCGCCCTTTGGGTTTTTATTTTTTAGGTTACCTTGTGTCCTCGGCTCTCTGACAGACTTTAAAATATATGATCTTATAAAGTGTCTGGCTTGTTCTTATTGTTGGGGGGGAGCAATTTTATCTTGCAACTACTCACATCCTAGGTGGAAGCTCTCATTAAATATAAGTATTAACAGCTAATAAACTCTCTCTTTTGGTATGTATTTATATGCTTTTAGACACAATTTTACTTTTTGTGCATTTATTCTTTTGTAATGAAATTAAACTGAAATCTGACTTTTCTCCCTTAGTCCCACAGCTCCTCGTACATACAGCTAATGAATGGTAACGAGGTAAGGAATTTGTGCACAATCAATGAAAGAATAAATAACCCTAGATTAATCATAACAACAACCATGTGTTGAGTGCACAACAGGTAAAGTAGGCAGTATTTTTTCTATGCGTTAATTCATTTCTCATGACTCTGAACTAGATACTGTTTGGCAGCTGAGGAAATTCATGCTCAGAGACACATAATGACTCAGCCAAGGCCACAGAGCTAATAACTAGAGAACCAGAACTTGAAGCCAAGCACTCTAGATTCTGGGGTTTACACCTGTTACCTCCATTTCATAAAGCAGTGAGTGAGGGGTGAAATGTTAAACTTTCTTACATTGATGGTCTGACATCTGAGTTCTGACTCATTCTTACAGCTCTCCAGACACCCAGGGCCAGAGAACACGCACACGCACATGCACGCACATGCGCACACGTGCACAAGGAAGGAAGTGCTACTCCCCCACTTCATCTCATCAGGATATCTTATATAACCCTACCACCTTCAAGGGTGCCTTCCTCACGTCCACCCACCCAAAATAACCGGCTGAGGGCTAAGGCTAGTTTCAGGCTGTTGCAGCAGAGCAGAGTCCCTAGCAGGACCAGCCTGCGGACAGATCCTTGGACAAATGCAGAGACAAGATCTGACTGTCTAGAGATAGCCCTCATGTACTGGCAGCCTCCACATACAGTCTGACTTGGGGAGGGGGTAAGGAGCCCCCGGACACTGTGAATCATCAACTAGTGGATCTGTGGGCCAAACCCTCGATCTTAAGCAAATGGAAGGAAAAATTCATGTAACTACATTTACAATTCAGCAGCCTCACTCCCCAGACAAGCTGTTTAGAGGAGGACTTGCTCTTCCCGAAGCAATCTCTTGGCTGTTCAAAGGAAGACTTTCCCGAGTCACTTTTAAAACTAGAGATATTGCCATTAGGGGCAAGGAGATCAAAAGCACCTTAATCTCCTCTATCAGCAGGCCAGCCACTTACCAAATCTGAGAATGTTACCCAAGTGCTGCCCCCTGATCCCGCCTGACAGTCCCCGGGATTGGTACCTTGGATCTTGGAAAACAGAAGTATGGTTTTACTTACGCAGGTCTCTATCTCAAGAAGATGCATGGAACAATAACAATCATCCCTCACCCCTATGGCTGCAAAAGGGTATTTCAGAATTCATAAGTGGAATAGCTGTGGTTACTTTCTTTAAAGAGGGATCAAAGCATTGAAATCCACCCCAGAGCACTGCTGTGTACACAGAGTGAGTCACACTGATTAATGGGGTACACACAAGGAACTTGCCCTCTCATCAGTAAGAAAGATTCCCTTGGCATTCCTCAGGAAGAAGTGGGCCCCATAGCTCTAAGCACTTGGGAAGGTACAGCTTGTACAAGAGGTTGGTATTGCAGGCTTACCTGTCATAGGCTCTGTCTTAGAACACGAGGCTGCCTCAAACAAAGGTTGCATTAATAGAAGTATGCATCCAAGAACAAGGGAGGTGAGGCCTTTCTTGCTTCTGTATGGCTAACTTCTACAGAGTGTGTTGCATTCTGAACGCTTGCACATTACAGTGAACTTTGCTCAAATAGAAAGAGCCATATGGAAGGTGCAGAGGATGAGGGGAACTCTGGGACCACAACATATGACCTGGTTGTACGTGTCAGGACAAATTTAGCCTGATGATTAGCGTTTGTACTAAGTCATACTCCCACCTTTCTCACTCTGCCCCTAACCTCACACGTACGGATGCTTCCCCCTCAGATGAACTTTGGGCTTCTTGTAGGCAGGGATGATGGGTGGTTAACAGTACCTGGCATGCTTAAGAAATATTTTTTGAATGAATAAATGAATGAATGAACGAACGAACAAAAAGGCAAACAAAATGGCTGCCTTGGAAGGATGGATTCCCAGATGCCAATATCTGCCCTACACACCCCTCCATGGAATGAAGGGAGACTCCATCCTGCCAACGCAAGGGGGTGATGAAGTGCTGCATGCCTCCTGAAGAGATACGAGGGGCTGACAGATTCCTCTCCTCCATGGTCTAGGAGCAAGCCGGCTCCTGCCATAGAAAGCATGGGAACGAATACCAAATTGGAGAAAGCCACAGACAGGGTTCAGAGTCACAGAGCTATGGGACCTCAACTGCCTAGCGCTCTCAGCTTCTGCTTCCTTTCCTCCTAAGCCGACTGAAACCACGGCCGGCTCACAGGTGTGGCTGTGAGCACCAAATGACCTACCACCGGTAGGGGAGACAGTGAAAACTATGGAGATAGTTTTCAATAACAGAGATGAAGGCATTCGAAGGAGAGGGGACCGTCTAGCCTAAGACATGGCAGGGGAGGATGTAGGGAGAGCTCTAGAAGTCACGGGGCCCCAGGGGCGCAAGCCCTTCACTGTGGGTAGCTGGCCAGGACATCTGGGCTGACTCTGTGAACCCAGCCAGGAGGCCGGCACCTGAAATGAGGCAGCAGTGACGTGGGGCCAGGGAGATCTCTGCACAGGGCTGGAGGGGGCCCGTGCCATGGGTTGCATGTCCAGAAGAGGAGGATGAAGCTCATTACTGTTACTCTATAGTAACCAAAGCAACACTGAGAATACACCCAGCCCCTCATCACTGCGCCCCCCCACCCCACTTGTTTGGGACAGTAAGGAGGCTCAGGGTCTAACTGGTAAACCTACAGCTCATAAGAGCCCCTGGACCTGTGGCTTTTTATAAAACAAAAACAAACACCTCTCCTAGAGCACTGTCAGCTCCAAGAAAGCAGGAACCCCCACGGCCGCTGTGCTCACTGCTATATCCACAGAGCCAGACGCGTGGTCAATATTCACTAAGTACTTGCTGCCTGGCCAGTCATACCCCTGTCCTCACCCCTCTTCTCCCTTTGCTCAGCTTCTCCCCTAACTTCATGTTTATCCTGCTGCCACATTTGTATTTCTGAAAGCACCTCAGATCTCTTTTGCATAAGGCAAGGTAGACATAAATGTAAGAAAAAGAGCACAGAACAAATACAGAATCCATGGATGCATGCTTCCTCCAGGCAGCTTCTACACGGACGGGGCTCTGCCGACCTTTCCCGCCCCCTCCCAGAGGCAGGCCAGGCGGGTATAGGAGCAGAAGTTCAGCTCTGTCCCGAGAAGGCCCTCCTACCAGGCTGCTCCCAGAGATTAGGTTACCTCCAGACCCAGAGGAAAGGTTGCCTAGCAACATTCATCAGCCTCCTCACCTCTAAATCCCGCATTTGTGTCTTACGTGTATGCAGCACCCTGTGAGCATGACCCCGAGCGCTCTCCTCCTGCTGCAGCCCATCTGCCTGCCTTCCTGAACCTTCCGCTGCGCTGGCCTGTGACTTCCAGCCTCGACTCACGGGCTCCCATGGAGCGTGAGCACAGGGGCAGGCACATGGACTGAGCTTCCGGCCCCAGAGCCACTGTGTCGGATTAGCACACGCCACAGAGAAGCAAGGAGGAAGGGGAAAGATGAGCTGAGAACCCACGGATGTCCAGCTGATGCGGACCCCATCACCCTGAGCCTCCTTCTTTGAGATTTTCTGCTTGCAGAAAAACACTTGATTTTTCATCCAGAAGGGTCAAAAACATGCAAACGTGTAAATAAATGAAGTGTTGCTTAAGATCATGTCTAAACAGTGTGCAAAAATAAATATCCTTACTCTAAAGCAAGACAGTATACAGTATCCATCTGGGGAAGCAGGAAAACAAGGAGTAATTTGGGGGAAAGAGCTCTGTGAGATCTAAACTTTATCTGTGGCTCCCCAGGAGCCATGGGAAAGAGCAAAGCGCCTCCAACTCACAGACTCTCAAACATGGGACCCCTTCCTCCCGGCTCTGAGAAACCTTGCCAGACAACTTCCTCACTGCCAGTGAGGACAGATTTCACCGTGGCCCCTCTCGCTGCTCCTCCAGCTTCACTACCCGGCAACTGTCGGCCACGAGACAGGAAAACACTCTTCCTTTCCATTTTACCCAGAGAGTAAGCCACAGTTTCTTGTATTAGGTCTAAAACAAGTCAACGCCATCTGGCCCCTGTCTCCCAGCCAAAAGTTAAAACTTTAAGCATTACACACATAAAAAAGCAAAAAAGCAATTTAAGCTCTTTATGATGAAATTTATTTTTGATAGTGAAATGAAGAACAGACCAGGGGAAAGGGTCAGACAGAGGCACTTTGGAGCTGCACTGGCAAATACAACAGCCACCAGCCACAGAGGCCTACTTAAGTTTAAATTAATTAAAATTAAATAGAATTAAATAGAAGTAAAAACTGAGGTGTTCGGTTGCATGAGGTCTTTTCAAAATCTCAGCAGATACAAAGACGCACTAAAGAACATTTCTATCATCGCAGAAAATTCTACTGGACAGCACTGCTCCGGGCCATTCCAGGAGCAGGCTGTGGTCACAGGAGTCCATCCCCAACATGGTGGGCTCTATCTCTAGGCCCACTGAATGCCCATACGCCTCCGATCGTCACTCCTAAGCTGGACCCTGAGTCTTCAGTCTCGGGGGGGGGGGGGGAATCTATATCCAAGGCCCAAATGCTTCTGGGAATTTTCCTACTGCCCCCAATGCAGGTATCTCAACCAGATTTATCTCCCTAGTCCATCACGAGTTACTTTGGGACCTATCTCTCAAGCCACACTCTCACAGCACTCTAGGGGGACATTGGATGAAACGGTGACCCTCCTCAACACGTCCACCCGAAATCTGTGAATGTGAACTTCTTTGGAAACAGGATCTTTGCAGATGTAATTAAGAAAAAATCCTGGAGGCACCTGGGTGGCTCAGTGGGTTAAGCGTCCGACTCTTGATTTCA
This sequence comes from Phoca vitulina, assembly GCF_004348235.1. Taxonomy (NCBI): domain Eukaryota; kingdom Metazoa; phylum Chordata; class Mammalia; order Carnivora; family Phocidae; genus Phoca; species Phoca vitulina. The sequence continues at coordinate 5,059,449 of NW_022589735.1, forward strand.
GCTCAGGTCATGAGATCAAGCCCCGCGTCGGGCTCCGTGCTCAGCGCAGAGTCTGCTTGTGATTCTCTCTCCCTCTCCCTCTGCTCTTCCCGTTCATGCTGTCTCTCCCTCTCTAAAATACATAAATAAAATCTTTATAAAAAATAAAGAAAAAATCCTGGGTTAATTGGCGGGCCCTAAATCCAATGACAAGTGTCTTTATAAGAAGAGGAGACAGAGAGAGAAGGGGGAAGGCGGCGTGCAGGGGGAGGCAGGAGCGGGAATTGCAAGCAGGGGGATCCCAGGGCACGCAGCAGCCAGCAGAAGCTACAGGGGGGCGTGGAACGGATGCTCCCTCAGAGGCTCTGGAAGGAACCAACGCTGCCAACACCTGGATTTTGAACTTCTGGCCCCCATGACCGTGAAAGAATAAATTTCTGTTGTTTTAAGCCACCAGGTTTGTGGTCATTTGTTACAGCAGCCCTAGGAAACAATGCAAGGGGTTAATAGCAAATGACGACTGAAGGGGGTTCCTCTCCCCAAGGGTGCAGTTAGCATCTGCTCCCAGCCTGTGGCATCCAGCTTGGACCCACGGGTCCCCGTGGAGCAGGAGCAGAGAGTCAGGCAAGCAGACCAAGCTTTGAGCGCCAGAGCCGCTATGTCTGATTTGCACGTGCCAGAAAGAAGCATCTGCTGCTGGCGAAAGAATGAGTTGGGGACAATGAAGCCTTCTCAGGACTCCTCAAATGATGCTACCGAGTTGGCTGGGGTCCCCCTCCCACTTCCCAGGCCCTTCTCTGCTGGTGGCGCCCTCCAGCACATCATGCACTCGCTGCTCTTCCCACTGCTGGTCTCATTCCAGGGCTCCTCTCAGACCCACCCATTCCAGGAAGTGTTCTCAGACCACCCATCTCAGCATGACAGCTGCATGCCACCGCAGAAGGAGCCCTGGGTCCTAGGTTTGGCTTAGCCACTTTAGTCTGTCTCTGTATCTCTCTGGGCCTCAGTATGCCCATCTGCAGCGAGGGGTAAGGCTAGACTGCTTGATGATACCAGCTCTCACACCATCCATCCACCAGTTGGTACCATTACTCACCTGTTCTGCCTAGCTAAAACTAACATTCATTGAGCCACACATGATGCTAAATGCTTTACATACATTATCACATTCAATCGATACTTTGTGGATGGATGGATGGATGGACGGATGGATGCAAGGACGGAGGACAGGAGAGGAGGAGAGTCTGCACTCTAACAAAGTATCAGACTCGGGAAGGCAGAACCCTTGTTCCTCTGGCCAGACTCAACCCCATTCCCCCCACGCATCACAGTGGAGAAGGTACAGTTGGGTGGTTTGGGCGCCTGAAGACCACGGACTATCCGAAGAGAAAAATGTCCCACCCATTGCTTCATGAAGCCATATTTAGATTCTGGGTCTAATTTCAATGGGTATCAGCACAGGGGAGCTACAATTAACAGTGGAAAAATCCAGGATGCCAGGGCAGTTGTATGGGGGGTTGGAGCAGGGGAGAAGAAGTGCAAATCCATTTTGAAGGCAATGAGGAGAATGACCGCTAACTGAGCGGGTAGAGTTGAAGCTTAAACCCCAGGAGTGACAGAAAGCCCAGGTCGGCGGAGACAAAGCCACAGACCACATGCCACAGTTAGCCGCACAGGGCTCACCACCAGCGAGACCCCAGCGGGCCCACCTGTGGCCACAGTCCCCGAGTGACACTCGGTGGTGACCAGAGAAATTCCAGGGACACGGAGGCTCGGGCAGGCGTCCCAGGGCACTGAGCTTAACTAACCACTAGGGGCTCAGTAATATGGGGAGGGAACACTAAAGGACGTTCGGAAAGCAGACAAGATCTAGGAAGTCTCTTCCATCTGAATGGGGTCCCCCCTCCCATGGCCTATCCACCTCACACCCTCCTTGGACTGCAGGAGCTTCAGAAAGGAGTCAGAGCTCCCAAATGACAGACCGCCAGCGGTAACCAGACCCTTGCACAGATGCTGACCCGCTGCATCCCGGGAGGTTCTCCCCAGCCTGTACGCCTGAGCGCTCTGGAGCAGACGTCCGAGCATCAGGATTAACCTCCGCGTCCAAACCTACTAGATGTCAGGGATCCTCTCAGTCACCTGAGAGCTGTGTGATACGCCGCACACCCTGCCACCTTGGCCTGCTCGTCTGGGCCACCCCATTTCACCTTCACTTGTTTATCAAAAGTAACCTGAGCTCAGCGGGCCTGACCGCGGTGTGTTAGTCCCGACACGGCCCAGAGGGGCCAGCACGGCTGCCGTCAGCCTTGTTCTATTACTCTGCGGAGAAGCAGCCTCGCTCGTGTTCCTGCATCATTTAGGTGCTGGGGCACGGGGCCGGCTCCCCAGGAGGCTCCGCCGGCTGCTTCCAAGGGCACAAGCTAAACCCTGGGAGGTCCCGGCACCTCTTATCACCATCGAACCTTCAGGAACTTGCTGAACGTCAAGCATTTGCTTTCCTTCTCCACAGGCCCCCTGGTGCACCTCGCAGTGCCAAAAGAAAGGCGCCTCGTGCTATTAGCTCAAATAAGGAAAATAATGCTGGGGAGATTGAATTTTCTGCAGACTTGTTTAACTTGCTGATTTCTGAGCACTCGATGCTGGCAGCCCGGGGGGAGTGGGCCGCCAGCCGGCGATTTCTCGGCCGCTTCTTGAAAAGATTCATAGGCTTATTAAATCAGCATGAGTCACTCTCTTGCCTTCCTCACAAACATGAATCACAAATCATCAAAACCCAAGGAAAACACGTGACTCAAAAGTTTCTTCAGGACCTAAAGGGTCTGAAGAGCTGAGGGAAAAGCGTTGTCAACCCGAGGTCTCCCCACGGGCAAGCGGAACTCCCCGGGCAGGGCTCGAGGGCCTCCACGGGGCAGAGAAAGCCGCCAGGTGGAGATCCAGGGACCCCAGCCCCAGAACCACACAGACCGGGCCCACGGGCGTGCTCACGGCCTCACTCACTCAGTCGGGCTGAGTGCCAGGCACCTGGCTGTACACTGGGCCGCCCGCAGGGAGCAGGGCCGGCCTGGGCTCTGGCCTCACAGAGCTTATGACCTAGTGCAAGTTTCTGAAGTGACCAGGGGCCCCGTTTGTATTCCTCTCCCAGCTGGGAAAATGTGCACAACCTCAGTTTCCCTATTCTAACGTCTACTCACAGAGCTGCTGTGAGGACTGCAGAATATATACATATACTAATGTGTGTATGGACTCACACCTGCCTGGCACATCACACCTGCTCAGCAAGCGTCTGCCATTTCTCTGGAAGGAAAAGAGTGATCTGTAACATCCTACCGAAACCATGGGGCTCTCTACCAATCCCTACTGACCCCTCTGGCTGTGTCCAGACGACCTGGAATCTGAGCGCCAAGCTTGGTCCCCTGGGGCAGTGTGTCAGGAGCCCTGCAGCTCTGGCTGGAGAGCAGCCCTGTCTTGGGTCTCCCCGCCTGGGACTCCTGCCCCTCCCCCCACCCCCCCCCCCCCCCCCCCCTGCCTGGAGCCTCAGGTCATCCTTCCTAGCAAATGTAGCAGCATTTCTTCCTCTGCAGCCTTTCTTCTCTGTCTTCTGGCCAGTAGGACCTGACCACATTCTCTGCCTACTGCCCTCACCTCTCTCCAAAGAGACAAAGGCTACAAAGAGCAGCTTCCTCCACATGGGCCAACTATTCACAACAACCCTTGTCCACTCTCCCCCAGAGCAAGGTCCAAGGACTTGAGTCTTGCCCTTGATGCTCATGCTGGACGCCCCCCCTCCCTGCTTTCCAACAAACTTCTCTCTCCGACTCTCTGGTTTCAGGCTCAGGCTGGAAACACCACCTTCCAAGCTGCCACCCACAGGGCAGAGGCTGTGTCCGGAGTGCCCAGCTGGGGCAGGGAAGGAATGGATTCACACACCCTGGAAGGTGGGATGGAGGAAACCAATGCAGGCCTGGAATCTGCACTGTTGGTCAGCATTTGCTGAAACCTGTGTATGCAGGATCATCTCCTGAATCCTCATGACAACCCCCACCTCAGGGCAAACTCAGCCCAAGCGCCCAAGGTCAACACGCAATGCAGGGCGTGAGGGCCGTTAGGTGTAACTCAGGCTGCAAGGAGATAAAGGGGTAGGCCCATTGGTGGAAGGGCTGTGGTGTAGACAAAACCAGCCGTGCCTCCTTCCCACACTTTCACTACCCACCTCCAAGACTGGCCTCTCACTTTGGGAAGTGACTTTCTCAACAGCAAACTCTCCTCACTCAGGCCCTTCCCGTGCACCCCCTGGAGGGGTGAAACTATACACCCCCACCCAACACGAGACCAAGAGCTCCGTGAACACCCCAGGGGTCTGCAGGTGGCGGCAGCACTGTCCGACTGAAGGAGACTGTCCCCTCCGGGGCCACCAAGGCCAGCATGGAAGCCTCAGCCCAAAGGAAGTAACAGCGAAACAGTCACCGTGGAGGGAAGGGGTATCCAGACATCCTAAGACGCATTCCAGTTCTGTCCCTGACCTTCTCCTCAGAACAGCCACCTCCACAGTGACTCGAGACACAACGAACGCCCTCACATGTTTTCCCAGGAGGCTGAAAGAAGCTCCCACCAGCACCCACCCGCCCACCGCCATGACTGTCCAGGCCCAACAGCTTTGCCCCCTTCCCCCAGCGCACCGAGAGGGAGGGCTTCTCCAGCGCCCCAGTCTCCGTTAGTGGGCCCAGGAAGTGACAAATGTGTCATGGTAGGGGCCAATTACACATGCTAATAACAAGTCCGTGCCGGAGCCCAGAGTCACCCAGATGGGAGAGGGGATTTATGGCCCAAACCTGATTTCCCAGAATCCAATGAAGGCAGGAACGGGGAGAGACAGAATCTGACAGAACTCTCTTCCAGGTCTCACTGGGAGCCAGTGTATTTTTGGAGGGCTTTGCTTCGCCTGCTTGCTGTACTTTATTGCTGGCAGAGAGACGGGAAATTTATTACTTTACAAATCATACTATTCGCAGCATAAATGGACTGTCTGGCTATGGCACGCTCGAGCCCAGATGATTTGCGGAACGTCTAATGGTAAGCGGAGTTATGCTATCTGCTTACGGCCTCCGAGACAAAAGGCAACCGTAACACAGAGCATCTGCACAGTGTAACTAGAGACCAGCAAATTGGCTGCAACTCGTAAATGTTGGCTCAGCAGCATTACATAACTCGGTGTGCTCGGCTGGGGACTCCGAGGAACGCGGGGCAGCCCCTGGGCGCGACAAGCAGGCCCTGACCGGGCTGTGGGGACAAGCAGGACACCACGGGGGCTCGGGCCCCCACCCCACCCCAGGGCAGGGCTGAGCGGGGCGCCACAGCCTGGCCAGTCCTGAGGCCTGCTAGCAATCAAGAGGCAGGGTGGGCTCCTGGGCCTGCCTGGGAAAGGGGGAGCTTGCTTCCGCCCTGCTGCTCCCAATTCCCCAAACCCGGACTGGGAGGATCACGGTGAAGTCACTGCGGCCCCGACATACTGACAGGGGCCAGGCAGCACCCACGTGGGGTGGTCTCCCCTCCTCTGGCCGGCCCAACTGGCAGGCTGAGAAGGCTGATCACATGACCATCACCACCGAGAGGCTCAGCCCAGCACGTGGGACATGGGACGTCACTAGGAGGGAGGTGACAGCGCACCATTTACGGAGGTAACCTGCACGTCACTTGGTCTCTCGGAGTGGCGGGGAGTGGCAGTGCCAGGATTCAAGTCCACTTGTTCTAAGTTTGTTCTCACAGACGTACGCTGAGCAGGACAACTTAATGATCGTTACTTTTACAAAGCCCTTAAAACAACCCATGCGATACGCCTATCATCATCCCCATTTTATAGGTAAGCAAACTGGGGCTCAGAAGAAGCAAATTGGGGTCCCTTAACCAAGCTCATACAGTGGGTGAGTGGAAGAGCCAGGATTCATGCTCAGGATCCCTTGTTCTGAAGTTCCTGTTTTTCCCACCGCACCTGCCTCCCAGATCGAAGGTGTCATTTTATGGCTTCCCACCACCTCACACTGGGCTGTTTGGGATAATGTCATCAGATATTCAATCAGTGAGTATTTTCTACCTGTCCAGCAATGGGTTGGAAAAAGGCCCCCAGAAAGAGAGGTCCATGGCTGGCTCCTGGGAATTCACAGTTTGATTATTCTCAGGTGTGAGCCCCAAGAAGCATAGGGTGGACAATCTCCAGGTCTGGGAGCATGAGGTGATCAGGGAAAGCTTTTGGACCAGGAGGTTTCTGAGTCACCCAAGCTTCGCCGTGGTCCAGGAAGAGCAGCAGAGACCCTGCTTCAACCAAACCTGGTGCCCGTCTCTGGCTCAGGGACTTGGGTGACCTTTGCATGGCAGGAGAGGGACCCAGCAGAGCTGGCCCATTTGCAGATGGGCCCAAGGGTCCTGCCTGACTGCAGAGATGATCCTAAGCTCAGGTGAGAATGAAGCAGGAAAAGGTCAACTCTTTACTGATTCTCAACCTGGTGAAGTCTTTAGCCAACGAGCAAAAACAAAAATGCTGTCTGAACAGCTGATTTAAAAATAGGGAATGGTATTTTAAAACACTTTGATCTTCAAAAATAACAAAGCTGTCTTGTTACCATAGAGAATTTTGACTGTGCCACTTGGCAGTCAAAATAAAAGGCTGTTTACTGGAGACTCCTCTAAAAATAGCCTAACTGTTGTTCACGAGCCTTACAAGACAAATGCTTGGCCCAACGACAGCACGCTCTCACTCTCACACACCTCACACATTCATTCAGCTACCCTCTCATTCAGGGAGGCTCATGTCTCCAAAGATCCTGTGGATTTCCAGCTCCCTCCATGACACCTGCTGATTAGGTCCCACAGTCTCTAGAGAACCTTAGGTAATGGACTTTTTATAGCATGTAAACGTCACCCTAGCTAGGGAAGCCTCTTAGCTTCATAAACAGTCCACATGTGTCCACGTGAAGCAGTCTTCAGGAGGGTGACAGCACCCACACCCTCGCCCGATGAATGTTCTCCGGCATTCCCACCAGGGGCACTGGCGTGTCTCAGTCAGAACCTTTCTGGCATGTGACTCATCCCTTGTGCTCAGGAGAGGCTGCTGCAGCATTCGCTGCTGGCTCCGATCTCCTAAGAAAACCCCGTCAAGCCAGGAGATGTGGCCCTGACCTGGACAGGAAGCTAAGCGGGGAACACTGGTCATGGACCTAAGCTGCCTGGAGCCATGATGGCCCCCAAAGCAGCACAGAACTGAAGGAGTTTCTTTATCCCTATGGGCATGCACTCCAAGAAGCAGCTCTCTGGGCAGCTCTTTTGGGAAAATGGGGGAAGAAGGTAAAAAAATGGTCCTGGATCCAAATCTAAATGCTCTTCCAACCCAGGTGCCAACTCAGCAGAAGGAAACACACACTCACACACAAACACAGCCCCTGTGCACCCAGCCTACACACCCTCTCCTGGGTGACAACCTTCCAGGAGCATGCCTGGGGTAATGGCAGCCACCAGGAGAGTAACCAGGGAAGACAAAGATGCTGAGGACAACTCTGAGTTGTTCTGGTAGAACAAAGCAAGGTCATTTGCTTTATAGCTCCCACTGAAGTTGAAGACCTAAGAAATTGGTTTAACTAAAAAGTTCTAGGAAACTCTAGTTTTTCACATGACTGAGTCCAGGGATCCCCAAGAGAATCTAGGAGAGGTATGGACCCTCTCCCCAGAGAAGTTCACACAACGCTTTGCATCCAATGTCACAGGGGAGTTCAGATAAAGAAATTCTGTCCTGAGTTTCCCAACACAAGAAAATGACCAAGGCAGCCAAGTGACCCCCAGCCAGCTATCACTCTCCCACACCCTATGCTCTGGAAAGCACATGGAAGGAGCCAGGCCTGTGGCCATAAGAAGGCCCAGGACCCTCTCTGTGCCCCTCTGGAGACTCTGACCCCTTGACATGGGAAATGAAGAAGACGATTCCAGCTTATCAATGTCCCAGCGGGGTACCCTTTCTAGCCTTCAGCTGTCCTGCTTGCACAGGGAGACCAGGACTATCTACCCAGCTCTCCCTGGTAGAGATGCTTCTGCCAAACTTCTGTTTCCCGGAAGATTTGCCCTCAACACACAGAGACTCACTGTGCTGGTCAGGGCCGTGACCTGCCTGCCCCACCCATGGCCCCACGACAACCACGTTTTGTACTGTCTGCGCTCCCACCTGCTCCTGAGGCAACAATCCACAGGGCGACCTCTGACCTAGGGGCCAGGCCCATCTGATTCCCTGCCCTGGAACTCAGGAGTAGGAAATCCTGCGAGAGCTACAGCACGCAGCAACAGATAGAGCTGAAAAATCTTAACACCTTCCCCCAACTGGAAGCCTGTGGCTCTCCCCAGGCTGAGGAGACAGAAGGCAGGGGGGCAGAGGAGAGGGTGAAAGCCCTTCCCCGTCATTCGAGAGATGCCCGGCAGTGGGGGGAGATGCTGAGCCACCATCTCAGCCTGATCCACAGTGATCCAGAAGGCTCTGGATCAGACCTACAGCCTGAGCTGAGTTGGGGGTTTGCTTTTGGGCCACAGATATACTGAAATTCATGGAGGTTCCATCAAACGTCTCTCCACTGATGTCTTTGAACCCCAAACAGCCATCAGCGGGGAATGAGGTGGGCTGAGCATAGCAGAGGTCTCTGGAATGGGGCCCAGCACTGTAACCCCCTGGGGTGCTCTGCAAATGCAGACATCTAGACCCCACCCAAGGCTACTGACTGGGTTTGTCTGGGCTGAGGCTGCGCCACTACGGGGTTACAAAGCTCTCAGGTGTCAAGATGCTGGGCCACGTTTATAAACCACTAGTTTGCGTCACATACCCCTTGCCTCAAGAAAACCAAAATCCCGGTAGCCAGATGGCAGAGGACAGGGTTTGGGGAGCAATGTTGTTTTTTGGAAAGTTTCACCTCAGTCTGGCAAAACCTGTTCTCCTCTCTCTGGCCTACAGATGCAACCCCACCTCTTCCAGGAGGCCCGACCTTCTTGTAGGAACCGTTCCTTGAGCCCCACCTTCCCCACACCCTGACTTCCAATGTTCCGTGTGGTTTTCAGCCTACACCACACAGGAAACCCTTGGCCGCCGGGAGCTCCCGGCCTAGTAGACACGCCTGTGTCCTCCAAGACACAGAGCCATCTCTGAACCTCCACTGAGCTCCTGCTGGAGGTCCAGGCCCAGGTGTGGCTGTGTGGGTGGGGCTCATAGCGGGAGAGAGATCAACTCCTCTTGACCTTTTGGATCTGTCGTGACCCCTGGGCCAGGCGTGCTGGTGAGGGAAGGCAGGCCCAGCACGTCTTCACAGGCAGCAACAAGACACACGAGAGAACTAAGCTTGGGCCCATGAGTCAGCCCAGAGCCCAGGATCGTTATGGCGAAACCTTTATACATCCTCTTAGTAAGGGTACTCAGAAGGGTAGGTGTGGGAGAGGCATGAGTTTCGGGAAGAAGAAAGGAGAAGAGAGGAAGCGTCCTGAAGCGCCTTCCAACCCAGGCGGGAGGCCGGCTCCCCCAAAGCCCAGTCCCGGTGCCACTATTACCCCGGGCTGCCATGGCTCTGAGCGGTCAGGTGTGGCTGGAAGTGTGCAGGCGTGGGGAAGGCCCCACCACGCAAAATGTGCATTTGATCAAGGCTGAAAACATGGTGTAACATGAGTTCTCATGATCTATTGGATTTCTGGAAAAAGCCCTGAACTCCTTGCTCAAGTTCAACCTCAGGTCTCGGGAAAAACGAGTTTGTTAATTCACGCAATTCCCCAGTGGTTAGTAGTATATACCACATGCTTTGAAACAATGGGGCCTGAGTCAGGGGAGAAGTTGAATGGCTTCCCAGGGGAGGGCCCAGGCCTATCTGTTAACCTCGACAGGTTCGGCAGCCTCCTGCACTGCACGGCCCAGCTCTCGGCCAGAAGCCCCCTGAGGCTCAGAGGAGGGCTCGGGCTCCAGAGCTCACACCCCCATGCAGAGGAGCCCCTGCTCTTCAGAGAACAGCCAGCCTCCCTGGTCCCCAACCCCATCAGCTCGACAACTGGTGTCTGCCCTCACTTGCCTCTCCAAGAGACCTGTGCCTCCCGCCGGCCCTGGGGTCCACCAGGACCACGACTACCCCACCAAGCCAACCTAGGAAACTCGTGCTGGCCAATGTGGATGAAAGGCGAGTTCAGCGCCACCTGTGGGTTGGTCTCAGGCAAGGGGAGACTATGGGTTGGCTCCTTTTAAGAGAAGACTAATTAGCGCAGGAGACCTCCAAGCCACTTGGTAAATTCCATTCCTTCATGCAGTGAATATTTATCGGGCATCCATCACCTGTCGGTCTCACTGTTGTTGTTTTTTTTAAAGATTTTATTTATTTATTTGAGAGAGAGAATGAGAGACAGAGAGCACGAGAGGGAAGAGGGTCAGAGGGAGAAGCAGACCCCCCGCTGAGCAGGGAGCCCGATGCGGGACTCGATCCCAGGACTTCGGGATCATGACCTGAGCCGAAGGCAGTCGCTTAACCAACTGAGCCACCCAGGCGCCCGGTCTCACTGTTCTAACAGTAGTACGGGCATTCAGACTCAGGCAGTCCAGCTCCAGAGCCTTGCCTTGCCCAGCACCTGGATCATCGTCCTCCCCATCGTTCCATCATTCCAGTGCAAGCATTCACGCTCCCGCTTATCTGCCACATCCAGGCACGACCGAGCACCCAGCAGGTGGTATCCCTGGGGTAAACCCAGGGTCTGTCTGTGTTCCGGCCCCAAGCTGCTGGCTCCCCTGCTCTGCCTCAGCGCATCTCGGACAAGGTATTCAACCTCTCGGCTTCTTTCTCCCTCCCTCTGACATGGAAACTATTAGTACCCATGGGGATCTTGACATAATTCCATGCAATAATAGATAAAGTGCTGAGCACTTTGCAGTGTCTGTAAATAAAGGGCTGGTAAAAATTAGCTACTTTTTAAGAATTATGATTATTAATAACATGATGATATTAACAGGTTATATACATGAATCGCCAGTGCATAGGGGCCCTGAGCAGGCCAAAGTTGGGGGGAAATAATGATCTCTATTATTTCCTATCGTGCCCTATCATTATTTTCAACTGGGCTCCCATTTCACTTCTTACCTCAAGGAAGTATCTTTTCTATCTTGTTAAACTGCCCAGTGCCCCCCCTCTTCCTCCCTCCTCCTCCCCGTTCCTGTCCCCACCACAACCCTGAGCTCAAGCACCAGGGCCACCAGGTGTGGGCCACTGATGCGTGCCACGACAAACAAGGATCAACGAACGCCGAAACGCTTGCCACCGTTCAGGGGTTTCGGCAGCAACACCCTCTGATGAACTTGATATTTTTGGGCAGCGCATTCACTTAGGGCTCCTTCCAGTAAGTCCGGAAAGATGGAAACATGCAAGGGATGCGAGCCACCGCTGTTGGGGGTTGGGGGGGAGACACCGCTATGCCACACCAGCAGAGAGCACCAGGAAAGATGATCCGTTCCCAGATGCCAAACCTCAGCAACAGCAAGCAGAGAGCTCAACAGAGGGCCGGACTCCTTCCGTACCTGATTTTCCCCCTCCAAGCCTGGGCAAAGGGTGGGCATTTTAGGTCCAGTCCGCAGCTCCCTCCCCCGCTGTGGGAATCTTCAGCTCCCTCGGGCTGGGCTAAGTGCATGCTCCACACAGGCAGGGGAAATGTACCGAAAGCGGATCCTTCTCTCCAGACAGGGCCTGCCCCCGGGCCGGCCAGCCCGCCTGGTGCTCATGGGGATGGCCAGATCAGACCCCAGCAGCCAAAAGCAGCACTCCCTGAGGGGCGAGGGAGCCTGAGCTCCCCAAGGCACCCACCCGCCACTGTGCTACCCTGCCCCAGACACCAAAGACCCACGGTTGCACCCGTGTACAAATGCCTTAATCCCAGCTCAGCTGCATGAACACACGCACCTTTCACGTCCATGGCAGCAGGCCCAAAGTCAAGCAACAGGCAAGAAGCAGCCGGACGCTGAGGGCAAGCTGAGGAAGATGGGCCCTCCACCCCTCCCCATTGGCACAGGGCGGTGCGAGGTCCAGGAAGGGGTGACGGGGGCGGACCCAGGCCCCTCTGCCTCTGAGAGAAGCCCATCCAACACCTGAGCCAGCAGCACAGAGCACAGGGATGAGAAACGGGCCCAGTTTCTGTCCACCAAATCCTTCAGGATGACCACTGAAGCTGCGAAAAATCAATTTTCTGCAGCTTCTTCGGAAGCCAGGATTTATTTTCTGAGTGCACAGAGCCACTGACTCAGATGTTTCCCATCAGCTCCCTCCAGGCTTCCAGGCCACCAGGCAGAGCCGGCCGCCTTCCTTCCCCCAGACGCTGAACCCCACAGCCCCAGAGCTCTACCTGTGAGAACAGAAGGCCTCGCTCAGGAAAACCAAGCCGGATGCCAGGGGTCCATCTCCAACAGCACCAGCTCACATTTCTGGGATGCCAAGGCACGTGCAGAGCGTCCTCACACATCCCCATGTGCAGGGGCGGGGGGGGGGGACGGGGAGAGAGGGCAGAAGAGCTGTTGGATCCTGGAATCACAGGACAGAAGTGAGAACCTGCCCAGGGCCTTGGGTCAGGGAGGTGTTCCCCCCCGTCACCAATCTCAGCTGCAGGCCGGGACCCGCGAGGCTCCCAACCACGGTGACCACAGCAGCCCGCATGGACTCGCAGAGGCACGAGCCACGTCTGTCACACACACCCCCACATTCAGCAAGGGACCCTGCCTGACACCAGTCGGGCCCCGGGGGGGCACCAGAATGACATACTGATCACTCCTCAATAATAAAAAGTCAAAGCAAATTGGGATACAAATTTGGATACAAAGCAAATGAAATACAAACAAAACTACCAACGAAATCAGATGATGTGCAATTTGCTCAAGTCAAATTGCCAAGAGTGGCTTTAATGATAGAAAGAGGTTAGCTTGGACCACTTCTTCTGTCTTTTGGTTTCATTAATACCAGTGCAGAAAATGAATGTCTGCAAACAGCCGTGTGCAAACAAAGTGGCACTGATAACTCCAAGGCCTTGTGTGCAAGGCTAACCAGCTTCACACGAGCCACAGGGCTGCCCACAAGCCCGCAGCGCCCCTGGTAATGAGGGATCGCGTGGTCACTCTGCAGAGCTGTCCTGTGCACGTGAAGCTACGTTAGTCTCATGGTGGTACTAAAATCTGCCCTAAATAAACTCTTAGCCCCCTCATCCTCATTCCGGCAACTTCTTCCTCATTTATTTCCCAGTACAGTTAGTGTCAACGGTCTCTAGCAAGGTGCCAAGTGTCAAGCTGAGATCCGTTTGCCATGTGACTGTGACACAGGCCCATGGGGGCCGCGAACTCTGGCATGGCCCACTGGCACGTGCTCTGTCCTGCCCTCCCTTCCATCTCAACAGATGCAACCAAATGAAACTTCCTTTGTAAGGTGGACCGTGGCTGTATTTGGCCTTCCCTTGGAGCAAACAGGAGCCATCAAATATACCAACACCTTCACGAAGACACACGAAGCATTTTTTAAATGATCCTGCAGTACCAGGTTACAAGGTGGATACCAAGATGATGTAGATAAGATCATATGAATTCTAAAGGATTTTCATCCAAACAGGAATGCACAAGTTTGAGAATTAAGACACAGGGCCCTGAGCCACTGATCTCTTGGCCTATTCAAGGGCCCGGGCACATGTCACCAAGCCCTCCGCCATCCCCACCCCACCCCACCCCCTGCCCCCAGGCAGCACGGCAGAGCACGGACACGCTGAATTCCAGCCCACGGACCAGGCACGATCTTCCCCGCTGAGAAGGCAACTATGGAGTCTCCAGGGAACTGTTAAGGTTGCCATCTCAGCAGCACCCCGTGGAACTTCACATCAGCTCACTGGGTTTGCACGTTTTGAAATGGTTCCGTAACTTTGGCATCTGCAAGGGCTTTCCGGGGATGAAGACATCATGGGTGCCAAAGGTTCATTTAAAAATTTATGAGAGAAAAACTTACCCCGGAGAACATTATATCCCCTCTCTCCAGTTTGGGTTTTGTTTCCCCTGACAATATGGACAAGCACACCGGGGCTCTGTTTGACGGGGATCTCGAAGTCCCGGGCTGCACAGGTGGGTAGCTGCCTGCAGGGGAAGGCTTTCTGCAATGGGGCCAGACCCTGGCACCCTGCCCAAATGCCCCTCCTGAACGGACACCCATTCCTGGGGTGGGTGCCAAGACCAGCCGCCCCTGAGGTCAGACGCCAGAGTCAGCTGGTCCACTCTGCCTGCATGCAGGCCCCCAGCACAACCACGGGACGTAGAAGATTCTCCTAAGACTGAGCTTCCCTGGGGCATCAGACTCAAGCAAAAACAAGCCTCCTTCTCATGCAGGCCTTCCATCACAGTCTCTCCAGATGCTGAAGATGTTCTTCAGTGCAGACACTGTCCAGGGAGAAATCTCTCTCCTCAGCCTGTCCCTCAGCATGCTGGAGGAAGCAGCCCTCACAGAATCTCTTCAAGGCACCAGCTAGACAAGCACAGCTCAGGCTGCTGTCCACGGGACCCGACGGCCAGTCCCTTACCCTCCCGAAGGCCTCTCTCTCTCTCTCACACTCCCCACGCACACACGCACGCACGCACGGCCTCCACCCTGGTAAACATAGCCTCCTGCCCGGATGGCCTCCAAGAGGAAGGAGTGCCCTGTTTGCCGAGAAGCATGGCTCTGTGTCAGTCACCTCTGCTCCCTGCTCAGGTATGAGGCTGAAGCCAGGACCCCCCGGAGACAAAGGCCAGGCAGCCCCACCATCGGGGGGCAGCACACAGGTCAGCCCAGCATGTGGCGTCGGGGGGGAGGCACAGGCCTAGGAACCGTTCATCAGCTAGTGGCAGCACTACCCCCCTCCAGGGAGACAGCACCCCTTCCTTCCAGGGGCCCCAAGACTTGGCCCCATGCCCACCTACCCCTCGTCTGACTTCAGGAAGGCGTCTGTCCTCATCCATGTTGCTGGGGCCCCCAGCATGCCCACAAGCAGCCCTGATTTTCAGCTCGAGTACCCCAGAAAGGAGACAGGGGTCCCTAGAGGAAGAGAGGCTGGTCCCTGTCCCTTACCAACCTAGCCCCACTCTTGATGGGGGAGAACCCAGGGCCTTCCCAGAAATATAGTCCTATTAATTGGTTCCATTTTCCCCCCATCTCGTTACTGAAAAGGCTTTCTCTGAGATAACTGCTTAACATCCCAGCCATTACAAGAAGGGGGATTTCGGAGAGATGAGTATAAGCAGCCTGGTCAGGCTACCCACTCCATGGCAAATCTTCCCTGCCAGCTCCCCAGGCAGAAGGCCGAGGGGGAGCCGCCCCGGGGCCCAGCCGCATGGGTGAGGGCGGGGCATCTCCAGCGGTGACCCCCCCCCAGTGACCTCAGCAGGTAGAAAGGGCAGGCTTGTTCCTGGCTCATCTAAGCCATAGCCACAGTGAGAGGCAAAGGTGTCGTTCAGTCCTCAAAACAATGCTAGAAAGGATGGATCACTCCCAATTAGCAGATGAGCTAACTGAGGCTCAGAGCTGGGTCCCAGTTTACTTAATAATTTAATAACTTAACAAGCTTATTAAGTCACTTGCCCAAGGAGCCAGTTAGCACGTGGTGGGTTGCTCTCAAGCCACTCCATGATCCTAAGTCCAGCCCCTCTGCAGCGGGGAAAGCAGCAGACCTCGACCAGCTGAGGGAGACGCACGGAGCCTGGCCCCCCCTCCGTGGCCACCGCCCTGAACCAGCCCTCTCCCATGCCTGTGTTAGAAACTGTGTGGCCTCACCCTGGCCTGCCCCACCCTGGTGGAGGTTCATGCACACTTTCCTTCCGTTCCCTCCCCACCTTCCTGAAGCACATCTCTGGCATCCTCACCTACCTGCTCCAAAACTTTCCACAGCTCCCTATTTTCACAGACTAGAGTCCAGGCAGGCCAGTCACTGAAGACCTTCTGTGATCAGGAGGCAACCTCCCTAGATATCTCTCCTATACATACACTATCTCCCACTCAGGTGGGACTAGCCACTGAACTCCTCGCTTGGCCTATCTCTAGGTCCCCACAAGTTCAAGTGTGTGCAATCCCAGGTCTGCTGCCTAGAGCGGCTGAGTGTGCCAAAGCTTTTGGGGAGCTCGCCAGCCTGCGGAGGCCTGTGCCGGGGTCAGGCAGCCTCAGAGCTGGGGGTGGGTATTGGGAGGGACTGGGCGTGTGCATAACAGGTCAATGACCTGAGCAGAGGCCACTCCCCAAAGGACTTCACAGACCGCGTGCGCCCTGGCGTGGTGTCCCCACCATGCTGGCCTCCCTTGGCAGTTCCCCAGGGGCCCGGCTCTGCTGAGTCATCCCTCTCCCAGGACCACGCTGCCCTCTCGGTCTCGTACAAAGCCTCGCAAGCACACAGCTCTTGCGCAACTTGGCACTGGCCTTCCGGTGTGTACTCGGGGATTTCTCCAGGGCTGCACCCGGGGCAGGCGTCCACACGTGCGTGTCCCGCACTTGCAGAACGGCGACCTGGCGTCCTGGGCTCTGGAGGGGCCTCTGCTGACCTCCAAAGTTTCTGGGGAACAAGCACCTTGGCCCGGCTGAGGCGTCTTCAGGCAGCAGACCGGCCTCCCAGCAGGGCCGCCTTCCCCAGCACACCCTCATCTGGCCTGGCCCACCCACGGTGCTGCCCGAAGCCAGCGAGGATGCTCAGGCAGGCCCGCCAGGTGCTGGGAGGGATACTACAGCCTCAGCGACTGCTCCACCACTGGTTCGGAGTGACTCTGGGAAAGTCCCTGTTCCTCTCAGGCCACTGTGTCTTCACATGAAATGCAACGTGGGACTGGACTGGGATTTCCCAGCTTTGATCCCAGGAGCCCTGTGGCCGCATTGAGGCCTGGAAGTCTACCACAGCTGAGCCTCCTGTCCCTGGTGCATAAGCCTGGGCACACACTTCCCCTCACAAGACAGAATTCCTGCCTCACCCTTTCTTCCCACTGAGAAAAGGGTTTCGAAGGAGCTACGGAATGGGAGACCTGGGCCAGAAGTCCGTGGTCCCGCCAACCTGAGCAGGTCAGGGCAGGGTGAGCAAGGGGGGCCAGGCCACAGAGAAAGTCAGCCAGTCAGTGTGTAGATGCCTGGAGGAGCCAGCTCTGACCCGGTGAATGAAGGAACCACATGGTGACAGGCCTCTACTTCAGCCAGGTACCAGGCCTCCAGCAGATGGCTCTGGTGGGGTGGCAGGCAGGGGCCTTAGAATCAGATTTGGAAGTCCCTGAAGCCTCAGGGGTCTGGGGCCCAGGCAGGCCTAGGCTAAGCTGTTAGGTCGCGAGGCGTCAGATCCGGCCATCTGGTCCAAGGGCAAGATGAGGCGGAAGACACACAGCCCACCGCCAGGACACTTCTCCTGCCCCTCATCCCTTCCCACAGTTCAGTCAGGATCCATTCACGAAAGCAAAGCCCACAGCCAAGGCCCAGTAAGCCATCATGGTGACCTAGTTCCAGAGTAGAAGACAAGCAAGGGACAGTGAAGTAACAAGATCAGCATTAGCAAGAGAAAGCCCTCACCAACCCCAGGGCTAGAGGGAAAAGCTGGAGGAGGTGCTTCCAGAACCCAGAAGCCAGGGCCATTCAGTAGGAGCTAAAATCACATCAGGGCCTCCTCGGGCTGAGGGAGCTCCAACCGTGAGGAGACAGGCTGATGAGTGACATCAGAGCCAGAGGAGACACTGCTGCTGGACACCCAAGCCAGAGACGCGAGAAGTACCCCTTCCTGTCCCCTCCTCCTGCGCTCCAACCTCCTGTCGCTGCCTCCCATGGGCCAAACCTAACTAGAACCCGTTGTTCTGGTTAGGAGGCCTGGGAATTGTAGTCTGTGGGTCCAGCCCCTGTGCTAAGAGCCAGGCGGGGAACAGAGGCAGAGACAACTACGAGGCAGATGCCTGCCGGCCATATACACACCTCAGACGCCGCCAAGGGACCCCTTCACTTCCAGATGCTGCCCACACTTCAAAGTTCAGCTACAACAACCCTCCCACAGGAAGCCTTGACTGTGGGTTGCGGGCCAGCCACGCTCTGTCCGCCAGGCCACACTCCCCTGGCCTCGGTCCTCTGGCCCACATGGGGTCAGGGCAGGAGGCCGGCGCGGAACTCTCCCCAGTCCCAAGGCTGTCCCGGCAGCTCAGCAGGCCTCTGTCACAGCTGAGCACAAACTCGGATGTGCCCTTCTGCCCTGAACTCCCCAACTGGGTTTAGTTCCAAGACAATCTTTTTTTCCCAAATGAAAATTCCCCCAGGTCATTTCTTGGGGGACCGTGCCAAAGCAGGCCCAGCACTCCTCCTCCCGTGTGAAACTGCTCGCAGCCCAGCCTGACCTCGGAGGGAAAAGGGAGATGGGGCGCTGAGGTCTCACTGCCTCCAGAAGCCTCCCACGGAGACGTGCATTTTTAGAGCAAGAGACCCATGAGGTTTCTGACAGAGGAAAAGACCTTTGCTGCACCAAATGCCTGGGATCTGGCCCTTCCCTTCCAACGACCCCACCCGCCCTGCCTGCCCCAGGCCCCAGCCCCTCCAGCTCTAAGGGTCGGCACTGGCCCCGAGTAGGTCATCTTCTACCAGCCTCTTTTCCCACCACTAGACAACCCCAAGAGTTACATTTTGAACAGCCCTGACAGAGTCATCTCCCCTCTTACTGTCTCCTAGGTAAACCCCAAACACCAAAGCCAGAGACACGAGGCCCCTGGAGTGCTGCTCATAATGGCTCAGGAGAACTCAGCGTCCTCTGCCATCACCCTGGGAATGTGAAGCTGGCCAAGGTGGAAACATTTACACCATGGACATCAGCAAACCCCTCATATCAGGGCCTTTTTCTTTTTCTTTCCCCCCCCCCCTTTTTTTTTTCTGGGAGAGCTGGTTGTTAAATGCTTACTGGGACACCACCGAGGCTTTGCCGTTCTGGGCATACGGAGTCATCACCAGCAGCAACCCCAGCCTCACACCCTGCCACCTCCTCTCTCCCAAGCCTGCCCTCCGGCTGTTCTCCAAACCCACCAGGTCCTTGCAAGTCTCCTTGCCATCGCTCACACTTTCCCCCAGCTGCTAGGGGAGAGAGCGGGGGCATGCTTTGGTCCTGAGTTCAGATCCAGCTGTGTGACCTTGGCAAGTCCTCTCCCCTCTCTGTCCCATCACCTATAAAACGCAGAAAGTAGCACTGGACCATCATGAGCATGAAATAAGAGCATAGGGCGTGCTCCATGAATGTGCTCAGAAATGGTATCACCCCCTTCTCTGCGGACAGAAATTCACTGGCGCCTTAAAGTTCAGCCTAAATCCCACCTCCTTGGTGAAGTGAGACCTGCAAACCCAGTAGAGCTCGCTGTTCCCTTCCAGCCGCCTGTTCCTGGTGACCATAGCTCTCTGACATAAGACCCCTGTGAGGGCAGAGCTGGGCAGCTGGGGAGGCGGGAGGCGGGGGTCCGGGGTGGGGGGGGAAGGGAGGGTGTGATTTGCACACAGTTCCAGTGGGAAATAGGATTACATGACCACTCCAGCCAGGGCCTCTCCGCGTCCTCGTGGGAAATACATGCTCCCTCCCTTTCTAAGAGCCCCTCCCTCAAGATAAGGAAGCTCCCTCCTTCCTGCCTCATGGGTACCCAACCAACAGAAGCAGGAAGTAGAAACAACTTCTGGGCAAATGTCCTCATGTGAACTCAGGATGAATCAGCCTTATGCTCACGGCCAACTGCCAGCCCATTTGCAAAGGTGAGGAAAACTTCTAGGAGACACACGCCCATCAGCCCAGTCTGGATGCTGCCAGTTGGCCGGCTCACAGGAGCTCTGCCCTCTAGGGCAAAGGCAATGTCACACTCCCCACTTGGCCCCTGCCAGGCCTGGCCAAGGCGCTGACCAAGGTGAGAGGCACTAATGTCACTGAGCCTTCTCAAGAGGTCAAGACCCACAGCTCCGCTGTGCCCACCGGCTTCCTACTCGGGGGAGGTCAAGGCAGCACCCCTACTTTCCTGTGAAGGGCTCAGCAGAGCCCCAGTAGCTGGTTTTTAGACGCTGTCATTCATCACTGACTAGTTGTGGTCTTGACTAAGTTACTCAACCTCCATGGGCCTCAGTTTCCTCCTCTGCAGACTGGAGGCAATAACAGAGTTCTACTTAAGTAGTTATAAGCAAACAAGTGCTTCAAGCAGCGTGAGGCACACAGTAAGTGCTTAATCCATGTTAGCTATCATTATTTATTATTCCTGCTTTACAAAGGAAGAAGGTGAGCTTCCAAAGGGAACCTAGGTAGACAGAATTCGGAATTTTTGTTCTGAGTCCCTACAGGATCAAATCTCTAAAGGCAATCCTATAACTGAGCATAAACCTGAAACTTCCAGAAGAGAAGAGAGTACCATCTCCGTGGGCCCAAGCAAGGACAGCAGAACAGGGGTCGCTAATGGTGATTGTTCAGAGCCCAGCGCTGTGTCTTCCATCAGGGGTATCCCTGTCGCTGTAAAGGTCAGCAAGGCCTTGCCCAGACTCCATTGTAAAGCATAAATTGCAGAATCTGAGGTTTACGAGGGATTTTAATGACCAACCCAGGTCCATTCTACAGCTGGTCACAGGTTCCCTCAAAATCATATGCCAGGATACTGCTTGAATACCTCCAGTGATGGGGAACTCAGTACCCATAGGGACCACACATTCCCCGCAGGTGTACCTGAAGGGAGGAGCAGGGTAAATAAACAAAGGGGCCAGTGGAGCCTGGGTGATGGAAGGCCGATTCTGCCAACTTCTCAGATGATCCCGATGTAGGTCCAGCCTCCAACCTCCCAGCCACTGCCCCTTGCCTCAGAAGTCCCATTCTCCGGGGAATTGAAAGCGCCTCTGGGAAGCTGGGCTTGGGTGGGAAGATAGGATAACAGGCCGAGCCACACACCAAGGGGTTCCACACCACTAGGCAACGGTAAAGGAAACAGGATGGCCCCAGGCTGGGCCCAGCGGCAGGGAAATCAAAATGCCCGGGTAATGAGCCGAATTCTCGCCGAGACACCAGCTAATGAAAGGAGCACAGGAAGCCCCATATCAAGGGCCCAAACTGTTTATACAAGTGTTAAAAATACATCTCAAAAGAAAGCAGGGAAGCCCGAGGAAAACCCTCTGCCGCCCTTAGAAAATGATTTCTGAAAGCCACGTTAATTTGTTTTCCGAAAGGTGTTTGAAGTCTCTCGGTGTACCCCTTGGGCAGCTTTAATTCCTCCTTATAATCCCTATTAAACCTGATGCTCACTAGCACAGCTTGCTTAGGGGATTATGATTTTTATCCTTAATTATACAGATACATATTTGGGTCCATGTGTGTCCCTATGTTTCTACCTAAATTAAAAAGCCGCTGTCAGCCACACTTCTCCAAAATGCCTAAAACAGCCTGGGCTTCATTAGAGCACTAAGAGGATTTAAAATGAAGTTTAAAGGGTCAGAAGAGTGTAATTTTTTAAAATTAATTTTCAAAGCCTTGTAACCTTACAGCCAGAGATGAATGGGTTCATGGGGAAGGGTGAGAAGCCAAGGGTGAAGAGCTGAGCCTGGCGGCGGGGCGGGGAGGGAGCAGACGTGGGGATGGGGGGAACCTTCGCCTGAGCATGGCAGACGTTGGCGGGACCCCCAGGCAACCACCTCTGCAGCCGCAGCGGGGTTCAGCAGGGGAAACGGAAATGCAGAGCGATAATTGCCACCATCATCATGACTGTCACCAGCAGCAAGCTCCTCTTCCTGAACACCTACTATGCACCGGCTGTTGGGCTCAACTCCTTGCACGTTTCGGCTCATTAAAGTCAGCAGCCCCCTAAGGAGGACACTGTTACTATCCCCAGTTTTCAGAAGAGGAAAAAACCGGCATGGAAAGGTCAAGTGATTTCCCTAAGGTCCCACCAAAGAAATGGTAGGTAAAAAAATATATAACATATTAATAATAATGATGATGATGATGATATTTACCGAGTGCTAATAATGTGCTAGGCGCAGTTTATGTGCATTAGCTCATTTAACCCGCACCTAATGCTGCTGAGGTAAATCCTATTAACCTGACTTTAAGATGAGGAATCAGAGATCAGAAAGATTTCTGAAAAGCTGCCAAGGGTCCTACAACTAGTGAGGACCTCTGACTTGAACCCAGGCGAGTGAGACTCCAGAACCCAAGCCCTCTGTCACTTCTCTCTCCACAAACCACCGGCCTGATCTCCAGCTGCAGAGGACTTCACAACAATGGATACAGCTCTGACAAGGCAGCATCCCTCCCACTGGCCCCGGAGGCCTAGTGACCAGGGGTCTGTCTGGGTCATCTTCAGGGCTCCAGCGGCCCAGCTGGGGAGAGAGCCCTGTGGGCTGAGGTAATCCCAGAAGACTCCCTGGAGGAAGGCGGTAAGAGTTAGGCTGGGGGAGAATGGGCTGAAACATGGAAGACCATAGAAGGGGGAAAAGTGGGGTGCTTTAGAGGGAAAGGGCAAGTATGCTCAGAGGCACATGGCTGGAGACATCAGGAGGCAGATGGGGAATCAGAAGGATGGGGAAAGACGTCTGGTCTGGGGACAGACTTCTGGGGGTCAGAGAACCCTAGGAATCCTTCCACCAAGTCCACTGTCTCTGCCTTCCCTACAGTGACCAGACCTAAAGCAAGTATCCTCTCTCTTATTCAAGGCCCACTCCTGCCTATGTACACCAGGTCCCACCTCCCAAACCCCCGGCAGAGACGTGGCTCCTATCGGTGTCCCCTCCACCTAGGGACCATTAACTTCTCCCATCTGCATCATCCACACCAGCCTACAAATTCTCTGTAATGTCTCCGATGTCCAGAAAACCCTGCCTGGACCCCTACATTCCTCTCAAGCTGCCACCCCATTTCTCTGCTTCCTGGTTTGGCAAAGCGCCGAGAGAGAGAGAGAGGACAGACGTGGCCCACCTTCGCCCACAGCGCCCTGTCTTCTCTGCCGTGCCCAGGCAGGCTTCATCACCACCTCCCCACCGAACTGGCTGTTCGCCGAAGCCCTTCCTTCCTCCTGCCTTCCAGGATGATAGACGCTCCTGGCCGTACCGTCCCAGGCACCCCCGCTGGCTGGGCCGCACAGTCCAAGAGCTCACTCTCCGAACTCTCTTCTCTCCTCTCCTCTGCCCACCGCCTCCTCCCGTTCTGTGGCTGTAAATTCCACCACCACACCAGTGACGCCAAGTGCCTATCTCCAGCCTACCCTCCTCGCAGCTCCACGCTCGTGATAGCCTCGACGTCGTCACTCGTATGTCTGATGAGCCTCTCAAACTTAACAAGTCCCAAGCTGCACCCCTGATTGCCTCTCCCCCAAGGCCGCTCTTCTTCCTCTGCCCATCTCAGAAGTAGCTGTGGGGCTGAGGGAAGAAGGGACGCTGGGAGTAATCTTTGGCTTGGGCAATTGTGTGGATGGAGTGCTGACCCATCAGAAAATCCTAGTGACCACCTCCAAAATGCACCCGGATCCACCCACTTCTCTGTCCCCACTGCACTCTGCCAGCCTACACCACCACCATCTTGCACCTACACTCCTCTATTAGCCTAACTGAACTTTTGTCTTCACCTTTGCTCCCTACAGTCCACTGCCCATTCCGTAGTCAAAGGGATCTTTTTAGAACACAAATCCAATCGTGTCACCACAATCACCACCCTGGCTTCGCATTATAGTTGGAATTATATCCAAACTCTGAGACCTTGCCCTGTATAGCCCCATATGGGCTGCACTCTACCTCACCCATATCCCCACTTACCACTCTCTTCTTGATGCCTAAATCCAGCTGCGCTGCCCATTCTGCGTCTTCAACACACCAGGACTGTTCAACCTCAGGGCCCTTGCACCTGTGGTTTTATCTGCCTATAACACTTTCCCCTGATTTTCTCACAGCTGACTCCTTGTCGTGCAGATCTCAGCTGAACTGTCACCTCTTCGAGGACACTGTCCCCGACCACCCAGGTGAAAAGAGGTTTCCATCACATCACCCAATTTTAATGCTCTATGGTGTACGTGTCACAGCGGACAACTCCCATATTTATTTATCTATGTGTGTACTGTCTGTGTCGCTCACCAGAATATGAGCCCCAGGAGGCAGGGACCTCATCTGTCATGCTTACCGCTGTATCCCCAGCATTTAGCACAGTGCCTGGCACAAGACATGATGCTCAGTCACCATGATGTGAATGACTGCTTTGTCCTATCTCCTCATCCCTCCCACCACCCACCCAACCTCCCCCAAAGACCCTGGCCTTTCCCACGAGGCCCAACGTCCACAGGGTGGTGATCAATATCCTGATCATGTCAGAGCTTAAGGTTGGTGAAGGGGAGCAGGGATCACAGCCTAGGCCGGCCACCACTCCACCTCCCCAGTACCCAAGCAGCCGCAGGCCAGGGGAGGAATGCAGAGTGGGGACTGCGGGCCTCTTTTTACAGACGGGGACACTAAGTCCCAAAGACAGGCGGGACTCACCAAAGGCCACACAGAGAGTTAGGTACAAGAAACCCAGAAATCCAAAGGCCCGGCTCCTAATTCCATGTTCTTTCAACCCCACTGTCCTGAATGGGCTAAAAAAACCATTAGGGATGAACTTACTATCATCACTACTCCTTATAAATCTCTATTAGTACCAACAAAACTGAAAACTCCCCACACTTGTCTGGGCCTTCACAGAGTGCCATCTTTACAATCATTTTCAATTCCAATTTATTATCTGAGCTTCCCGGTAAGCCTATCAGGTTGGTATTGACCTGCACATTTTACAGATTTTGAGCTGTGGCCCAGCAAGGTCCCTGACTCACTCAAGGTCACATGGAGCGAGGGCCATGTCTCTTGAGTCCCAGCCCGGCTGCTCCATGTCCTCCACCCACCAGCCCCCAGAACTAAATGAAACTCCCACCCTGCATTCCTTACCTGTTGTTGGAGGGGCCACTCTGACCCCTCCAGACCCTCTTCATGCTGAGTTCAGCCCACTGTCCTTAAGGTAACACAGTCCATGCCCCTTGACCATGGGGCCTCTGGGAGTTCCCACAAAAGTACCCGAATATACCTGCCCAACAGTGCGGCCATCACATCGTCCTCCAACACTGCCAACGATGCCTCCCAGCTGAGGCTTTGAGGGCCACTAACCACTACACAAAGTCCTGAGAAGGAGCCAGGAGGCACAAGTGAGGGGCTAACAGACAAAATGTATAGACCCAGCCCAGAATTCCGGGCAGGCCTGGGCTCACCTCAGCACTATCCCCCCATCTGCCATCTGTCCACAGCAGCCAATATCGCAGCCCGCTCATTTCTGCAGAGTCCAGCGGACCTGCAGGCTTCACCAAGCCCGAGGTTCACCCCAGGCATTTCAGCCCAAGCACCAGAGGCTTCTAACCCCCACTTCCAGGCTTGTCTGTGGTCACTGGTTAAGGGCAAGTGCTCGGGAAACCTCCTATCTCTGGGATATCCAGCGCAGAGGCCCAAGCCAGGAGTGAAATGTGGAGGCAAAGGTCCACGGGGCCATGGTCCAGGAAGCTGACCCTGGGCTGGCTGAGCCGGGCCGAACAGCACTGGGCACAGGCACTGGAAGGACTCAGCAGACCAGGGGCTGGTTCTCCGGGGAGGGCTTGAGCCAACCTTGGAGGAATGGGACAAGGCAGGGAGATAAGAGTCCACAGATGTTTGGAAGGTACAAACACCCAGGAAGGGCAGAATTACCTTGCCCAGTAGCCAAGTTTTTTTAGGACATCAGGTACTACTGTGACCATAATTCACTTCCTGTCTATATATGAAAGTCTAGCCAAGGACAGAGGGCATGGCTGGACACTGGATCTACTCTGGTATCATGGAGTGGACACAGGGATGTCTGTCTGCCAACACCACCCTCAAAGGACTTCCCGGGATGAGGACAGTAAAGAAGACCCACATGGGCAGAGTCTCTCTATCGCCCTAGATGCTGGGCTTCTAGGAAGTAGAAGAAGAACTATCCGGTGCACCTCCCAGTAGTGGGGATTCTCACCACAAGAGAATCTGCCAGCAGAGAAGGCACCACAGCAAGGCTCCCAGAATCCCTGAGCTGCTCATACAGAAAAAGTGAGGCCCAGAGAGGGTCAGGGGCCTACCCCAGCCACACGGCGCATGGCCAGGGTAGGACCCTGCCCCATTAGCAAGGCCTCTGCACTTTTTAGTTTTCCCTGGGTCCCCTCCCAAGCTGCTCAGCCCATTATGTAACAGCCGACAAGTGGCCCTTGGAGTGTCTGTGACATCAGCCCTTTGCTTCACCAACGGAACTTTTCCTGGGAAGGGTCCTCACTCCCCTAAACATGGTCTCCCCAGGGCTGGCAGCACGGAGCAGTGTGCACACGCAGAGAAAGGAGAGGAAAATGGGTATAAAATTACATAATAACGTCTGATTCACACGCAAAGGGAAGGAAAGTTCTCTCCACCGTGGAGACCCACTGGGAAAAGTCACGGCACGATGACCAAAGGTTTGATGGGTCTCTTAAAGCTTTGTTTGGTCGAAATGTTTGCTCTTATTTTAAAAACTTCTTTGTCGCAGATAAAATTGTTCTCTAATTTGGTCATACATTTGGATTTCATTATTTTCAGAATGTATTCCAGACATCTAAAATTAAACAGATGTCATCAACCCCGTTTAGGCCTAAAACACTTGTAACCAAACAGTGACTTCAACTCCAATGCAATACTGACTTGGAACACTGTGTTTTAGTCATTAAAAGTTTTAAAACTCTGCTCCATTTTTCTCATATCCTATAATGAGATCTCTTCCCCCCCCCCCCCCCCCCCCCCCTTGAAATACGCCAATTCTTCAAGGGTCAGTGGAAAGTCAAACCAGAGAGTAAGGCAAATTTAAATATGAAAAATGGAAGAGTGAAGTATGAAATCCTTTATCCACTGAAGCCCTCACCTCAGCTTCGGCGCAAATGGGGGGAGACGGGAAAGGAGAGATATAGAAATAGTGTGAGTGCAGGAAAGGGATTTGGCTTCTAAAGCCTGAATTGTTTTATCGTTCCTTCTCTGACAGGGATTATATTAGCGAGAATCCTCCAAGCCTGCTCAAGGCGTCCTGGGGACAGTTAAGAAAAGACAATTCTTTCTCTCCTCCGATCCTCATTTCTGAGCTCGCCCCCAAATGAATTTGTTAAATAACCAAGTCAGAGCGAAGTGCCTGTTTGAGATGCCCAGATTCACAAGCAGGGGCACGTGGCTCCTGGGACAGTTCTGAGGAGTGGGGGAGGGGAATCGGGATCTGGGGTGTGGAGGTCACAGTTGGGGTCTAACGCTCTTGGCCACATAATGTCTTCATTACATCAATTTCTTAAGCAAACTGGAAAGAATAAAATAGAGAAGGGGATCAGAGGTACAGACACCAGAGAGGACCACTGCCTCTCCCATGGGACCTCTGCCCCTTGGGGTCTTAATAGGGAGGCAGACCCCCAGCATCCAGGCCTCTGCCAAGACCAGCCCCCTACCCTACAGAGCTGAGTGTCTCAGCCAGGCCTGCTGCCTCGGGAGCCCAAACCAAATGCCACACTGCCCACTTAGCTCCCCGCTCCTGATCTCAGCTCGGGCCCCAACGTGGCAGGCCCTTCTTTCCTGAGCCACCCAGCACTGGACGAAGGGAAGGATGAAGAGCTCAGAGCCACTTCAACTTCTGGATGCATGCAGAGAGACAGCATGTTCTCCCCGGTTCCCTTCCCACCAAGTAACTCTTTGCCCCACTACCCTGCCTGCGGCACCTCTGAGTAGGAAAGCTCCTCCAAAGATGGGAAACCAGCTTGCCTCTAAAGGATGACGCCTCATAAGGCACAGAGCCCCCAAATACTTGTTCTAGAGAGAGTGCTCAGGCCCCAAGCCCCAGGAACGGATATGGCCATGGCCATGGATCTGCTTTCATGGGGACTGGCAGGGTCCTTTTTGGGGTCTGCTGTGTTCGCCCCAGGAGGGGAGGCAGGCAGACAGGCAAAGGAATACAAACACAGTGACCACTATCAGAGGACAAAGTCAAGGACCCCCTAGGAGGTGCGCAGGAAAGAAAGCTGATGCCTTTGGAACCATGAGTGGCCCATGCTGGCCCAGAATCAGACCTGCTAGTGCATTCCTGACAGGAGAATCTACCCAAACAACCTCTCCAAAGCCAGCTGTCAGCTCACAGATGCACTTACCTCCCAAGTCTTGGGTAAGTCAGCTTCCCTGGGCCTTGCTTCTCTCATCTGCACCTCCCAGATGATTTGTGAGGATATAGTCTCCACGACTGGCCAACAGCTTCAGCCCCAAACCAGCCCTGGAGAGCTCAGTGCCAGCTGGCTATCCCATGGCTCTGCTGAGGAGGACTGCGTTCTTGGGAGTTCATGAGTGACATCCGCATTTGCTGTGGAAGGACAGAGAGAGAGAGAGCGTTTAGTTCTCCTACATGCCAATCCAGAATCAACCCATCTTGTTTCACAGATGTGGAAGCTGAGGCCCAGGGAAGTCAGGTGAACCTATGCAAGGAGGCTACACATAAGGATAGACGATCAAGCGTTTAAAAATCATCATACTAGAAGATGGTATATTTCAATCCTCAAGGTTCCCTGGATTTGAATACTACCTTTGAGAGAGCCCCACATACCTGTAAGAGATGTATTGGGCAGGAGAAGACGGAGCTCAGAAGGTGAAGTCACACTCCAGCTTACACAGAGAGCCAGTGACAAAACCAGGATGAAAACCCAGGCCAACCTTCCCATGAAACCACCTCCCATCAAGCTGGCGTTTTACCCACCCATACTCACAGCCCAGAGCTGCACAGGGCGTTACCCGTCTGACATGGGGTCTGGGGGTGGTGGGAGAAGATGCACAGAGAATTAGCTCTGACCATTTGCTTGTGGGCAACAGCAAATGCCCTTTCCATCATTTCTGAGACTTGGAGGTAAAGCCAGCTGACGGAGAAGACACCATCACCACCAGGGCCCCTTGACCTTACTCCCACAAGGACTTTCTGGCCAGCTGATGCCACTCATTTCTCTAATAGGTAGCCAACACAGTTCTTTCAGTACATGCAATAAACAGAAGCCACAGCAGGGACAAATTAGCTAGTAATTATTTGCTTTTCCAAAGGACTGTTTTTTTTCTTTAGCACAGGGTTCCTATAAACAACAAGAGCCCTTCTACTGGCATGTGAGTATAATCCCATTCCCAAAGACAGTACGTGGATGCCACACCAGCCACACAGAAGCACAAAGCTACTGTAGGTCAAGACTTGACCCCTGCCCTGCATAAAGCACCAGATGAACGGCTCGTGTCTGGTCTAAACCCCAAACCCACCCCAAAGATGACCTGGGTGGTGAAAGGACCATGGCCACAGAAAGGATGCCAAGGAAATTAGGCATGGGCTCCAAGACAACCCACAAAGGGGAAACTGGGAAAGCTCTGGTCCTTGTCAAAACTCAGATATAAACATTCATTCCACAGGCAAGGACGGAGCACCTACTGCGCGCCAGACTTCTCGTTAGGCACTGTGTGAAACAGGCAACAGAACCGACAAGCTTCCCGCCCTCCTAGAGCTTACAGTGTGGGGGGATTATCAAGACAGCTGTCCATCAGAGAGCCATGCTCATGAATGCCTAACTGTAAACTCCGCTAGGGACTCTGAAGGAAAGCAACTCTAGGAGAGGCTAGGAGAGCTTTTCACAAAGGCACAGGAGGTAGCCTGAGGGCCGGGGAGGGCTTTGCCAGACGTAACCACTAAGTTGACATCTAAGATGACAGTGAACCGGGCAGGCTCATGTAGAGCAGAAAGTAGTCCAGGAAGAGGTGAGGCCATGTATATTTCAATCCTCAAGGTTCCCTGGATTTGAATACTACCTTCGAGAGAGCCCCACATACCTGTAAGAGATGTATTGGGCAGGAGAAGACGGAGCTCAGAAGGTGAAGTCACACTCCAGCTTACACAGAGAGCCAGTGACAAAACCAGGATGAAAAGGCCAACCTTCCCATGAAACCACCTGGGGTAGGAAAGAACGGGCTATGCTTTGAGGAAATGGGACAAGGTGGCCAAAGTGGCTGGGAAGCAGAGAGCAAGGGGCAGCATGATCATGACATAAGGGCTCAAAGGTCACACCAAGGAGTTGGTCTTTATGCAAAGGACATTGGGGTGCCACTGGAAGCTTACGCAGGTGAGTGCAAGGGTCAGTCTGTGTTTCACAGAGCTGGCTCTAGGTGTTGCATGGAGAACAGACCAGGAGGGCAAGGTCAAAGCGGGGTGGACAGCTAGGATGCCGCTGCAGCCACGCAGGTGAGGGCCAAAGGCAAACGCGCCAGGTGGCAGCTGTGAAGATGGGCAGAAGTGGATGGATGCAGTCAACAGCTGTAGGACGTCCAGCCAAGACTCAGGACTGGATGCTCCCAGGGGGCTAGAGACAGGGTGTGCCACGGGCACCCCCCAGGTGTCCGGCTGTGTGAATGGTTGGACAGAGACACGTCCCCTGAGATGGCGGGGCCCTGGAGGAAGTGCAAGGTGGGTGTGCTGGGGTAGCAGGGTCAGAGGGAATCTGGGATCCCTCTGACATGGCCACATGGAGACTGGAGCACGCAGCTGAGTACACAGGTCCCAAGGGAGGAGATGAGCACACACAGCAGCGTGGCCCCTTCCAAGGGCTGGGAAAGGACAAGTCCCGGGACGTTATGCTTCTCTCCTCAGCCCCTCTCACTTCCTCCTCCTGCATCTCCTTGTACACTGATTTCACAGGGAGACTGCAACATAGAGCCGCTTGCCACGCAAGTCAGACATCTTGCATGAGCAAAATCTCAGGCTTTTTCCCCTAAGGAAACAGCAAGAGAAAATAAGCTCCGAATCTGGTGAGGGGGATTAAGTGTAGACGCACAGGAGGACTTCCCGGCTCTGAGGGTTTGACGCTGGAATGCATTAGTAAGCAGGAGTCTGGGCTCTCCCTCCCCTGAGGTCTCTGAGATTGGGGTGGATTGCTGTCTTGTGGGGATGCCTGGAAGGCAGGCCTGCCAAGAAGCAGGGATTGGATCTGATCGACCCCTGAAGCTCCCTGGGTCCTGGTGACTAAGCCCCAGTCACAGGAAACCTACCTGCCCAGTAACAATTGCTCCATTCACCAAGTACTCCCCCTATGCTGACACCGTGCTCGGGGGCTTCACCAGCATCCCTACATCTCATTCTCACAGCAACGCCCCTCAGGGAGTGGTCACTCCGTGTGAAAGAGAGGCTCAGAGAGGTTAGGTAACCGCCTGAAATCACACAGGCAGAGGGGTACTCTGGGATTTGAAATGCTGACCAACACCAAAGCCCACACTTCCTTCTCCCTCATCTTCCACCCTATCCCTGCTCTTTTTTTTTTCCTGAAATACAGTTGACCATACAATATTGTATCCGTTTCAGATGAATCATAACATAGTGATTTGACATTTATACACATTACTCAGTGCTCAGCACGTAAGTGCAGTTATCATCCATCACTACTCAAAATGAATACGATATTACTGACTATATTCCCTATGCTCTACTTTACATCCCCATGATTTATTTATCTTATTACTGTAAGTCTGTACCCCTTGGTCCCCTTCACCTATTTCGCCCATTGCCCCCCACCCCCCACCCCTCTCTGGTGCCTTTAATTCTATCTGAGAACAACTGCTATAAAAGTGTTCTTGGAAATGTTAGTGACACGGACTCCAGGCAGGGTAGAGAGCATGTGTAACAGCATTTCAGTAGCAATTATAGTATAAATATGTAAGTTATAACAAATATATTAGACAACCGTACCCACAGAAGGAAAATTTGCTGCTCTTTCCCAGAAGAAAAAAAAAAATGGGAGAAAAACACTGCAAGAAACAGAGCTGTGTAGAAACAGACAAAAGATAAAGCACTGTAACTACTTCAAAGGGGACATATTTCGGTGTTTGTCAAAACCCTGCAGCCATCTGCCCCCAGCATTACGGGAGGGTTGCTAGCACTCTCATCCTCATAAAAAAAGAAATTTATACTGATTCGTAAGAATTGACATATGTTCTTGGTCTATCATACGATACACATGTAATCTCCCTGTTTGTCTTTATATTTTAGGTTCCTTTCTAGAAATTCAACACTAGTAACCTAGTTTACAGAGTTGCTTACATCCACAATTTAAAGCAAAAATCAAAGGATCAACGAGGTGCCTGAAGGATTTTACATTCTGCTCTCCACGGCTGACAGTGTTACCCTGTCTGGTGAGCGACAGGAGGGGAACCCTCCAAAGGGAAGCAGGCCTGCCCTGGGGTCTGGGGCTCACCCAGAGTGGTAGCTGGTGAGTGTGAGCCCTCCCGGATGGAGTGCCAGAGTTCATGTGGCCTCAGCCTCGGCCAACACCTGTTGCCCTGCGTCCAGGGCCCTCGAGCCAGCTGGCGCCGCTGGACTTTTGCTTCCAGAGGCCCCAAGCCTCGGGGGGCAGCACGGCACCCAAATGAGAGAGCCACACAGGAACCCAGCCGCACCCTTCTAGGCATCACACCCCCTCAAGAGGCAGCTCCACACTTATTCCAGGCCTTCCCCCGACCTAGTTCCCTGTCACACAGAGACACACACACACAGGTGCCCACCTCGAGTCTCCAAAAAAGCAACTGGCCAAAATGAGCCCAGGCCACCCCAACTCTGCTCACAGGCCCTGTAGTGCGGGGTAGGGCAACGGAGCTGCCCGGCGCCCCCTGCAGGAGCTCAGAGCCAATGGCGTGCCTTCGAAGACGCTTTTTTGTGCCCTTCACCCTCCATTGTGGGAAAAGGGCACCCGGAAAAAAAACTGAGAAGCATGTGGCCATGACCCCGAATAGAGGCAGAGGGGCCGGCTCAGGGGGCATCCGTGCACCGCACCCTGTCCTCCCCTCTGTGGCAGCCCCGCGACTGCAGGTGTCCGCTGTAGGGCGACAGGACCGTCTCAGACAGCAGCAGGGACTGGCTACGCCGGAGAAGCTGTCTGTGCAGGGACTTCAGACCTTACGGTCAGAGAGGTCTGTGGGCTGTGAGTTTGGGGCCCCCAGAAAGAGGCTCGCCCAGGCCAGGGCTGGGAGACGGGTCACCCCAGCTCTTCCGTGAACCAAGCATCTGTTCCTTCCTGGAAACAGGGCCTCTGAAGCCCCCTTTGGACTCTGCAGCCTTTTCTCTGCAACCCCCCGCCCTTTGTTGCCCAGCTATGCCAACAAAGGCATGTGTGGGGGAAGAACGGTGCTCATATTTAATAACCCTCCAATCTGGCTCCCCATGTGGCTATTGTTAGGTAGATTTAACCAGCAATTACGGAGGTACCTCCTTCCTCCCCAGCAACAATATAGGCCCTTAATCCAGCTAAGACCCAGAGAGTTTAGGGGTGAGCTCACGGAGATGAAGGTACCAGCTTCAGCAGGGCCTGCTCCGGGCCAGGGGAGCTGGAATGCAGACAAGCGCTCTCCGAAATTCACCCCTTCTTGCCAGCGAGAAAATAAAGGGGATGGGGGGGCCACAGGGCAGGCAAAGAAGGGGCTCCCTGGCTGAAGCCCCCATGATAACTTGCCTTCCTGAGAATTCACATGGAAGGTTGTCACAAATGTTTGGATTAAGAATTGAGAAAGAAAGCCAACAGGCCCCACGGAAGCCCCAAGCGTGGACTGAGCCTGTTGAGGGGACGAGCCCCTCCTGGAGCATTGCAGCCCTGGCCCCTTATCTAAGAGGAGACAATCCTAATGCCTTAGCTCCATACTCAAGCTGCCTACCATCTGGACAGAGGAGAAGATAAGTTTGCACAGGGGACACATCGCTGGCAAGATAGGACTGGATTGTAGGAAGAAGCCTAACGTTCCGCCTCAAGCACGCCATTTGCATTCCCACCCCCGAACCTTGGCTCCTACTAGTTCCCCCGCCAGGCCGGCCCTGCCTCCTCTCCACTGTCCCACTCCCTCCCTGCAAGGCCCAGCTTCAAGGTTTCCACAGCTTCCCCAGAGCTCAGTCCCCCATGAGAGCGCCCATGCTGTCATACAGGCAGGCTTGTGGGGCTCACAGCACAGTTTGTCCTTGGGGGTACCAGAAGAGGTAGAGAAATTGGAAGGCTGTGACTTCTCTCTCTGTTAGCCTGGGCTGCCTCCGTCAGGCCAACCTCCACTTTAAAAAGGAAGCCCTTGGGGCTCCTAGGTGGCTCAGTTGGTCAAGTGTCTGCCCTCGGCTCTGGTCATGATCTCAGGGTCCTGGGATCCAGCCCCGTGTCAGGCTCCCCGCTCAGCGGGGAATCTACTTCTCCCTCTTCCTCTGACTCCCTCCCCGCCCCCACACTCATGCCACCCTGCCCCGGCTTAAATAAATAACTAAAATCTTTAAAAAGGAAGCCCTTTCTCACTGTGCCAAGGTCAGAGAAGGGAGTGAGCTCCTGGGCCCCAGAAGCCGTCTGGCCTGGGCTGGGAGCCCCCTTGCTGTACTTACTACTGCAGGACATGGGGTGGAGGCCACACGAATGAGTCTGTAGCCGCTCCGGGCCCTCCAGGGCAACTAGGGTCTGATGGGTCAGCACCTACCCAGCTCCCCAGCCTTTCGAGCCTGCATTTTCTCACTCGAGTTTTCTGGGTAGTATTTGGTTCTGCTTTATCACAAACCAATAATGAAAACCATTTGGTGTCAAATGTCATCTTGGATAAAGGTCTGAT
This sequence comes from Phoca vitulina, assembly GCF_004348235.1. NCBI lineage: Eukaryota > Metazoa > Chordata > Mammalia > Carnivora > Phocidae > Phoca > Phoca vitulina. The sequence goes on from NW_022589735.1 coordinate 5,094,098, forward strand.
TGTGTCCTAAAGAGGTACAGGGACCCGAGGCAGCATTGACTGAGTCCCTCACCCCTTGACAGGCAGGCACCATGTCAGGGCTCACACACCCCTTCGGCCAGAATCTAAGAAGAATGGCTTTGCAGAGCACGGACCTGGATCTGAATTGCAGCTTCACCACGCAGGAACTGTGACCCTGGGCAAGTCACGTCATCCTCCCATCCTTGATTTCCTTATCAGCAGAGTGACAATTATAATCATACCAAGTTTAGGGGGTTGTCACGACGACTGAATTACATGAGCTCCATGCAGTCATTCTCAAAGTGTGGACCTGGGACCCGCAGCATCAAGCATCACCTGGGAACATGTTAGAAATGCACATTCTCAGGCCCCATGCTAGACCCACTGAATGGGCTCCTCCGGAGGTGGGGCTCAGCAATCTGTGTTTGTGCACGCCCTCCAAGGGGTTGTGATGTACACTCGAGAATCACCCACCGACACAGGGAAGCTGCTGAAGAACCTGGCGAGCAAGCAGTAGTCACTATTTCAGGAATGACTGTCTGGCTCTCTCCCTCCTCCCCTAACGGACCCAGAGCTCAGGGAAGTTAAGCCATTTCTCCAAAGCCGAACAGCTAGAAGCCAGGCACCATGGCTCCGGAGGCCCCAGCCTTCCCACTGCACCCTCGGTCTCCCACTGAAAGCCCACACCCTGCAGCGAAGGCAGGACTGATGATGTTCTCCACGGGGCTAACCAGAGGCTAGCGTGCTCAGAGCTATAAACGCTTCCCACAAACCTGCAAGGAAAGCAAAGAGACTAAGGAAAGAAATGATCCCTCCAAAAACAGGAGAATGCAGAGCCTCTCGGGCCAGAGAGGACTCCCTTCCTCGGGAATGAAGGACACGGGATACGCAAACCGAGGGCTCTCCAGGACGCAGCTGCCGGCTGCTCTCGGCAAGAGTCAGCCACGTTCACGGCACCAGGGGTCGATACGTGAGCTGTGCACACCAAGGCATCCATTTAAGAACTTTTCAACCAGGAAATCAAAAATATAATTATCAGCTCGTCAGGAAAACTTGATGACATTCTCTCCAGGACTCCCTTTCTCTAGCTACACAGAGAGAGGCTAAGTGACAGGCGCCCGGTGCGCTACAGCTTTAAGCAGGGCCGCTTTGTCTCCCGCACCTGCAGCCTGGACTGAGGCCTTTGCACTGTTGGTGCCTTAACGCAGGCGTCCCCCTCCTCCCGAGGACGGGGTCCCCACAGCGTCCACTGCGCGGAGTCTGGCTGTACCACGCGCCTACACCCGCCACGTCTGCAGCACGAACCCAAACGAGCCCACGGCTCAGGCTGACGGGCGGAAGGGGGTTTGGTGGAGAGGAGTGCTGCTTTCTGGGAACGCGCTCCCCAGAGAATTCACCGAAGCCATGGCCACTCCTGGCTTCCAGGAGATAGGTCCTGACTAAGTTCACTCTGCCTCAGCACTCAGCACAATGCCTGGCAAGCATGGGCTCCCAATAAATGCTTATAAGGAATGAACCGATGTTCACAAAGCCACATTCTTGGTACACCACACCCGCAACTCCCATTAAACCTCCTTGCCTCACCCGAACCCGCAAAGCTCCTCTCCCCACCAGCCTGCCACAGGGCCTGCCACCCCGCGTGAGTGTTCTCAGCTTGCCTTCTTCACTCACTACGCTGCCAGCCACACTGATGGTTTTTATGCAACAAGGGAACCAAGCTCTGCCCCACCTCAGGGCCTTTGCATATGCTAGTCTCGCCCTGTCTTGTGTTTTGTCTGACTGTGCTTCCCCATTTCCAGTGAACTGTCAGTTCCAGTGAATCAGGACCATGTCTGTCCTGCTTACTCCTGTATTCCCCAGGACCGAGCACACTGTAAATACAAATTAAATCTTTTTAGAATGGGTGGGTGAATGAGTGAATGAGTTCACAGAGAAAAAGACAGAAAAGCAGTAGTAATCATAATCCAAAATGAATAAGGAGAGTGACAGCATTCCATGGTCGTGGGAGGGGTCGGGTACAGGCAGGACAGGTCCCTGTCTCCCTTGGGGAGCCTGGCTGAGGGCTGACAAGACTGCCACGGAGGCTTCGCATCTGCAGCAGGCAGAAAGGGCACTGGAGGGTCTGCCAGACTGTCAGTGACATTCTGCCTTGCTTGTCACCAGCTACTCCCAAATAGGGGCATCTCTAACAGCCAGTCGGCCACGATCATTATGTGCAGCCTGGGGGCTAAGCCCTAAAGAAGGAGACCTTCCCCTTGCCAGCCCAACCTGTACCTTCTCCAAGGCTGCTGTGAGTAAAGGCCTGTGGCAGGGGACGGGGAAGGGCATCCAGAAGAGGGAAGGAGCCATTGGTACCACGCTGGCTCTACCAAACAGGCCCCTACCTGGAGCCCGGTCTCCTGTGCTCCCTACTGAAAAACACACAGCTTCCTGGGTGAGTTGCGCTCCCTGGGTAAGGGGCACCCAAAGAGGACATCAGACCCTCCACCCCACCCCTGAGGCTCGATCCTAGCCAGTGCTTCCAGTTTGTGAGTTTCTCTAGGCAGATATGTGCCAGACTGGGCTGGACTATCATTGGAACATTTGCCTTTCATGGGAGTCTGAACTTCTCCTTCCCAGACTTATATTTGAAACAAGCCATGATGGATGTTCATGCTCATAGGAAGACTAACAGCTGGTCATCATTTATTTATGCAAAGAACCTCATGCAAGGAGAGTCTTCTACATACAACACTGCCAACTAAAAACCATTCTGCTACCACGCATAGGCCAGCTGCAGGCTTCCCACTAGACTAGAACCCTCGCCTCCAGAGCGTCTCACGCCCATGAATGCCATACACAGGAGGGGATGAGGATGGGGAGAGGCGCTCCCTGTCCCTCTCCCTGTCCTCACTCCCTCTGAGGCCTTAAGCCAGGGTATTTATACAGCGGCTCTGACTGCTTGCAGCCAGCGAGGTCCATTAGTAGGATGTAAATAGCTCTCTGCTCTTCAAAGGCTGGTTGAGCCATTCTGTGAGGTCTGAGTCAGCCCCGCCAGGGTCTCGCATTTCAAGCCTTATTAATCTTCCTGATAACTTCCATAAAGGGCCAACACGCCTTTTTGGTATGCTGGGCCTGCCAACTGTGCCCCAGGGGGGATTTTCACAAGAAATTGGATTTGCTGAGCTCCTACTGTATGCACAACTCTATCCCAGTCACTCTAGGGAGAGAAAAAGAAGAAAACATGTTCACTGGTTTCAAGGAAACAAGGCATACATGGAGAGGAACTACTCTGGGTCAAAGCACAAAGAACCCTAAGAAACCAAAGTGAGAGTGCCATCAGGCACAGCTGGGTGGCCAAGCACATGGCCCTTGCTGTCAGAGAGACTGGGCTTTGGAACCCTACCTCGCCTTTTTGACCTGGGACAAAGGCTTGAACCCTCTGGGCCTCTGTTTCCCCATCTGTAAAATGGACACAGGACCAGTAACGATAGTGTTCTTGAGAGGGTGCAATGAAATAGTATATGGAAAGCACTTAGCATGGTGCCTGGCAGAAAATAAGCACTTGAGAATTATCAGCAGTGGTTTACTGTGAGAGAAGCTTTAGGGAGAAGGCAAGTTTTAAGGCCTTAGAAGAAGAGAGGGACAGAGATCCATTCCCTAGCTTGTCACCCTGCCCTTGCGGGGTGGTGACATTGGCCTAAGCTGCCTCTCTGATCTGGAGTCAGAGAAGAGGAAAGGACCAGCTACTGGTCCTCAACCATGGACAGAAAAATCCATTTCCAGAGCCATTCAGTCTTCCAGGATAAAAGAGTCCAAAATCCCATAGCACATTAGGCCTATGGAGAAACTACCTAAAAAGCACAGAGCCAGGCAGGCCTTGGTCTGGGGGAGCCCTGTGACTCAGGGAAACTGAGCGTGGGCCATAGCCATGGGTCAGGGCAAGGGGTGAGGGGTACAGGGAGGCAGCCGCTTATTGGCAGCAATCCCCTTGTCCTAACTGCGGGGGGGTGTGGGGGGGTGCCCGGAGGAGAGAAGCACAAGCCTTGTACTCTGACAGGAGACAGTCCCTGGCTTCTGTCTCAAGCACTTTCCCACCCTTCATGTCAGGATACACTCACAGCTACCCTGTGGGGCAGGTGGAAAGGATAGGAGTGGCATCTGCCGTTTGCCAAGGAAAAACTGAGCATCAGAGAGGCTAAGTGATTATCCAAGTTTACACAGCAAGGCAGGGGCAAAACTGGAACTCAAATCCATCTTCCAATGCCTGATCCTGTCCTCATGGCCTTCCTCACCTGACTCCCCACAGCTGCTAAACACCAGTTAAAGTATATACTGCAACCCAGAAAAACTTTCAATCATGCATAAGACCCCCGTGGGAGCAAATGACATATCGTATATGGCAACTTCCCAGATGTTGCCAAGATGGCAAGAGAGTTCCCCGGGTGAAGACAACATTCTTAAGACGGAAGCAACTTAAGTTTTTGTCAAGACGGAACGGCAAGATAAACTGTAATATGTCCACACTGTAGCCTACCACCAGCCACAAGAAAAGCAGGAGGTTGATCTTGAGGTAGTGGCGTGGACAGAACACCAGGACGTGATGAGTGAAAACCACGAGCTGCTGAGTGAGGCACGATGTACGATCCCATGCATGGTTAAAAAAGCAATGAAAACAAAACCACATACTGTCTTTGGATTCATAAACACATATGCAAATGTACCGGAAAACATCTGGCAAGACCCACACTCCACCAGTCACCTTCCACATGGCCCCTGCAGGCCCCCTCCCTACCCGCTCTGTGCCCCGGGAGGCCGGCCTGTATGGATGGCATCATTGACTTGCCGTGCCTCCCAGCCAATGGCGGGCACCAGCAGGAAACCCAAGGAATGGAAGAGAAGGACACTGGAGTATTAATTCTCCTAGTTCCCATCTAGGAGGTCTCCAAAAACTGGCCACATCCCTCAACCAAAGTCACAGCTTCTCTCAAGGTGCCCCACCCTCTTCTCCCAGGTATTGGTTCCTGGGGCCTAAAGGGGAGAAACGCCTCCTTCTATAGCAAGCCTCGGGGTGTTGCACTATGCTTTGTGGATTCCCCATAACCTACATATTGTCCCTCTACTAAAGCCTTCTCAAATTATACTAGTTAGAATGCGCCATCCATTTTCTCCTAAGATAAAAGCCAAACTGGTAACAGTGGGCAACTGGGGGGAGTAGGGACAGGGGTGAGCCTCACCATCTGAGGCTTAGTGATCTACCGTGACTTTAACCTTTTCAGTAATTATGTACTGTGTGCTTAGTTCTTAGTGCAGGAAGTTCCAAGTGTATAAAAAATAGAGAAAATACTCTAACGAGGTTCCAGGGTATCCATTACCCAGCTTTAACAGCTAGTTCATGACCAAGGTTGCTTCATCTATGGCCCCAGCCACTCCACACTCCCTTACTGTTTTAAAGCAAATCCAAGACATCATAACATCTGTGAAGTTTTAGAAAAACTAGATTTCCATATTGCCTGGGTATTTAAAAAGTAATTTAAAACAAAGAACCCTCAAAGGTAGAACTTTTGAGGGTAAGGAGACTCTGTCCTTGTTTTTAGTTTGGGCTCAAGTCAAGGCTTTTCTCCTCTGCCATTTCTCCTAGTAACGTGGCTCAGAGGCTGGCCAGGGGGCTGTGCTGGCCCCTCTGGTGTGCTGGGGGCTTGACTGGCACTGGATGTCCCTGTCAACCTGTCCTACATGTGGAGGAACTCATCATTACACAGAGCTACAGCAATGCCTCCCACTGAGCATCAGCTTTAAGGTTCTGCTCAGACTAGTTTTCTGGGGTTTTCTTCTATTTTAACTTTCTACTGAAGTGCAACTTTATGTTTGCGAGCTTCATTCTATATTACCGCGTAGAGTTGTAGACTATTCATTTTCATTGCAGCATAGTATTCCACTGTGTGGGTGGATGGATGGATGTATGAATGGATGGTTGGATAGATATACAGATAGATACACACACATACATCATACATATACTGCAATTCATTTATCCATTCTACTCTTGATGATAGAAATTTGGGTCATTTCCAGTTTGGAGCTATTAAAAATGTTGTTATGGACATTCTAGCACATTTGTAATGTTCATGTGCATGCATTTCTGTTGGGTATATACCTAGAATGGAAAGGCTGGATCATAAGAAGGCATACGTTTAACCTTGGTACCTACCAACAGTTGTCCCAAGTATATGTCGTTTCTGGTATTCAACATCTTGCTAACACCTGGCTATCTTCTGGGTTTGCTTTTTTTGTTCTACTTTTGTCATTCTGGTAGATGTAGTCTATCTCATTGTGGTTTAATTTGCATTTCCCTGATGACTAATGAAGCTGAACATTATTTCTTATGTTTCTTGGCCATCGGATATCCTCTTTTATGAAACATCTTTCCTAGTCTTTTGTACATTTTTTCATGGGTTGTCTTCTTTTTCCTATCAATTTGCAGAAGTTATTTATATATTCTGGATGCAAGTCATTTGTCAGACATAGGTTTTGAAATGTCTTCTTCCATTCTGCAGAATGCCTGTTCACCTTCTTAATGGTGTCTTCTCAAGTTTGTAAGTTTAAATGGTCTAATTTATCAACTTATTTTCTTGTATGGCTAACAATTTTTATGGCTTATTCAAAAAATATTTGCCAACACGGCTCTCACTTTTTATGAAGATTCCTCTAGGAAAAAAAAATACTATTGGAAATTGAGTAAGAAAAACCCTAGGAAACCGCTAACAGAAACCCCGAATCAGCAGCTCCAAGAAACAATCCATACGTGGTTGCCTCATTAGAAAGACAACCTCCTGATTTTTGTGATTCCCTTGTTAGCAGCCACTTGGAAGAACCCACCGGTAAAGGTGGAGGGAGAAAGGTCAGACTGAACTCATCCCCAACAAGAAAAAAATGTAAGAGTTCAGAGTATTTCTTTATATGCTTAAAAAAATGACTAAAAATATAACGCTATGCCAATGACCAGCCAAAAAGATGAAAGCAGGGGTCTTGAACCATAGGAATAATAGGGAAAGGCCAACACTAAAATTGAAATAGCTTCAGGATAGGTGTGTGTTTTTGTTTTTCTCTTTTGTTTATTTTGTGTGTGAGGTTTTTTTTCTTTTCAAATTTTTACTTAAATTCTAGTTAGTTAAAAGGGGTAAGTGTTTTTAAGAAGAGCAATTCTCGTTCTATAGAGACCTCCTCTCTCTCAGGACAGGTCTGCATCCTATCCTGTATGAAAAGATCTCTAAAAATTTCCACCATGGGGCTTTTCTCCCACTGAAAATAATAAATATAAACACGACTAATGCACTTAGTGATCTTACCACCAAATACGTTAATCCAAGTAATTTCAAAAGTATTTGTTGAAACGACAAAAGTTCCTTTGAAGATCACCATTTTCACTGGTTAGTCAGCAATAAGAGTGTAAGGTAATGGTGATCTCCTAAATTCAAACAACTTCTCATATCTAAAAACCAAAAGGGGAAAAAAAAAAAAGCTACCATCAAGAAGGGAAAAAAAAACAAGCCCCACACACAGAACATCTACATGTGATCCACACCTTCAGCATTACTAGTTGGATAATACTATGAACTTCAAATAACATGTAAGCAGAGAGAGGAGCACTAAGTTCCAACAGAGCACCTACCATTGCTGCAAGTCTGTGGATACACACAGCAGAAAAAGGGAGTCTTATTTAAAAAAAAGGACAGGGGAGTAGAGAACATAGTTGAAACACAGATTCATCCCAGAAAGGAAAAGTCCAACCTAAACACAAAACAGTTCTCAATTATATCCCAACAAAGCTAAAAACAAAAGCCACCACATGCAAAATAATGAACTTAGGTCTGAGACTTAATAGTTCATAATACTGGCTACAGGGAAGATACCTGAAAGTGAGTAGGGTCAGAGGTGGCAATTCAGAGAAGTATGCTTCTCAGACGAGAAGGAAATAAAGAAACAAGAGGTGTTGCTCCTTAGACATGCAGCAGTCAAGAAAAAGAAGGAAGAGGGAAAAACCAAGAATCCTGCAGAAAAAAAAAAAATAAGAAGAAAAACAAAATATACCAAGCCCTCCCTCTCCCTACTCCCAGAACTACTCATTCAGTAAACTGCAATTCACTATACCGACAGGAGAGGGCACCCTTGAAACAGAAACCCTCTCCACAATAATGCCTAGGGGTGGAGCAAGAGAACAAAATCAGACTAATTTCATACTAAGTTCCTATACGAAGAAAAGATAAAATATAAATCAAACCATTTCAGCTAATGAAAATTCTACCCCCAACAAAATCAACCATGAGGCAGAAGAAAACTTTAAAGTAACATTTCAAACTGAATTAAATATAAAACAAGCATTTGAAGATTTAAAAAAAACTACATTCACATATAAAATCTAAGAATAGGAGAGGACCTAGAAAATCAAGAATAAATTCAATGAGGGTTTGTCAAACTCAGGAAAAAAAATTTTGAAGAAACAGTCAAAACTATTTCAGGAATAAAGACTAAATTACAAGGCACCCAAGAGAGAGTAGGTCCAAATGAAAATCTAACAGAAGACATGGAGGAAAGATAATAAAACAAAAAGATGAAAATGAGTTTAAAAAAGTGAAAAGGATCAGAGAGAAAGTAGATGAAATGGAAGGCAAGAAGGTCCAACATATGTATAATTGGAGTCCATGAAACAGAAATGTAACAATGGAACAGAAATATTTAGAGATATAATCCAAAAAACTTTCCAGAAATAGTATCTTAAATCAACATATTGAAGAGGCCCACTGTGTGCCTTGGAAAACTGATCTGGAATGATCAGCTCTCACATGTGTCAGTAAGACTACTAGACTCTAATGACAAAGAATGAAATCCTCAGGACCTCTAGACAAAATCATCAAATTCCTATTCAGGTAAGAAATGTAGGCTGGCATAAGACTTCCTAAGAACAACATATGGAACAGGGCAGGAGTGGGGCAGTATTTTCAAGATATAAGGAGACAGAGGGCAAGCCAAGGATTGTTCATCCAGCCTTCATCCAACCAAGCTTTATCCTACCAAGAGATAACTGGGGAAGCTTCAACAAAAGGACTGATGGTGATCATTTAATATATTTAATTGCAGAACCAAGAAAAAAAAAAAAGTGTGGGGTCAAAGTAACAGAAAAGAGTATAAACATTTCATGTTCTGACAAAGAGTCAAGAATGTAACCGTAAAAATGCTAAAAAGGGGAAAGCAAACTATGACCAATGATTGTTGTTTAGGTTATAGGTGGGTGTCAAAGGATACCATTCAAAACGGACAGTCCAGATAGTACAAGTTTAAGAAAAGGAGGGAGTGATGACTGCCTAAAAGGTAGAAATACAAAGGTAAATGCTAGATCAAAAATACAAACTTTTCTAAATCCCAAAGGAATTTTTAGACAATGATGGAAATATATTAAACTCAAGGAAAGGACGCAGTCAACATAACACACACAGGTCTATGCCAGCCCTCAGGAATCTAGCACATTCTTTAATGGGGAAACATCACCGGTATTCCCCCTCAGGAAGGAACAAGACCCTCCTTTTACACTAACCTTGTGCTGCAAGTATTAGCTAATGCAATTAGACAGGAGGACAACAGTAAGAGGCCGGAGAGTTGGAAAATAAGTAAAGCCAACTCTGCTGCAGAGGACAGGACAGTATACCTAGAGAACCAGAGATGAAATGATAAAACCAACTCACAATTTCTCAAAATCTTTGATAAACCAGAACCCCTCCATACTCTTAAAACTGTTAAGGACCCCCAAAGAGCTTGTGTTTATGTGGGTTGTATCTATTGATATTTACTGGATTAGAAATTAAAGCTAAGGAAAATTTAAATGTTTATCAATTTAAGTATGAGTAACAATAATGAACATGTTAACATAAATATGGTCGTTTTTGAAAAATAAGCATAAACAAAAACTTTCAGTGACAAGAACAACACTGTTTTACATTTTTGCCCAGCTCTTTGTTGTTGAGCTTAATGGCAAACAGCTGGATTTTCATTCTGCTTCTGTATTCAATCTGTTACAATATCACACATTATGTAGACTCTGGAAAACTCCACTGTACACTCAGGAGAAAATGAAAGTTAAAAGGGCAAATTATGTCTTAGTATTATTATGAAAATTGTTTTGACCTTGTGAATCCACTAAATGGGTCACAGGCACCCCAAAGGAACTCAGACCACGTAGTGAAAGCCATTGAACTAACTCCAACAACAAAATAACTCAGTACGGTCACAGGATGTAAAATTAACAGCAAGAGTCAACAGCCTTCATAGGCACAGATAATAATCAAGTATAAGATACAACAAAAGAGAAATGCCTCATTTACAATAGCAGTAGGGAAGATAAAATACTTACAAATAAACCTAAAAAGTAGTGTTGAAAACCGATATGAAGAAAACCGTAACACACTCTTGAAAAACATAAAAGTAGACTTGAACAAATGGAATAGATACCCCTTGTTCATGGTTAGGATGTCTCAATATCATTAACAGGTCAGCTCTCCCTAAGTTCATCTATAAACTTAATATTATCTTAATAAAAATTTTTTAAGATTTATTTATTTGAGAGAGAGAGCTAAGTGTGAGCAGGGGGGAGGGGCAGAGGAAGGGGGGAGAGAGAATCTCAAGCAGTCTCCTCACTGAGCATAGAGCCCTACGCTGGGCTTGATTTCACGACCCTGAGATCATGACCTGAGCGGAAACCAAGAGTCAAATGCTCAACGAACTGAGCCACCCAGGCACCCCTTCTGATAAAAATCAAAATAGATATTCTCCTGCAGCTGCACAAGTTGATACTAAGGTTCCTATAGAAAAATTAACGTTTATGAATAGGTAGGCAAACAGTGAAAAGAAAAAAGAACTAGCCCTGCCATATATTTGTAAATATTACAAAGCCTTGATCATCAGAACAGTGTGGTAATGGCACATAAAGAGAGAGACTAACAGAATAAACTGTAAAGTCCAGAAATAAGCCAAACTACATGTGAAAATTTAGTGTATCATAAAGGTGACGTCGCAAATCACTCAAAGACGGATGTTATAATAAAGGGTATTGGCACACTAGATAGATGTTTGGAGAATATAAAAATTAGATCCATTCCTTACATCACATACAAAAGTAAATTCCAAATAGACTAGAGATCTAAGTTTGAAAAACTAAATCATGCTAGTATGAAAAGAAAATATGGGTGAATTGTGTAACTTGGGTGTAGCGAAGCTTTCTAATTATGAGTCAAAATTCTGATGACATCAAATAAAAATTGTTAGTTTTGACTGCAAAATATTATTTTAAGTTTTGCATGGCAAAAAAGAAAAAAAAATACAACCATGAGATGCCTGGGTGGCTCAGTCGGTTAAGCATCTGCCTTCGGCTCAGGTCATGATCCCGGGGTCCTGGGATCGAGCCCCGCATTGGGCTCACTGCTCAGCGGGAAGCCTGCTTCTCCCTCTCCCTCTGCCTCTGCCCCCGACTCGTGCTCACTCTCCCCCTCTCTCTCAAATAAATAAAATCTTTAGAAAAAAAAATACAAACACCACAAGCAAAATCAAAAGGCAAACATCAAATGGGGAGAAAATATTTACATCTATCACAGATAAAGGGCTAATATACCTTTAAAAGATCCCAAAATCCTATAGAAAAGGGAGCAAAGACATTAACAGGCAATTCACCAAAAAGACATTAAAATGCTTCTGAAACCTACAAAAAAAAAGTTCCACTTTACACATCAACAGAGAAATGCAAATTAAGATTTCATTGACACACTGCTTTTCACTTATCAGATTGGCAAAAATTCAAAATGTTGACGGTATACTCTATTGGCAAAGCTGAAAGGAAACAAGTAATCTCATTCACTGCTGGTGGGGATGCACATTACAGGATCCCTCTAACGAGGAATTTGGCAATACTAACAAAACTGCAGTATTTATTCACCTTGACTCAAGCAATCCTACTTCCAAGAAATTACCCTAAATATACAGCACCAACAGTAAAAATATACACACATAAAACATATTCATTGCCGCATCATACTGGAAACTATCTAAATTCTCAAACAGAGGATACTGGTTGAAAAGAAACTGTTACATACATACAATGAAGGGATATGCTGCTGTAAAAAAGAATGGGAAAAATCTCTGTGAACAGATACGGAGTGATTTCTAGAATATGTTAGGTGGAAAAAGCAAGATGCCAAAGAATATATATAGTATGTTACCTTCTTGTGCAAGGAAGAAGGGAAAATGGGACAATACGCATGTGCTTGCTGATTTTTGCAAAGAAGAAACACAGGAAGAAAAAAAAAAAACACATTAGTTCCCTCTGAGGGATGGCGCAGGAGACAGTAAAAGGGGTACAGGAAGGGATGATACTTCTACACTTTTCTGTAGCTTTGACTCCTAGAAGCATCTTCATATTCCCCATAATCAAAACTAGAGCCATCAAGGGTGAGGGGAACAGAAACTACAATGGAAGTAAATGAATCAAACTGTATTTCAAATAAATCTAATTATGAGAAACCATCTGACAAACCCCAGTTGAGAACCAAGCTGAAGAGGAAAAGAAATAAGAAATAAGAAACAAGTAATTTTTGAACACAGTACCTTGATTGCATGCTTTCAGTCTAGAGGGAAAAAGAGCTGCAAACTAATCATGAACTCTCATCGGTCTTGTTTTCCGTAGAGGTACAGGCGTAGGAATTTGCAACTATTTCATATATACTGGAGGATATGCATAGAGGCGGGAGACTGCCGGGAGCCGGGATTCTCACTGTGGAAGAAGGGAGACTCAAATACAGGATCAGGAGACGCAATTAGGAACATATGGGGATGGAATTGGTCTGAGGGTAACAGCATGAAATCATGAAAACTATATATATGTATACATATATAAGCATATATATGTATATATACATGTAAAATTTCAAATGTCCATATAATTTCAAATGTGTGTATATATTTATATATTTCAAACCTAGGATGGATGAGTGTGTGTGTGCATATAATACATAGATCCTAGACCCGAAGAGGTCTAGAAGCAACGGCATTCTGGTAGCACTGGGCATACCCAGGGCCAGATCTTGGGTTTTAAATACCATTCCCCAGTAAAAGGAACCAGGGTTCCTTAGCAAAATGCCTGAGTGCAAGACTAGGGCAGGAAAGGTACACTGAGTTAAGCCCAGAACGTCTGGTTAGTATCAGAAAGGAAACTCCAAAGGCACGATAGTGGTATGTCAGAAGGACACAGGAGCCAAGCTTGAAGGGTATCTCACTGGCGACACGTGGTACAATTTAAGCACCAAAATAAATAACGGTAGTAACAGATTATAAGCGTCTGAGTAAAATAGGAATCTACGAGACCATCTGATGAAGCAACAGGAGAAATAGCAGAGTAGAAGCAGAAGAAGCAGGGGGAGGAGGAGGGAAAGGAAAGGAAGGCGGGAGGGAGGGTGGGAGGGAGGGCTTGCTCTTCATCAAAGGAAAATGCCATCTGGTAAATGTGGACAAAGTAGTGGAACTGGGAGATCACCACTCTGACCAACACGAAGACTGGTTGGGGCAAGAATTATCAATGGGTGCTGAGTTGGGGGGTGGTGTGCATTTTGATGAGGAGGAAGATATTTGCACATCAAAGCGCCCCCACAGATCACTTCTTAGTTACCAAAGGGAAGATTAGCCATACAGTGTAGCACCCAGACACCCTGCCCAGGAAATCCAAGTGAACATCATCACCAGTGAGAGGCAGACAGAGCTCGTGTGCCTCCGGATGCCGTGTCCTGAAGGAGCACAACAGACCGGCTAGGGATGCACAATCTGAATCTAGTCATGGGAAAGCATCCACCAAACCTAATCTAAGAAACAGCCTGCATTCTGATCTGTTCTTCAATAAAACATCAGCATTGGGAAAGACAAAGGCTGAAGAGCTGTTCCAAATTAAACGCTGATTAAGAGAGAGACCTGACAGCTAAATGCAGTATGTGATCGTGGACCGGGTCCTGCACTGAAAGGAAAAATCTGGAATAGGCACCATACGGGAGGCTCAACAATGTACAGTTAACCATTCAATGGCAGGAGTTTTCCAGTTCTCAAGGGGACTCCTGAAATCTTGATGTAGCAGATGCCCCAACATGCTCTTCCCCCGAGACATGTCACCTTCACTAATGAATAAGCAGGTGTTCCCAGGGAGGGCAGCCATCCAGCGCCTGCAGAGGCCAGCCCCAGACTCGTCAACTTTCATCTGCCCAGAGAGTACATAGGACATAAATGTGCCCAGCGTTCTACAGGGGAGGCACTTGGCAAGAACACCCACAGGACCCCCTGGAGAAGCTCAGGCCATTGTGGGGGCCTGGACTCAAAGGGTATACTCTTCTTTGGACATGGCCGAAAAGGCAAAAACTCAAACCCCTCCGCAGCTAGAGCTCAATGACCTGCGTTAGTTCTGGCCTCGGCAAGTCCCTGTGATGGAGCTGTCAGCAGCCACCCCAGTGACTCATCCGATACACATATGGGGGGGGGGGAAGGGAAATGAGTGATCATTCGCAGTGAGTTGCATTTTTCTTCCTGGAGATTTATTCTGGATTATTGCATCTGACACCAGTCATATGCCAAGAATGGCTTTTGTGCAGAAAACAAAAGAAAAATGCGAGAGTGCTTTTGTTTTATGTTCTTAGAGATTTATTTAGTTGAATTATATCTGGCATCAGCATGCCCACAGCTCCGTGAGACTGTATTGGCAGAAAACAGGACAGACCAAGCAAGGGGTGTGCATTTTCCATGTCTTCGAGTTGCTGTAGCAATTCCAGAATTTCACAATGTTCTCTCCCACAGCCAGGTGAATACCAAATGGTTCCAATGGGGCACACACGGGTGAGGGAGAGAGGGAGAAGAGGAGGCATGGAAATTCAGGGAGAGGGGCCTGAGAAATATGATGATAGCTTTGTCATCTCCTTGAGTTCTTCCAATCTTCCAAAAGCATTTGTTCCTGTGCTCTTGAATCTCATTTGAGCTCAACCTGCAATGTGGGTTCAGGCTGGTAACAAGGACTATGGTTGCAGAGGTCTGCCTACTGGAGCCAAAGCAATGCTCAGTTGCCTAATGCCGCCATCACACAGAGTAGACAAGGAGGGCTGAATTTTATCTTTAAGATGGGGGTGACCCAAGGCACGGCCTCTCCCAGGGATTAAGTGGCTAGTAGCAATGACACCCAACAGCCAGAGCGAATACTAAGTGATTGCTTGGCGACCAGCAACCCAATCGACTGTCTCAAAGCCCATTCTGTCTTCTCCTTCCCTCCCAGATTGACACGATGATGCATTTTCCAAATGATCATCACAGAGATTCTGGCGTTCTACAAGAAAACAGCCTTATCAGCCCCAGATCCAAAGGGCCACGAGAGCCTCATCGCCTCTCGCCTCTGTGAACCGGGGAAGCATGCGCGTCTTCTTGAACAGCTCAATCTCCCAACCCAGAATGTTCCCACTTAAAAGACTTTTCCACACACCACATTTCTGCACCAACCTCTGGAACATGTTATCTCAGGAGAGTGAGAATTAAAACAAATGAACTTGCAGCAGCTGGGGAGGAAGACAGAATGACTTGGGAGTCATTCTACCTCGCTCCAGACAGGGTCATTTCCTACCCAGTTGTAGGAAAGGTCGGAAGCTGGTTGCACCTTAGAAGCTGCCTGGGATGCGGGAGAGCAGCCGCCGTCCCAGTTCAGCGACGGAACAGAATTCCTGCTGATAAACGACTCTCTCTGTTTGCCACAACTCCGAAGAAAGCCTGGAATTTCCAGATGCATAAAACTGGAGAAACAGCCCACAGCTCCGTCACCTGTCCCCCTTCGGAGACACCCACGGAGGCTAGAGGAATGGCATCAGCACAGTTAGCGACCGCCGGGGGTGGGGGGATATCACCTGGGGGCCTTGCACACCTTTTCTGTTCGCGGCTGAAGGGGAGCATGGAGAATCCCAGGGTCTCCACCCCCCCCCCAACGCTCAGCCCCCAAACAATTCTCTTGGCTGAGCAGCAGCTTCCAGCTTTGAAGGTCTGATAAGGCTGCTCTCCAGGGAGGTTGCCCCGACTCTCCCAAACCAGCTGCATGCCCTGATTTTAGAACACAACGTGGCTGCAGAAAGAAGTCAGTCTGTCAGAATTCCTCTGGAGAGCTTGTGAATGGGGGACAGGGCAGCCAGCTGGCTGGCGGCCATTCCAAGCACAAAGGCAGGAGCCCGTGGTCCAGGTGTGTTTGAAGTTCGTCTTACCTTTGGTCCCCCCCGTACCTGTGTGACGGACAGTATTGTGGGAAGGTGTATTCAGCCAGTAATGCATTTCTGTCAGAGTGGCTGGAAATAAAAGGGAGGTGGATGGGAGGGAGGCTGCTTTTGTGCTCGGGGTAAATAACCAGCTGGCTAGGATTTTTTCTTCTTTTCTTCATGTTCCCAGGGCTGGGAGCACTGGAGGTTTATGCACTTCCCCAGCATTCCTTCTTCTCCATAAAAATGTGAGTGCCGGCTAAGGAGGATTTCTGTCCCTCCCTTAGCTGGCCGATCTGAGCGATTACAGTGAGCCCCTCAGCAGTTACCGAAAGCCCAGACCTGGCGTAACGAGATTTCTGACTAGAGGGCATCGCTCTGTACAGGACAGCTCCAAAGGCCGTCGGCACCCAGGAGGAAACATGCCAAAGAATTTCTTCTACATTAAATTATGAGGTGAGCTGAAAAAACACAACTAAATCACCCCTAGTCCAAGGTTCACATGAGCCCCTGGACTAAGAAAATAACTTCTCAGGGCTGGGTTCTCAGCAGCCATTTGGGCAAAGACCAGAGCCCCTTCTCCGTGATTTCGGAGGCCAGGAGGTAAGAACGTGTTGGCCTTAGATGAGCCAGGAGACCATCACCTGGAAACAGGCGCCCTTGGCTTTCAAGGCCGACCCCCTCTACAGAGTGGAGAAAGGGTGTGGGGCTAGGACAGGAGTCGGCCAGATGGAAACACCGTGACCTGGGCTGGCAAGACGAGGCGGCCGGAGCGGTCCCGCCATGCCGTGAGCAGCGTCGAGCATGGATGTCCTGTGGCTCGTCAGAGGAGGAGCTTAATGCTCGCACAGGCTGCAGGGGGGTGAGGTTGAGGGTGACACAGGCTCTGTGTATAAAACTACCACGGAATGAAAAAACACATCGCATCTCCAGCTGGGTCACAGGCCCGTCTGGAGGCCGACAGCAGCTGTGACTCTCGGGCCCCTCCGGCGGGGCCTAGGGGAAAGCCAGGGCTCCGGGTCTCCTCCCCAGGGCAGGGATGAAAGCAGCCCCCCGGCCTCTGCCTTTGGTGACACTTTCAAAGCCGGGCCAAATCCATTCCTGAGACTTGGTCCATTGGGGACCTGGAAAGAGGTTTACTTTTGCCCCTAGATGGGTCAGAAATGCAAGGGCTACACGGATTTGTGCCCCAAATGCCCAAAAGAGCCACCAGACTAGAGCCCCGCTTTGTTCAAGACCGCCTTACAGAGCTCTTGGCAAGGGGGAACCCACGCCTGTTTGTGATGGGTTCCCAACACGAGAGCCTAGGGGGCCACCTCCTCAGAACAGAACTGCTCACCGACCGTATTGGGGGGTGGGGTGCCGTGCACTGATCAAGCCCAGGACTTCCCACGAGGAGGCACCGCGCTCTGCAGTGCAGTGTCTCTGCACTCTGCAGCTCCCCGACCTCTGGCTGAGGTGCCCCGAGCTGCCAGTCCATCCACTCCCCGGGACCTCTCCTAGGAGAAAGGAAAGCAAGCCAAGCTGGACAGGCTGACCTGAGCTCTCTCTGCTCCACTGTCTCATAGCAGAGCAAGGGCACCACGTCAGGGGCCCGTGGCCGCGTCTCCCACCGTGCCTCTCACACAGCACACACCAAGGCCCCCCCCAGACACCACTGCCACGTGAGCATTCAGGGCACATGGGCTTCTCTTCCCAGCAACACCCTCAAGCCTCGATCGACCCCACGGCTGCCTGAGAGGCAGGGCAAGGCCGGGACTGGAGGTGTCCTGGCAGGGCCCTGGGACCTCACACTCCTGGGCAGGTTACTTCATGCGTAGTGACCTGGCCAGATGGGGGCCCAGGAAACGCAGGGGACCAGCCTGAGGAAGCTTCAGGAGCCAGCTGCAAGCCTGCCAGCCTGTGGGCCTTGGCCACAACAGGGAGCACTGTGGCAGAGAAGTGATTTCCCAATTCTACAGAGTGTGGAAGCCAGGCCTGGCGGGTCCCGCAAGCCTGGCTCATCCCAGCGTCACCACCGCCAGCGGCCAACAGGTGGCAGGAGAGCTTTGGGAAGCGCTCACCTGAGGGCTGTGGCTGGTCCCAGCGCTGCCCGCAAAGGCCTGAGGTGTAGCTCCAACACCCGGAGAAGGAAGAGCCAGAGAGAGGAAGGAGAATCGGGTACATGGGAGCCACGTGGCCAGGTGTGTCCCGTGGGTCCCTCCGCAAAGAAGCCGTTCTAGGATTCGAGCCCTGCATCTCCCCCCCCCCCCCCGGGGGCCCAACCCGCCTGGGGCGGACTGCGCCCCCCCCCCCCCCCCGTGGGGGCCTGGGCCTAGAGGGTCCCCGCCTCAGGCTGCCGGTTCCCCTGAGCACCTGCAGCCCCCACTGCACGCTGACAGCTCCCCGGACAGACCGCCGGCCAGGGCCAGTCGGAGCCAGGCTTGTCCCCTGTCCACACGCAGGTTTAGAATTCCCTGTAAAGATCAAGAATCCGGAGCGCGAAGTCGCTGATGGAGGTGAGAGAGAGAGCCCAGAGATGGGGGGGTCGTGGCTGTCATCGGCACCCCTTCCTACTGCTTGCTACGAGCAGTGATGATAAAATTACATTTTTTGAGAACTGGACCGGTGAGAGAGGAATTTTTCCTCTTTAGAAATAACTAACATTTCCTACCACCAAATTCCAAAGCTAACAGAGGAAACCCCCGCGGGAGAGCCACAGACGGCGTTCTGTACGGTCTCACACGTTACAGACAGTGAAAGGAATCCGTCAGGTTTCGTTGGTTCTGCTCTGGTCAGGGCCTTGCATAGACTCCACAGTGTTAAGTTGGAGAACCCTAAGCTAACAATGTGAAGCTATTATCGTACACTAGTACCATATTAGCTTCACCCAGTGCCCCCTCTGCCAGTAGGAAATAATTTCAGCAGGGCTTCTAAAAAAACAAAACAAAACAAAACAAACAAATCAATCAAATGATTTTTACAATGTGGAAAAGCTGGGAGCGGGCTGGGCTGGAGCTCTGTTTGGGGGAAGCAGGCGGTTTAGGCGGCTGGAGCGTCTCAGCCACCGGCCCCAAGCAGCTTCGCTGGGCCCAGGGTGCCTGCAGCTGGGAGCTGCCTGTGAGCCTCCTCAGGCCCCGCACACTCGGGAACACAACCTGGGCCACAAATCCAAAATGCCAGATTTAACAAATACGATTTCAGCTTTTATATTTCGGTTTAGAAAGAAGATGCTGGCCTCACCTGGGAATCACTATTAAATAATAAGCTTACAACGTATTTGCTGATGGCAATAGAGACCCTGCTTCAAATTAATTTTAAAACGAGCTGCTGATATGGCTTGTCCTTAGAACGGAAACAAAGCTGGCGACGGGGTAGATTTAGGCAAAGGGCAAACGTACAGAAATGTACACAAAGTCTCTCGGTCCTTTTGCTACCTGAACAACCAAAGGAGCCTTGTTAACGTTCACGTTGGTTCTTTAAAGATTTACAAGTAAACTTCCCCCCCCTCCGCTCATTAGAATATATAATATTAGAATATTGAATGTTTAAATAACATTTAAAGCAGGCTCCGACTCTGATAGTTTCAGCTTCTCAGAAGTGCAGACCTTTTTTTAATGCGTTTACTTTATTGTGAAATTGCAATTCGTTAATGAAAGAGAATTGGTTGCATCTGTCTGTTTACAAGTTTTAATATCCACCAGTCATTTGACCAATGTAGAGAGCAAATAAATATTTTCCCCCCATGTCATTTTTTTAATTTCCCAGAAACAAGCGTTCCTTTATTATCTGTGACCTACTCAAATGAGAATTATTGTTAAATAGTTGCAGGTTTTTATACCTGCTGGAGTGTTTAGAGCCCAAAGCGCCCTTTTTCTCTGGAGCATTTTTGTTGAGCTTAAATGCAGTCTTACCTGCCTATCTTATATTACACGGGGTTGGGTAACACATATCGCTTTGGAAAAGATAAACAGGCTACCATAAAAGAGAGGAAATAAATAACCAGTGAAGACGCCTTTGGTCACAGCAAGCAGAAAGTGACTATTATCCTCGTGCTAGAAACTCCGCATTTATTTTGGAAAATGCAAACAAATAAAGGGGCAAACCTGGGAGGATTAACCAAAGACTCAGATAATGCAACCAGCTGTCTGTTGCCCCGTGTCCATGTTGGGCTTCAAGGGAAAAGTTCACACAAAATTGGGTTTGCATTTATTGAAGAAATTAAGGTGATCTGAATCAACACTGACAAAATGTAGGTCTACAAATCATTTATTATTCCTTCATCCACCAGAGGGAAAGCGTCTATGGGAACTTTTTACATGTTGAACCCTTGCATTTCTGAGAGCAAAGGCACAAAAGAGAAGCCTTCATTGCTGCTATTTAGAAATGATTACAATTAGAGCTAATACCTGAGCGTGGCTGATTTTCCTGCCGTTCCTTCACCACTTTAACATCGGAAGCATGTGATCAGCCCTCCAGATGCCCATTATTAATTGCACGCTCTTTGATGTCTGAACGTCAGTGGAATCTACAAAGGCATTAATGTAAGAAAATAATGCCTCCTGAAATATTCCCAAGTCACTGATGGGTGCCCACCGCGGGTCCCCCCTTGGTCTGCTCACCTTCGGCAGCGCTGTGAAAATACCCCCAAAGCCCAGACATTCTGCTGGGAGTTTCGGCAAAAGATGGATTTCAAAACTTGTCTAAAATTTCCACTTCGGCCGGGGTGGGGGGTGGCGGCGGGGAGGACACGTTGGCTCACTCAAGAAGTATCTATGTGATCAGAAGTAACAAATTTCTAAAATGCTTAACGGGTCCGAAATTTGCACGAACAGAACTCTAAAGAAAGGAAAAGGGACGCAGAGAGAAGGAGACAGGAAACAAAGGTAGAACACGCTTCCAGCGGACAAGTGAATCCAGGGCACCTCGTTACCCATACCTACGCTTCCCTGATGTTTATTTTCTCCCAAGAGACAACTTTATTTTTTAAAGGGTTATCATGAGGGAAACTGCTGACGAGAGGTACATTGCTTTTCTCAGGCAGAACTCAAATAAAGAGAGATATTGTTATAACATGGTTTCTTGTGTGCTATTTCAAAACAAATAGACTTTTGTTTTTACAAACCATTTATTTGGGGGGATTTATTTGAAGAAAAATTTTCCTTTGCAAAGAAAAATTTATAAAAAGCTACATGTGCAGATTACTTGACCCACTGCCTATCACAACATCTTTACACATCTCAAGGATTTAGCACAGTGAAAAGGAAAAGAGCAAAGAGGGTTTGAAGGGCAGCCCGGCGCGGCTTCCATGGATGGCTGCTTTCCTATGCAGAGTTCAGGAATACATCCATCCCAGAAATATTTGTTTATCGTGAAAAAAAATCTTTGAGCCACCAAATATTGAATTCTTTCACATTTTCAGGCAAGGTCTTTTTGCCATCTGGAATTAGGTATTTTACTGAAGCTTGTATTTTCAAATATTAGATTTTCTATCATTCTCTGAAACTCTCTCCAGCACAGAGCTGAATAATCTCACCTTTCCAAAAATAGAGGGGGAACGAGACAACTAACAATGAGAACTTTTAAAGAAAATGCAATCTCTTCCAAAGAGGGAAGCTGAAAAAAATTATCACACTGTTGTCTCCTTCTTGGAGTGAAACTAAATAACCTCCGACAGAGCTCAAAAAAAAAAAAAAAAAAAAAAAAAAGGATTGGGAATTCGCTATCTGAAATGATGCACAATTAAAAGTAAATATTTAAAACAATCTCCCTGCTCAAAGGACGAACTGGAAAATTAAACATTCACACCCAGGAATCTTGAAATCTCAGTTCTCCTCCTCATACTTTACAGGGGTACAAAATCAACGTGGAGATGGGGGTTTCCAAATGTTTAAAGATCCCCTCTGCAAATAGTATCACAGCTTCTATGTGTACAAGCCCCACAAACCTAAGGACGTATTAGCCAAATGTAAACCCTCTCTGAGTTCTCAGTAAATCTAAATATGTATGAAATTAAAATTGAAACAAGGAACAAATCTAGTGTTAGTCCTTTCAAAATACTAATTTAATAACTCTCCAAGAAATAGAGTGTTTTAGGAAAGGCAACCCAGATGTCAGCATATAAAATCAAGCTATAAAGTGCCCTTCAAATATATTTCAATCATTTTTAAATATTTACATTTAATAAGGACAAGTTTTTATGGCAAGAGAGAGGTAATTACACTTATCATTAATGGAAAAATGTAGTTTTAATGGCTTGTATATTGATTTGCAAAGGTGAAGTAGTAACCTAAAATATGTCATTGTCTTTTTTTTTTTTTTTTTTCTGTTCCAGCAATTTGTTGCCTTTTTGCAAAAGCAAAATATGAAATGCTAGATGTCCCGGTGTTCGGGTTGGCAAGGTGGGGGGAAGCCATTGTTCAAAATATATTCCCTCTCACACGTTCTCCCCTCTTTTCTTGATGTCTCTTGTTGTACTAAACTGAAACCCCAAGTATTTGTGCTTTGGGGGATAATTAGAAGAATCTTATCAGACTTTTATAGCCCTTCCTAATGAGGCTATTTATTTGGCAAACATTAGCCAGCAGAAGGATTAGTGACACCTTGATATGGTCCTTATGGAAGCTGCTATCCTCCTGCTTGCTGTACACAAAAGCCTATCTTATCAACAGAACTGGCTCGGTGCAGGCAAGCCGTGGCTTCTGAAAATTCACCAGGGGTCAGCCTTCATTAGTCAGAAGTGCTGAGACCCAGGGCAGAGGCACATTCAGGTTTGGCCACTTTGAGGCCAGCAACCCTGATGTAACCAAGGGCAGCGGGCTGCTGAGAAGACAGGGAGGGGCAGGAGCCCAGGAATCATCTGGGTGGGTCCTGGGGGGAATATCACTGACATGCAGCATGCGGTTGCCCCTGGGAAGGGCGCAGGCCTCCAAATCCCAGGGGCCTTCCTCTCTACAAGGAAATAGATATACTTCAGGGATCTCAGAGAACAAAACGAAATAGGCTCTCTCTGCATGTCCATGCCAGCTGGGAAAGCCAGTCAAAGGGAACTGGTTGGTTACCTGTCCCCAAATACCTCACTCCTACCTAATGCCCTCTTTATTTTGATGCTTTGACATAATCTCAGAGCAAGAGTATTAATTAAACGTGATTTTAAAAGTGATTTAGGATGAATTCATAAATAAAATATTCTCACCTCTGGCAGGGAGGTCAAAGGGCTTTGCATGTCTGGACTGGGGAGTCCTGACACATTCTGGAACTCTAAGAAGGGCAGACTAGAGAAATAAACAAACGATTTGGGGCCAGCTTTTCAAAATCCGCCAACGTGGAATTCCCAGTCCAAGGCTCCTGACTTCATGTTGGGCAACCTGGCGAGAAGGGACAGCCTGGAGGTGGGATGACAGGGGTTAGGTTTGCAAATGACCTAAGGTGGATAAATATTTGTAAGACACTTTGAGAGTTAACGAGCTACCCAAGCACCCCAGCTACAGAAAAGGCCTCCATTCTGTCACTTAGGAAAATTTTCAGGGGAGCTAATATTCGAAGCCCAAACCAAAATGTGGCCTGAAGGAGCAGACCCCTGCGGGCCCATGGCCAGGCTCTGAGTGGCAGATGATTTCATAAAAAAACACTCCACCGTGAATTTGCCCCGAGAGAGGCATTTCTTTAAACTCCAGTTTCTGCCATAACCAGATAGCCCCTTCTCCGTTGTTGGTAAACCCACCTGTGGGTTCTCTCTCGGAATGCTAGGTGATCACTCCTTTCTGGCAAAGCCGCTGGACCCTCACCAGAATTCGAGGGCAAAAAGACCAGGCTGAGTGGCTGTCACCCCTCCTCCTGAGGCCAGGTTTTGACAATATCCAATCCTTGGAAGACAGGAAGGACTGAGGCTGTCGGCTTGGCCTCACTCTCTTTGTCTAAAACAGGCACCCTAACCACAAAAACAACTCTTGCGATTGGCACCGCTTCCATCACTATAGCAACCGGCGCTTCTAGAAAGGCTAATGCATTGGTTTGGGACTCACAGCCAAATTAAAATTTCCGCAGCTCGGTTTGCTCCCCACTCGTCCCCTACCCCTCCCCTGGGACCTTCAAGAACTCAGGTCCAGGGCAGCTGGATGACCACATCGCAACGCAAGCCACAGCTGCTGGATTTCTCAGAGGACGGGCTATGCACCAATGCCCCAAATGCTGAGACAGGTGAGCCCCCCCCAAAGGCATCTGCTGGGTTCCTAGAGCCACAGAAATTTTGTTGGACTGAGGTCTCCATAGGGTGAGGACACGCAGGAGGATGGTCTTTCATTCCTGTTATGGAAGCAGCTTGGTCAATGAGCATTTGGGCTCACATGGCCAGGGAAAGCCACCCTGGGCTCTGCTCACAAGGGACAGTGGGCTTGAGAGCTCCGTCATGGACACCAGCAGACTGGGGAGGAGAAAGGCATTCAGGGCCCCTTCTGTCCCCAAGAGCCACACTGACCAGACGGTACTAAAACGCAGATGTGTCTCGCCAACCACACAACCTGAGCCGCACCCCCACCAGCTCTTCAGATGCCTGCGCAGCCTGATGGGGTGGGCATGCCAATCCCTTGACTCCCCCCGCAAAAGCAGTAAGGAAATCTGAGGAACGCTCCGGCCCAGCCTCTGGACCAGATATGTGGGGGTTGGCAAGGACGCGAAGAACAACTTGGTCTAAACCTTGGCCTCTTGGACACGTCTTTGGCCGCGTCGGTCCCTCAGGCTGGGTCAGGCATGTGTTCCCAACTGTCTGAGTCAGTAATGATTTGCAGTGAGGACCTATTCCACAAACTAGGAGAGACTGGAGATGGGCTATTAGCTACAGCTCTTTTCATGTGGAATTACTTCTCCTGGCACTAATACGCCATCATTTGAAAGCCTTAACCCAAACGGACGGGCGGCCGCCCCAAGCCCGGGACGCCTGGACCGAGGCAGCAGTATCCATGTGCTAGCTATTACCAGGCTGTTTGGTGCCGTCCCCAGTCGGCATTTGTTGCTGCACACTGAGAAACTGCTGTCAGGAAATGTTCTTTTCTAAATTACATAATTAGGGTATTGGGGAGTGCAGTGAAGGCAGATTAGGGGCATCACTTGTTCTTACTGCAAGCTAGGATTCAAAGCACATAAGTAAACACTTAAACTACGTGAATGGTTTAATATTGATTAAACAATGACCTCCAAGACTAAACTCTGAGCATGGTAGGTAGAAGGAGCTGGAAGGAGAAAAAACAAAGAGTCAGCTAAAGAGTTGCATTGATTTACAGAGAAGTGTGGACTTTGACCTGACAGATCAAAATCAGGATTTGGAATGATTACCTTAAATAAAGTCCTAGGGTCCCACCCCTGCCTGCCCATGGTGGGGCTGGGGGCTAAACAGTCAGGGGGGGGGGGGGGGGGGGCGCTGTTCCTCAGAAAGTTCTTCCCTCAGAAAGACAAGCCTCTCACCCACACCCACTTCCAGAAACGGGGACTCAGGCAAAGTGCCGGCTCAAATTGCATTTCATTTATTGTTTCTAACTACGGGCCACGGACTTCAACTTGATTAGAAAATTGTGCTGACGCTTCCTGTGAAGTGTATCCTGAGCCTTCCAGAGAAACTCCGAGGGGGGAGTTGCCTGCACGCGCCCGCTTCCTCCGAACGGCATTCTCACCGCTCCGATGCCTGGGCAGGTGGACGGCTGCCCCACGAGAAACAAAAGCCTGGGCAGGAGGCTCCTGGGAGGAACCACCTGGGGGAGGAAGGCAGCCCCCTCGCAGGGTGTGGCCTGGAGAACAGCGAACATCTCCCCACTCATTTCTGGGCACCATGCTCCCAGCTGGTCACGGGGTCTTTGCCAATGGGAGGCCCAAAGCCAACCCTGGCGTCATCTACATGCAGACCTCAGCAGCCTGTCACCTCCCTTCCTCCTGGCCCACCTTGTGTGTTTGCACTTCCTCCCCCTCATCTGCTGGCTGAGCGGATGAATGCCACTTGAATGGGAACGAGGGTACCAAGCGATAAGAAATCCAATGATATGTGTCTCTGTCAAATAAATAAATAAAATCTTTAAAAAAAAAAAAAAAGAAATCCAATGATAACAACCACTGAGAGCTTGTAAAACTTCATACAAAGCACCTTAAATTCATTATTCATCAAAGTCATCACAACAACCCTCTGTATGATTCTCTCCCCATTTTTCAGATGATAAAACTGAGGCTCAGTAAAGGTAAGTAGTCCCAGATCACAGCATTTTTACAATTTTTGTCTATTTCACAAACACATTAACTCTAATTTTGTGCCAGGGGTATTCTAAATGTTTTAGAAATATCAACTGATTAATTCCTCAATGCAACCTCGAATCACTGGTATGACTATCCTCAATTGAAAATGAACAAACTGAGGCACAGAGAGGTTAAGTTACTTGCCCCAGATCACACAGCAGGCGATGAAGACAAGATTCTAAGATTCAAAGCCCAAGTTCCTAACCTCTCCACAGGTCTGCGGCAGTCCTTCACAAAAAGTCCTTCACAAAACAAACCCACCTGCCATATGCAAAGTGCCTCTGAGAAGATACAGCAAGAGCACTGCGCTGATGTGGAGGGAGCACTCAGAGTCTACAAGCCTGGGCTCTAGTCCCACCTCTGCTCTGTGGCGATCAGTGATGGCACCTCCCCTCTTTGGGCCTCACTACCACCTAGACCCGAAAGTGACGGCAGCCCAGGGACCCTCCATGGTCACAAACTCAGCCTCTAGAAGATTAACGGAGTGCGCACAAGTTTGCTGGGAGGCCCAGGAGACTGGGGAGCTGTAGGAGGGGACCTGCCCTGCTCCTGCCCAGCCCTCCCTCACCTTCCCCCTTGAGCCAAGCTTGGGGGGATTCTCTACTATAGAAGTCACAGTCCCTGCCTTCCTCCCTTCTGTCTGCACAGATGCTCGGGCTCCCAACTGAACATACAACGAGCTCCGGCGATATTTCCATCTCTGCCCATGCTCTATGAAACCAGTGAATATGGTATACAGAAGGGGGGGAGTGTACAAGGTGAAAATCCTGCCAAGATAAGTTTCTTCTCATTTATATGTTCCAAATATGTTCAAAGAGGCAAAATAAATGTATCCCTCCCAACCACTGCTGTAAACAGCTGAAGTGCTATGCGTGGAGAACCCATCAGGACGCCTTACACAAAGCCCTCCAGCTCAGCTGCAGCCCTGCCCGGGGGGCCCCCCGCTCTGTTCGGGGCTGGGCCAGCATCTGGCCTTGCTATCATTTCAGGACCTCCCTCCTCTCCCTGTTCCATGGGGCTCAGGGCTCTGCCTCTACCTCCCAAACCTGGAGCAATCCCCCACAGCTGAGCCGGCTCCCAAGCTTGGGTTTGCTACCACACACAGCTGATCCTCATTATTCACAGATTCCATACATGCCAACTGCCTACTGGCTAACATGTGTTACCCCAAGAACCGATACCTGGAGCATCTTCGTGATCAGATGTGGACAGGCACAGAGCGGCGGAAACGGTGAGTCACCTGATGGACACGGCCCCAGCTGAGGATGAACACAGCGACCCCCTGCCTCTTGTTATAGCTTTCATAGAGGAAACCGGTGTCCTTCTCACCATCTAGACAGTGCCGTGTTTCCCACGTATTTGTGCTTTTTGTTGGTGATGTTGCGGTTTCAAACAGGCCCTAAGTACAGTGCTCAAGCGTGGTCTAGGTTTCCTAAGTGCAAGAAGGTTGTGGTGTGCGTTCTGGGGACAATACCTGTGTTAGAGAAGCTTTGATCAGGGATGAGTTATAGGGCTCCTGATCATGAGTTTAAGGTTAATTATTCAAATATATGTATCAGGCAAATATAGGTTAATCAACCACGTATATATATTACACACACACACACCTGTTAAAGGGGTGTCTTTAAACAAAAACCCACATGAAACAAGGTTATACACTGATCAGTTGGTGAATATGTTGGAACCAGAGGCTCACAGGAACTGAGCCCTGTATTTCCCCTAGGAGTAGCAGCTCAGCAATTGTTATTTCAGGGTCGTGGTGACTTTCTAGAACATAGCCGCCAGAATAACGAGCATCAGCTGGGGTTTTATTCCTACTGGAGGTGGCTTAGGCCTATCAGGGAATGCAAGTTGAAAGGAGGAACGTGGCCAACAGCTGGTATCAGCCACTCTTCCTGCAAACTATCCTCCCAGACCGGGTCAGCTCCCTGTCAGCCCACAGAACCCTGTCTTTTTTAACAGTAGCGCTTAAAATAGTACTAACGGCCCCTAAGGCCAAGGGAATGCTTGCTGGGGGCCGGGCATATACTCATGACTTCACATCTATCTTGTCATCCTCTTGTGCCCCGGGAAGCCTCGGTGGTCATGGGCCTCATGCCCGAGGGAACCTGTGCTTTCTCAAAAAGCGGTGTGTACCCTCACTGTCCTGGGTTCCCCAAGGAGAAGGCTGGGCACGCCTGAGAAAGGCCAGCACTCTGAGGATTTTTAGACCATTTTCCAGCTCTGGGATGCACAGCAGAGGATGGAAGAACCAGGGACTCAGGCCAGCCTCGAGACAGTGGCCTGAGAGGGCAGCTAGCCTGTCCCCAAGCTGTACCCCCAAAGCTACCACCGATGAGCCCCGGCCCACCACAGGGCAGCGCCGCCCCTCTGCAGCAGGCACCGTACTGCCTTTGCTTGCCTCGTGGGGGAGCCACCAGGTAAGCTGCCCCTCCGTCCCAGCCTGGCATGGCGGGAGAGCCCAGACGCCAGCCTGAGGGCCAAATCTCAGCCTCCACCCCACCCTTGCTGAGATGTGGAAGCCTGAGGATGGTGGCACTTGGCACACAGGTGGCCCTGGACCACCACTGGCTTCCCCGTGTGGCCCCGAGCAAACATCTCACTTCTCTAACCTCTGGGTTCTCCCGTCTGAAATGCAAAATGGGAATCATCACTCTCCTGCCTCCAACTCTTCACTTTCACGGTCTCACAGTTTTAGGAGACACACAAACAGCGCCAGTAAAGAGCACTGTTATTTATTGCTGCTGATGAAATTAAGTGAATAAAGTAATACTCCCTGGATGTTAAAGAGAAACAAAGTGGTGGCATTAATCATCTCTCTCTCTTTTTTTTTTTTTTTTTTACATTTTCCCACTAAGGCAGGATAGGTTGAATGCCTCAAAAGGAAAATGCAAATTCTCAGAATATTCCTGCCACTGAGCTCCCCATGGAAGGAGGCATACAAGGCATTCACTGACCTGTCGTGGGTGCTGATTACCTTCAGGATGCTGACAGTGCTACTCACAGGCAGAGAGAGTGAGAAAAGCTCAGCAACAGCCGCCTGAAAGGTGACCGGAGGGAGCCACAGACCCCCATCTGGCTGGGCCCCAGAGAAGAGGTACACGGGGCTGAGCAGCAGGAGGAGGGCCAGGACAACCCTGTCCTCCTGCTGCGAGGTAGAAGCTGTCACCCTGGAGTCCCAACAGCCCCCACCTGCCCGTTGGCTGCCCGGGCCGGAAACTGCACGGCCCGGCCGGGACAGCAGGAGCCCAGGTAAGCCGCCCCAGGTGCAGCAGTGACCTTGGCTGCAGGAAGTCCTGTCACCCGCCTACAGCTAATTGCAGCTGCTGTAGAGGAGCAACCTAATTACACAGAAGTATGTGGCTCCACATTCCTGGGCCACCACACATTCTCACACAGCTCCCAGGAGATAGAGCCCCGGACTCGCGCCCCAGCCCCAGCCTCTCGCCGGTTCCACTGAGCCCCCAAAGAGGGTCCCCCGTCCTGCAGCTCTCTAGAAGCTCTTCGGAGCCGGAGCCGCCCCAGCAGCCATTCTCTCCTCTCCCTCGCCTGCCTCTGAGCCACTTAACCCTCATCTTTACCTAATGTAAATATTTAATCCTGTGCATTTAGAACCTGCCCATCACCTGCCCGCACCCCATTCTCGCCTCACCCAAATGGTCTGCCGGACCCAGGAGCAAGGATGGGAGTGTGAGGGGCTCCCCACCCAGCCTGGCACCCAGCTGACATTCCCCCCCTGCCCCGGGAGTGACAAACACTGTGGCACTGATGAGCTCTGCTACCTGGGGCAGGGTGTGCGCTCTGAGCTTCGCTCCTCTCAGCTGACAAATGGCTCCCACCACCTCCTCAGAGTTCCTCAGCCGTCAAAATCGAACATGGTGCCGGGCATGGAACAGGTAGACCGTGAACACTTATCGGATTGAACTGTGAGCCTAACATCTGCTGAGCATGAAGGATGGGCCAGGACCTTGAGCATCTCTGACGGCTCACCCATCCACATGTACGTATCCCTCCCTCCGCACGACCACTCCAGTAGAGTTCTACGACCACCAGCCTGTTCCTGCCCAGGAGCCGGGTGGGCAGGACAGAGGAGGGACAAAACCGGAGAGACTGAGTTGGAGGGTGGGCCCCTCGAATCGTCAAGAGCTGGGCTGCGGGGTGCACAGAGTAAAGGAAAAGCTCGATGTGGGCAGGAACTGCCAGGGGCCCAGGACAGGGACTCACCACCTTCCACCTTCCTTCAAAGGACAATCAAGGGACAGCTTTCTCCTGACTTCTGGCTGCAGGACTGTGTGGGGAACCGTGTGCGGGGCCCTGGGGCAATGAGGGTTACACACCCATCATCTTTCAGCCTCATGACACCCCGAGGCAGACTTTTGTCTCCATGAAAATGATGAGGAGATGGAGATTCAGAAAGGCTAAATCATTTGCCTGAGGTCACACAGCGGGTCAGAGAGAAGCCAGGCCTTCTCCCACAGAGCAGGTGTCTGGGCCTGTGCTCCCAAAGCAGCTTACACGGCAGCTTGCTCCTCGCTTTACTCTCCAACACGGGAGCGGGGAGGTGCCCATTGAGCAACTCCTGCCCGTTCTCGAGGAAATGCTACCTCATGAACCCACCTCCCTTCCCTCAGCAAACAGGCACCTGAGCCCCGAGTGCAAGGAGGCCAGGCCCTATGAGGACACGTGGAGGAGCGGCAGGCTGGCTGGACGAACCCCTTACCTACTAATTCTGCACAGACAGAACCAGTTCAAACACAAGGGCAACGGTGGGGGAGTGACAACCAGCAGGACCCTAAGCAGGGATGGCCGTGCGCCGCCCAACAGGGCTCGGAAAGCTAGGGAGGCTTCTGGGAGGAGGTGACCTTTGTCCACCTGGAAGGATGAGGAGGACTTCAATAAACAGGATGGGGATGTGGGAGAGGAAGCGAGTCAGGCAAAGGTGTGGAGGTGAGAAAGCAGCATGGAGGGAGCACCCAGCTGGCAAGAGAAGACTCAGAGGGCCTGTGGGCCTGGGTGAGAAGTCAGGCTGCCCTTCCAGCGGCGGTGGGGTGTTGGCCTTCACAAAGCAGGCTCCTGGGAGTAAGCAGAGCAGAACTGGGCGGGGACCCGCCTCCTCCCCAAGCTGAAGTCTCCCTCCCTGTGCAGCACGGGCGCCCCTGGTTCCATGTCACCTACAGCCCTCGGGTCCTCCTGGGAGGGTGAGGTGCACAGCACGACCTTCCGAATCGAAGGAAATGTTCCTTCCGGCCTTCCAGGGACTCCTCTCTGAGTGGATCAAGATGGTCTATTTCAGAGCGGAGAGAGTGGGTGTGAGGCCGTCCTCGCCCCCATGCGTCACGCCCGCCTGTGGAGAGTAGCTCGGCGCCACCACCAACGGCCCCGCAGGTGGGGCGACACCCCTGCCTCAGTGCTGTCTTGCCTGGTTCCCTGGGCCAGGCTCCAAACTGGGGTGCCCCTCCACCCTCAAGAATCCACCAAAGGCCTGAGCCCTTCCAGGGAATCCTAGCAGGACTGCAGGAGGTCACCCTGTCTTGTCTGCCTCGGACACCCCACCAGGCCCTTACTTATGCTCTCCCTGCCCTCACCTGCCTAACCGCTACTTTGTCTTCAGGCCTCAGCCCGAACGTGCCCTGCTTCCGGAGTGCTCTCCCACACGCTCCCGCAGCTCTCCGGGCCACCGCGGCCCAAGGGGCCAGCCGGCCACCGCTCCCTGCTGCCGGCTGGCCGTCGTCACAGGTACTGTGACCCCAAGGGCAGAGGCTGGTTTAGCCTCTTCACCCAGGCTGCGTCCCCAACTCTTGCCTGGGCCTTAGTCTGTGCTTGATAAACCCCAGCTGAAGCAACAATCCCACAGCCCCCACGTCCTGACCTCGGGACCGCAAGGGCCCCATCCCATCTCCCAATTAGACCACTAGCCCCCAGGCATGAGGCCCAGCATCTCCTGCCCCTCTGGTACCTGCCTGGGCCTCAACAGGGCTTCACAAAGACGGGAGACTCCATGAGGACTCCAATTCTGAGTCACCACGCGCGCGTGCGCCCCACCTCGGACACCTGCTGCACTCTCCGTCTGACCCGACTCCCCAGGTGGGGCCTTGGCCCCGAGGAGGAGGCATGGTCAGGGCCGAAGGTCCAGCGCTGCTCCGCCCTGACTTTATAGGAGGAGCCCCTGGCTGCCTGGGCGGCTGTCACCTGGCTGTTGTCACAGCCCAGAGCCCTCTCTCCTTCTCCCAGGTCACGGGGGTAGGCCCAGAGGCAGGCAGCTGGCTCCCTCACACCCTGAGGTGACTTCAGCTCTCCTCGGTCACACTTCTGAGGCCTCCCTCAGGCTGACACACGTGGTCCCTTTGTCTTCTTAGACCTTGACTCATTTCTGTCGACAGGATTCAACACCCTCGCGGACCTCACGGGAATCTGAAGGGGCTTTTGACCCGAGACAACATCCCTCACCATGGCCCCCCACCACAGTAGGAAAGTTCCTCTAGAAACATCTTGCCAGGCCCCAGGGGATGTATGCAGAAGGAGTAAAGGACGGTGTTCCTTCTACTTGGAAAACAAAGTCCTACATGGACCCAGAGGGAAAAGGGGAGACTCTCCTCCCCACATCATCACCATGCCCCTCACCAGGGTATTATCCCCCCCACACAGCTAGCCCTGAATAAATAAGTCTGTTTGGTCATTTACAACCCTCAGCCTATATACAGGTTGTGCTCAGTCCCATCTTCATGTTTCAGTCATTCTATCCCCTCCCCACATCTCTCTTTCACCTCCGCCCTCCCATCCCATATCTATAGACTCTACCTCTTTCAAGATCCAATTTTCACTGCCACTTCCAGGATGCCCTTATGCTCTGACCTGCCTACACCAACCTTTCCTTCCCCATTTCCAGTCACTACTGGGTACAACTTTCCTAGCCCACCTGGTTAGGGTCATACTTCATTATCCCACAGCTGTAAGCTCCTCTGAAGTAGGGGACATACAAGGGCTAATTCTCCAGGACACAACCACCCCTAACAGAATTTGGAATTTAAAAAAATATATATTCTAAATGAATGAATGAGGGAGCAGATGTGTGATAAATACTTATTCAAATATTCATAAAATATATGAAACATCTATGATCCTTAATATACAAAGAGCTCATATAAATCATTAACAGGAAGAACATTTAATGAGAAAGGAGAAAATTATATGGACAGCTAATTCAGACAATAATAAATATAAGTGGCCAAGAACTATAAAAAATATATTCAGCTTCTCAGGTAATAAAAAAAATACCAATTAAAACAACAATAAGATACTCATTTTTTTCTCTAGTAAAACAAAAGAGAGATTTAAACTTTAAACATTTGATACCTAATGTTGGAGAGAGCAAAGGGAAGCAAATACTCTCAAACACTACTGGTGGGAATGTCAATAAGGACAAACTTTCTGGAAGGCAACTTAGCAAAAGGCCTCAGAAACCTGAAAAACACAGACACCTTTTTCACAAATTTAACTTCTAAGCACTTCTCTTAAGGAAACAATCCTGTGAGTGACGCTTATACAAAGATGCTTGCCACAGTGTGGTTGATGAGGGCAGACACACACAAATAATCTATATAACCAAATGTAAGTGAGGTTTTAAGAACTGGAATACATTTATACCAGGGAACACCACGTAGCCCTCACCAATGATAGAGTACAATGTGAAAGGCTACCATGATATACTGAGATATACATAGCAATATATACCACGATATTGTTGCTAAGTGATATCAAGTTATAAAAATGGGTCATATGGTTTTATAAGAAAAATATGTATACATAGAAAACAAAAAGACTAGTATATACTCCCATATAGTACTTACATAGAATATTACTCCTACATCAACTGTTCCCTGATAGAGCCATTGACCAGAAGTCAAGATGGGAAAAGCCCAAAATATTCCCAGCCCCACCCCCATCCCATCCCCACCGCCCCCACAAAATACAGGCTGGCATCCAGTACGATGTAGGTCTATGCATGCATGCAATTATACTCCCCCACCCAGCCAAGCTAGGTGACCAGCCGCCAGCCACCAGCCCAAGGCTGCTTTTCAACCTCAACTGTAACTATTTACCAACCAACATAACCCAAAGCAGATTCCTAATAGCCACCAACCTATGCCCCTTACAGGAAGTCCCCAGCAACCCCTTATAGGAGGTGTGAGCAGAGCTGTCCTCTGGACAGTGGCTGCTGACCTCAGGTGTCCAAGAAGCCCCAGAGCCACATGATAATGAAGATGATATGGTGGAACCAGCCACGGGTGTAACCCAGGCAGTCATGGCACCCATCTATGAATTGTCACATTAATTCACTTCAGAGCTGATGACTTCATCCATCACCGAGTAGCCCAATGAGCACTTCCCTTGCGTCTTCCTCATTCTTGCAGTGTGGGGCGGGGGGGGGGGGGGCATGGAGGGGGTGTTGACCCTGGCTCCCGGCCCAGCCGAGCCCAACCAGCAGGGACCAGACAGCGATGCAATGGTGATTCCATGCCAGGCTCCCTGGTCGCACCTTGAACATTAACCACCATCAGGGCAAGGAGAAGCGGGAACCCCACCACCCTGATCTGTAATTTGGGGACAGGAAGCAGTTACGTGACCTTCTCAAGATCACACAACGAATGAAAAAAAAAAAAAAAAAAGATAAGATCACACAACGAAGAGACCAAGCTGAAATTTGAACTCGAATCTTCCTGCCTCTTCCGTGATACCACCTCCCAGATGACAGCCCCCACCACCCCCCTCCCCGTTCCCCAACCACATGACCTCCACCACCAGAGCTCCAGAAGCCCATGGCACTGGAATCGAAGCAGACTGAAGTACACAAGCCCAGGGCCAACTCCTCTCTCCCAGCCCTGCCCTTGCTCACACACAGAAGAGCCTGGGGCCGTCCCACGGCAGTCCTGTGATAAAAATAGTATCATGGATCGGGAACAAAATTTCAAGAAAGCGCTCACCTGGTCCAAAAGCTGCCGGTCACCTTGTTTCCTCATGGTATGGTGGCCCTGTCCATCGTGGGGCACCTTGGGTGCTGCTCTCGGGGCCGGGGCCCTGCTATTAGGGTGGGCCTGGGTGGGTGGTGCGAGGCAAGGGAGATGAGAGCAAAGGGGGCCCACTGAGCAGGACGCTATTGCCGAAACCACGAAGCAAAATATTTTCATTCATGAGTTCATCCAGCCTAAACATGCATCTAATCCCTAGGAACTGACAGTTCAAAACGGCTCCCAGGCGGGAAAGAGAGTGAGCGCTCAGTTCAAAGGGAGAAGGAACCAGGCTTTACCGCTTATCGCCCAGTGACCATCAGCAAAGTCAAGGAGCTGCCCGAGCTCACCATTTCCACACCAGCCAGGGACGCCAGAGTCTTAAAGGGCCAAGAGCCCACACAGTTAGCTCTCAGTCTGCCCACCCTACTCCTTACCTGGGCCCTGGGACAGGAGCAGGGGCCTTTCTGCTTGGCGGCTGGGTGCAGCTTCACTCTCAAGATGGGCCCTAACTTAATGCAGCAGCAGCCCAGGGGGGAGAGGGAGAGGGCCCATATTAGCTCTGATCCAACCTTCTGCCCAAGTGGACCCCTGGTCTCTGCCAGGAAGGGACTTCGGATACCCAGTGACCAGGAGGGAGGCAAGGGATCTACAAAGCATTGTTCAGCACCAACCAGGTCCAGGCAATGATCAGCATCCCTAGGTTTCCCTGCAAGGCTGGCTTTGAGTTCGGAGGACGCAGGCTTAGGCTGCTCTGAGCCTCAGGGGCTGGCCCTGGAGCCTTGTCCAGCAGGGTGGCCAGGCTCTCTACCTGGAAGGCAGTTTGGCTGGAATAAGATCTCCCAAAGACGCTTCCTGGGCAAAGAGGGTTTATACAATCCAGAATTTGCGATCTCTTCTGGGACATTAGGTTGCCTTACAGACTTTGGGGGGGAAAAAAAGCAACACCCTTTTGGCCCCTGCTTGACTGATAATTAAAAAAAAAAAAAAATTATGTGCTATCACAAGTCAGTCCCTTTAGAAACTAATTTTGCATGAAGTGGACATTAGGCATATATTTTCCCATGGGGGTCTCTTCCCCAACTCAGCAGGAGCAATCTCTGAATACTTGGGATTCTGGAAGCCTTGCCAGCCCCTTCCTAGCATATGGGCAGCGGCACCCAGTTTTCTGGTGAGAAAACTCAAGCACCCAGACAGGGCATGCCATTTGTACCCAGAGAGAATCCACAGTCCCGTGTCCTACCCTGCAGGCTGGGGACCCCAGGCTGTGGCTTCTTCCTTGGGTCCTCCCATTTGCCTCATAGAGACAAGGAGAGTCCCAAAGACCAAGTGAGCCCCAGCGTCTACGGTCCCCCAGATGCCAGGTATTTCTTCTGCTCTGTGCTAATCCCCTCACCCTGCAAGGTAAAGCCCCACTTTACAGATGAGAAAACTGAACTTTGTGGAGAGGTGAGGTCGTGTGCCCCAGAACACACAGGTAGTAAATGGGAGTCTGAGGATATGGTCCAGGGCTCCAAAATCTCCACCTGAGCCGAGAGACAAGATCCAGGTAAGCCCAGAACCTGCTTTCTCTTAGGAACTCCTACCTGGTGCTGTCTGTCCTCAGGCATCCACAGAAAACCCAGGAAAGACGTCTCCCGCCTCAGGGGCAATACCATGAAAGACAAACACAGGTCTGCAGGTGGTCCTCACCACCCGCATCCTTCCCGGTCCCAAGCAGCCCGATCTCACCCACTCGCCAGCCGGCCCTGGTCCCCCCACTCCACCTCCCCCGCCCAATACCACTGCCCGCTGCCCTTTCAGGAAGAGACCTTCTTAGAACCCACTCACCAGGAGGCTGACTTACCCAAGAGAAATCATATCCCAGTGGGAACATTTCTAGTACCATACTAGACAACGGCTTCAGCACCAAGAAGGTTGACATTCTGGGACTCTCCCCCAAACTACAAACCCTATCAGAACTTTTACTTTAGCTTTGTGTGGAGCCAGATTTAGTCAGAGGAAAGAACTTTAAATCTGTAAGCACAACCCTGGGTTCTAGTCCCAGCTCTGATCGTGATCTCAGGGAAGGCATTCTGCCCATGTGACGCTCGGTTTGCTCATTTGTGAAATGCACAGGACGATCCTGTTGGGGCTGCCCGCTCATGATGTTAGTGAAAACACTCTGCCACCACATGGGACAAGGTTGCAGCTGAGATGTAGGCTTCGGTTATGCTGCTGGAACTGGACACTGTACCCTCAGACCAGGGTGGTGGTACACCCAGGGTCACATGCTCTCCAAAGCGTGCCCCAGAGAGAACCCCAAGGACATGATCCCCCATGGATTCTTATGGTCCTTCTGCTCACTTGCTGGCCCGGCTCTGGGAAACTGAGCTCCAACATGGGTATAGAACTCAGGGTTGGAGTAGGACAGTGTGGGACAGTGGTCATAAAGAGGGCTTTAACCCAACCTGTACAATGATAGGGTCTCGGCTCTGCTCCATTTTAGCTGTGTGACCTTGAGCAAGTTACTTCACCACTCAGAGATCCAAACTCCTTGTATTTTAAATGAAATAATAGCATCTACCTCACAGGACTCTTGGGAGAACAGGAAACACACAGAGTGTGGCACATATAAGTGTCCAATAAGTGACAGCCCCACCAAATTATGTAACCGCTTCAGACCTGAACAAGGGTCACAGAAGGGTCTAGATCAGCACTGTCCGACAGAAATAGAATGCAAAAAGAAGAAGATAGCAGGAGGGGAAGAATGAAGGGGGGAAATTGGAGGGGGAGACGAATCATGAGAGACGATAGACTCTGAAAAACAAACTGAGGGTTCTAGAGGGGAGGGGGGTGGGAGGATGAGTTAGCCTGGTGATGGGTATTAAAGAGGGCACGTTCTGCATGGAGCACTGGGTGTTGTGCACAAACAATGAATCATGGAACACTACGTCAAAAACTAATGATGTAATGTATGGTGATTAACATAACAATAAAAATTTTAAAAAAAAAGAAATAGAATGCAAGTCACCTGCATTTTTAATTTTCCAGAAGCCACTTTTTAAAAAGGAAACATAGTCAACAGGTGAGATTAACCTTAATATATTTTCTTTAACCCAATATACCCCAAATATTATCACTTTAATATGTAACATATAAATATAAAAAATTATTGTTTATTTTACATTTTTAACACTATGTCTTGGAACTCCAGTGTGTATTTTATACGTACAGCACCTTCAGTTCAGGCTCTAGGTTTTCCTCAGAAATATGCGACCAGTATTTACATCTCCTAAAATTTATAGTGGTACAAGTAAATTCATATACCCAAGTTGTTCCAAACATACCTCAAAGTTTACCAATAACTTTTGAGTCATTGGGTCTGCTTTTTATAGTTTTCCTTCTCCTTCCTGCTGGCAGGCTGGACTTGAATGAAATTTAAATTAATTAAAACTTCTAAGTGTTGAAAATTCTGCTCCTCAGTCCTCCTAGTCACATATTAAGTGTTCAAAAGCCTCACACAGCCAGCGGCTACTGTCTTGGACAGCTCAGGTTTAGGGACCCCAGGAAAATGAGACCCTGAGAAGATCCATCTGCTCAGGGGCCCCATCCCAGCAGAAACGGGACACTCCTACAGGGCTGGGACAGTAACGGCACCCGAGACAGGCGATGTCCCAGAGGGCTTCGTGTAGACCATCTACTCCTCTGAACCTCCTGTTCCTCCAGCTCCAGCCCAGAAAACGTCCCCTGAGCCACCCACCATGCCAATTTCACAGCTGCCCTGGCCAGAAGTCCCTCGACTCTACATGGATGTGCCTTTCTTCACAGCC
Source organism: Phoca vitulina (assembly GCF_004348235.1). Classification (NCBI taxonomy): domain Eukaryota; kingdom Metazoa; phylum Chordata; class Mammalia; order Carnivora; family Phocidae; genus Phoca; species Phoca vitulina. The sequence goes on from NW_022589735.1 coordinate 5,133,446, forward strand.
GAAGACTTGGCTCACAAACAATTCTTGGAACATCAAGGCAAAAATGATGAAGATGTTTATCAACTTGCTAACTATTCTTTCCTTTGAGACATGAGCCAACATTTGATTGTTTCTATGCGCATGCTGCAAGTATCTTTCTCTGGAGAGAGAGAGAGAGAGAGAGGAGGAGGAGGACTCAGGACGAGCTAGGTGGGCCAGCCTACCGGCAGGGAACACAAACAATACTATAAAAAAGCAGACCAAAAGACTCAAAAAGGGGGCGCCTGGGTGGCTCAGTCGTTCAGCGTCTGCCTTTGGCTCAGGTTATGGTCCTAGGGTCCTGGGATCAAGTCCCGCACGGGCTCCCTGCTCAGCGGGAAGCCTGCTTCTCCCTCTCCCACTCCCCCTGCTTGTGTTCCCTCTCTCGCCGTGTCTCTCTCTGTCAAATAAATAAAATCTTTAAAAAAAAAAAAAAGACTCAAAAAGAAGAGCCCCTGGGACCATTTAGCGCAGGGGCAAACAGCAGGCCCTACCCTCCGCAGACACCCCAAATCACAGCCCAGAACAGCAGGACAATGGCCTGAGTTACTGTGTAAATTTATCTCATGCACTTTGGCCTTCTGAATCACAGAAAAACATGACAAAAGATTTCCATGAAGAACAGAAAAAGGAAGCTGGGAGCCATCTGGATAACCAGAAGCTGCCTGTTCTTTAAAAGTCAAAACTAGGACTGTCAGGGACACACTGACATGTGTTTTAAAACAAACAACAAAAATAAAAACAAACAACATAAAAGGATATAGCAATCATTTAAATTTGGTTGATAACACTACTCTTGTGTGCAGCCTGATCTCTAGATACACTATGTATTTGTCTGATATCTGACTTCCCCAGGGGAAGATAAGCTCCATGTAGGCAAGAGTTTATTTTGCTCACTGCTGTATTCCCAGTGCCTGGCACTCAGCACACTGGATGGATGGATGGATGGCTGGATGGGTGGGTGGGTGGATGGATTTATTCTAGAAGCCTCCCCCTAAATTCAACACCCTTTGAACACTCAAGAAACATCTGTTTTCCCATGGGTCACCCCAACTTTTACACTGATCACATTTTTCATACAGACAACATTCTAGACGTTCAGCTCAAAAAAAACTACACATTAGTATCACTTACCCACATCAGGTTCCAAACTGTCCCCAGTGTCCTCCCTCTCTCTCCAAGCCATAGGAAGAAGGGGTCAACACAAACACTCCCCCTGGCTGGGAGCACAAGGTGCGTGGCTCTCAGCAGAAGGGCCCTGCTTCCCCCATACCTGGGCAGTCAGACTCTGGACTTCGGGGGAGGACAGAGACGGCCCCAACTCTCCCCTAGGTGCCAGAAGACCCTCTGGTCACAGAACTCCCTCTTTCAGCTCCGAGGAGTCAAGTTAGAGCTGGGTGACTCCACATAATCTGCATGTGGTGGGTCCAGAAAATGGAGCTGTGTGTACGGCAGCATTTATACCTGTGTTTAATTTCATAAGACACAGAAAACGCTCTACCTAAAGGCCAGCTGACCGCAGGACACACATTTCCGGATTAACAGTTCTGCGAGAGATGCTTCCAGCAAGCCAATGACCTTTCTGTGATGTCTATAATTATATCCACATAACATATAAATCTCAATACACTTTTAATAAGCAGTTAATACTTTGACAGAAAATATTTACATCTCAACCAAATTCATCCTGCATGGAGTAGGCCTGGTTTACCAAGTTATTAAATCCGCAGCCATCAATCAGTCGTCCCCCCCACCCCCACCCGCCCCCTCAGGCTACACAGAGAGCTGAGGACTAAAGCAAGCGTCCTTCCCACACTCAGCAAAGGCTGAAGCCTTTCTAGCCTGGGAGTTCATTCACCACCAAATGTTTTGCAGGACCTCCGTTGTGGGAAAGCCACCCCTCCTGGCACCGAAGCCACAAGCCCGACAAACCCCATGGACCCTCCACCTGCCCTCCAGCTTTGCAGTGATTTATCATGAGGACCTACGATGGGTCCTAGGCAAGCTGCCAGGGCTACAACACGGTCAACCAATCACCTTCTAAGAACAGTTCTGGCGTCCCCTCCCCTGGGAAACCTTCCTGAGCATACCCACCCCTCCCAGCTCACAGAGCAGTAAGACCATGGTAGCCAGTCATCCTTGGGACTCCTTCTTGCACCCAATTTATTTCAATTTCAATTATATTGAAATAATTTTTTAAATTTTTGATAAAATTTGTGATACAGTGATATATGTGCATTAAATCCTAAGATCTTGTGGCTCCTATCTATTCAAACTGGTGATGAGAAGAAATATTTCAAGATATCTGATATAGTTTTTTTTTTTGAAGATTTTATTTATTTGACAGAGAGAGAGACAGCGAGAGAGGGAACACAAGCAGGGGGAGGGGGAAAGGGAGAAGCAGGCTTCCCGCTGAGCAGGGAGCCCGATGCGGGGCTCGATCCCAGGACCCCGAGATCATGACCTGAGCCGAAGGCAGACGCTTAACCGACTGAGCCACCCAGGCGCCCCAATTTTGTCTCTTTTGTTCAAGCACACATCCCTAGCTTCTAGCACACAGCCCAGCAGGTAGCGGGAAATGACATTTGGCTGGGTGAGGAATGAATGACTGAAAAACAGCCTCCTCGGAGGTCTCACTGCAACACCCATCAGCATGCTCTCATCCGCCCTTCCTCAGGGCCAGATCGGATCACCCCAGTCCTCTCCTAACACCGGTCAGGAGCCGACTGCACCTCTGGATGGAGGCTGACCTCCTCAGCAGGCTCTCCAAGCCCTTCACACGCCCACCTCTCCAGGCCCATCTCAACCTTTCATCCCGATCGTCCCGATTTCCCTGTAGCTAGCTCCGGTTTACTGTCGTGCATCTGCATCTGCCTCTGTGAGAGCCCCTCTCTGGCTCAGTTCACCGGCAGGTGCCCAGCGTCCAGCTCCAGGCCTGCCGTCCAGCCGGCACCCAGGGACTAGCGGATGGATGCACGAACGAAGGAATAAATGAGCACACGCAACAGGAGGAGCAGTGGGCCTTGGCTGCCACGCAGCCACACTGACACCAGGCCCACACCCCGGGTGGGGCCCGTCACCCTGGCTCCCGACTGAGCATTTCACAGGGGACCCACAGAAGCTGGTTCTCAGTTTGAACAGATAATCCAGCTAATAACAGGATTAGTTCAGGCACATCCCCTAAACCATACGCTTGAAACCTCTACCTGGGCAAATGTTTGGCCAGCCTCCACCAGGATCCCTACCTTCACCAACCACAGTTATTCCCCATCACACAGAGCTCCTCAGCTCTGCCAAGCCACCGTGGGGCCGTCGTGGGGGCTCAGAGATGAGCAGCCTGCTTCAGGGGGCCCTGGCATCCCCAATGCCCCAAGTCCCCACTGCACAGCCCTGCCAACCTCCACCCCTGTGACACCACCTGCTCTTCCCCGTGCAGGAACAGCAGAAAAGGAGACCCCAAGAGGGCAAACACCAGGGGCTCTGCACTGACAAGTGATATTTGGTGGCACCTGGGGCAGAAGGCTCCGGGACTGTGCCAAACGCACGTGGGGCCAAGGCGCTGCAATGGCATCTCAAGTGGCCGCTTCCAGGGGCTGTGTCCAAGAGGAGCCAGCCTGGGCACGGCAGGCTCCTGCTGCCTCGTACACACCCCAGCCTCTCCCCAGCTCCCTGAAAATCAGGGACTAGAGGAGAGCCCAACTCGGGGGCGGGGGTGGGGGGAGCGGCCACGGAGGAGCTACGCAAAAGGCTTACAGGAGCGGGGTTAGCCAACGGCCAGACAGCAGAGGGAGCAGGAAAGTTCAAGGCTGGGCCAGGGTCAAGGAGCCGCGTGCACATAAGCAAGTCACAGGAAGACTGATGAAACAGGACTGCCCCACTCCAGACCCTGCCCCCACTGACTAGGGACTAGTTCTGCCCCGGGCCAGACCTCAGACAACTTACCCTATCGGAGCTGGAGCTGTGACGTCAGATCCAGTAGCCGCGAGTCACGGGTAGCAAGTTACATTTAAATGAACATTGATTAAAATTAAATACAACGAAACGTTTAGTTCCTCGGTCACACTGGCCGCATTTCAAATGCTCTCAAACCACACAGCTAGTAGTACCATACTGGACAGCACAAAATAGAACAGTTCTTTCATCACAGATGAAGTTAATTAATACAACGGATGTAGGGGAAAGAGCCCGGCACAGTGCCTAGTACCTGGTAGATATTCAACACCCTTCACCCTACCCATAACTTCTAGTCACTCCTACGACCTGTCACTGCTCATGCCACCTCCTTGAAGCCCTCTTGGGTAGCAGCTGATCAGTCCACACAGCATGCCTCCCTCAGGGCTAGGAGACGGATCAACCTTCTCTTTGCTCTCCACTGCCAACTCAAAGCTGTGATGCTGCCCCCCCCCCGCCCCCGCTTTATAGATAGAGAAATGGAAACCCTAAGAGGATAAAAAATTTACTCAGAGTCAGGGTATTGGTTGCTTATGAAATTATTCAAAACGGAGGAAAAAAAGAGTTGCAGATGGGCCTCCAGAAAGACTTCCAGAACCCCACTGAGCCTACCTGCCCATCTGAAGGCAGGTGTGGCCCACAGAATAATGACCTCCCAAGGATATCCAGGTCTTAAACCACAGAACCTGTAAACGAATATTTTACACTTTGTGGCATAGGGGAATTATGGTAGCAGATGTACTTAAGGTTGCAAATGGGATGACTTTAAGATAGCAAGATTAGCCTGGATTATCTGAATGGGTCCAATGAAATCTTAAGGGCCCTTAAATATAGCAGATAGAGGAAGAAGAGTCCATGTCAGAATGATACTATGTGAGAAAGACACAACCAGTTATTGTTGGCTTTGAAGATGGAAGTGCCCATGAGCCAAGGGATGTGAGCCTCCAGGAGCTGGAAAAGGCAAGAAATTGCATTTTCCCCTAGAGCCTCTAGAAAGGAATGAAACCCTGCTGACACCTTGACTTTAGCCCACTGGGATCCATTCTAGATTTCTAACTTACTGAACTATAAGATAATAAATTTGTATCATGATAGCTTCCTATGGTTGCTGTAACAAATTTAAAAATACTTTGGTACCAGAAGTTGGGGAGGGGGTCCTCTAACAAATACCTTTAAAGAGTGGAAATGACTATGGAATTGGGCAGTGGCAGAGCCTGGGAGAATTCTGAGGAACATGCTAGAAAAAGCCTAGGTTGCCTTGAACAGACTATTAGTAGAAATATGGATGTTAACAGCTCAACTAGTAAGGACTCAGAAGGAGTGAGGAACATGGTAGGGAAAACCTAAGTCACCTTAGAGAATCCTTCAATTGTTGTAAACAGACTGTTGGTATAAATATGGATATTAAAGGTACTGCCAGTGAAGGCTCAGGAGGAAATGAGGAAATGTTAGTGGAAAACGGAAGAAAGAGGATCCTTGTTATGGAGCAGCTGAAAACTTAGTGGAATTGTGCCCTGCAGTTATATGGAAAGCAGAACTTGCAAGTGATGATCTTGGATACCTGTGTGGAGTTCCAAGGAGTGTAGAAGGTGTGGCCGGGTTTATTCTTGCCCACTTATAGTAAAATGCAAAAGGAAAGAGACAAACTGAAGGAAGAACTGGTAAATATGAAGGAACTCAGATTTGATGATTTGGGGAATTCTCAGCCCATCCAGACTGAAAAGACACAATTAGAAGTTTCACTGTCAGGAAAGCATGTTTTACGGTAAAAACTGAAGGCATGGCTGGACCATCTTTTTTTAGTACCTCAGAAAGATCAAAAGGTCAGAGCATTCAGTCACACAAAAGGCTCTTTGAAAAGATTAAGTGTGTGACTCATAGGTCCCCTCAGCATCTCAGCAGAAGCCAAGAGAGAGATGAGATTATCTCTCATCTTGAGAATGTTGAACCAGTAGAAATGCTGCCAGTTTGCACTGAAAGGAGCAGAGAGGGACAAAAATGCAAGAAAGCTGTATGACCTTCAAAATTCTTAGAGGCAAGAAGCAAGTCGATAAAACCCCTCCGCTGTAAACCATGCTACCCTAAATGAAAAAGGAAGGATGACTCAGGGGTGGAGCCTTGAACCCAAAGGACAGAGCCAAGAATCACAGAAGAGGCTTTAAAACCAAATGGAGTTTGCCCCGCTGGATTTCAAAATTGCTTGGGACCAGTAACTTTTTTCCTTGTCCTTTTCTCTCCTTTTGAACAGAAATTTCTTTAGCTGTTATCCTATGCCTTTGTATTTTCAGAGCAGAAAACTAATTTAATTCTACAGGCCCATAGGTAAAATGGAATTGTGCTTCAGGATGGATTGTACCCAGAGCCTCACTCACAGTTGATTCAGGGACAATTAAGAAGCTGCCATTGGAACTGACTTCGAGAATGACCTGCCATGGGGCACCTGGGTGGCTCAGTCGGTTGAGCATCCACCCAGTGCTTGATTTTGTCTCAGGGCATGATCTCAGTCATGTGGTCGAGCCCTGCATCAGGCTCCACGCTGGGCTCTCTCCCTCTTCTTCTGTCCCTACCCCTGCCGCCCATGTACTCTGAATCTTTCATATATTTAAAAAAAAGCACTTCCATAACTGCAATCCAGCAATATAAGAGTGCTGCCACTCTCACAATTAGCTCTTAACACCCACAAAACTAGTGACCAGCCACTAGAACTCAACATGGAAAAGTCAACAGCATCATGGCCATGCTTGCTGTTACTGGGCTTGTTGCCAAGCCAACAAGAGAGTCTCCACCTCATTTCTGCCTTCCAAATCTTGCACAAACACATCTAACTGATAGGATCTACTGCATCTACTTACAATTAGACTTTAGCTATAAGGGAAATGAGACATAGTTTTTGCCTTCTCAACATTTGTATACAGGTTCACTAGAAGGAAGTTGGAATGGAACCCAGTGCCAATCCACTCCACCAACCAGTCACCCATTATGCTAAGTATCATTTCATTTAATCCTCAAGGCAATCCAATAAAAGAGACACAAACGTTATTCCCAATTTATAGATGAGAAAATTGAGGCTAGAATAGTTAAGAGGACCATACAGTTAGGAAGGAACAGAGATAAAATTCAAGAGTCTCTGAATTTAAAGCTCATGTTCTTGGGGTGCCTGGGTGGCACAGTTGGTTAAGTGTCTGACTCTTGGTTTCAGCTCAGGTCGTGATCTCAGGGTCGTGGGATGGAGCCCTATGTTGGGCTCCACACTCAGCCTGGAGTCTGCTTGAGATTCTCTCTCTCTCTCTCCCTCTGCCCCTCCTACTCGCTCTCTTGCTCTCTCTCTCCTCTCTCTAATAAATAAAATAAAAAATAAAGCTGATGTTCTCAATCACTGCATCCATACTAGAGTCACAATAGTCCTCAAGGGATCCAAAATACATGGTAAATGATAACCGACTTACACGTTCAAAGTAGTGTCCAAAAGTTACACAAAAAACAAACCTGGTAGACCAAGTGAAGCAAGAAGAGGTCATCACAATCCTATTGGGTACTGCTCTAAGTACGGAGGATGTTAGTCAAATAAAGTCATAAGTACAGCCATTGTAAGAACTGGTAAGGGAAGAGGCTTATTGTACCAGTAGAGGATATAAGGGGGGACTCAGACCTATGCTGAAAATCAAAGAAGGCTACCTTGGGAAAATTATGATTATATCAAGGGACTTCTGCCCTCCTAAGAGGAGTTCATTTGAACTGACCTCTCAGAGTGGACACCTTAAAAAACCTTTAATTATTTTTAATCCTCTGAAAAGAATCAAAAAGCTAATAAGATAGTGAAGAATTACCAGGCCAAATTCTATGAAAAGGCAAGGACACAGAAAGACAAGACAAGCATTCAAAGCTACCTTTGCCCTGAGGTCATTTTCTGATCCAGGAGAAACGTTGGCCGAGTTGAACTGTAGCCGTGGTGACCTCCTAGGATGAAATTCACCAAAGTCAAAACCCAAGTCCCACCTAAGGGGGGGAGTTTAACTCCCCGCATACAGTGAGCTGAGCCTCTAACGGACTTCACTTCGAGACTGAGGATGAACCAGAAACAAACAGGCCCTCTTGTGGGCCTGTGGCTCATGTTCAAATAACCTGAGAGCTCAAGACCTCTCTTGAGCGGGCACTAACTGGTAGTACCACCACAGCCCAGCAGAAGCAAACAAAAATCTTCTGAAAGAATGGTTCCTAAAATAAATTTTCAAATTTAATGATCAGCACAAAGTCAAAAATAACCAGGCACATAAGGAACTAAGACACCATGAAACAAACTGAAACAAACTTACAAACATTTCAGACAACAGAATCCTCTCACAATCTATGAAAACAATGTGTTTACCATATATAAAAAAAAGTAAAAAACAAGGTGGGAAAGATCGACAGGGATAAGTGCTCAAAGAACTGAAGGATTGACAGAAGTTAACTAGGTGGAAAGGGCGACAGAGATGGGGTGTAAGAGGAAAGGCATTCCCCGCAGAAGAGCCAAGAGGCTCCACACTCTATCCCACCACAAGGCCACTGTATGTTAGACACCATGGTAAGAGGCCAGCATGGCTGGAAGGCAGAAATCAGGGGACCAGGCATGGGACAATGCGAAAGAACCAAGATGAGTAGAGGCTAGACTCTGATATGCATTTTGGTCTCTGTCCTAGGAACTACTTAAAGTTACCATTGAAGGATTTTAAATAGAAGTTGGAATGAATAAACCTGGGTTTTGGAGGATCATTCTAGTCTTCGGCTCAGCTCTGAAGGACAGATCCTTTCTCCCTTGACCCTCTGGGAATTCATACCCCAATCCTGAGAGCCACACTGAGTTAACATTACTGCCCTCGCTGAGTATGTGAGAGAAGCAGTAGCCTATGTTGAGGGACCTGTTGAGTAACTTAAGTCTCTTTGGGCTCATTTCATCTGAGAACACAACTCAGAAGAAAAGTAGGTGGGGCAGTCCCTGTTGACAGGCACCTAGAGGGTCCTATTGCCTGAGGCCTCCTAGGTCTCAGTGTCTACATTTGTAGAAACTCCCAGCACCATGGCTTCGGCAGTCTGAGTTCCCAGCTGACTTGATTCATGCGTCCTCAGCAGGCAAGGCAATGAGTACGTGTGTATATGCACATGTATGTATGTGTAGGAGAAGGGGTGAGGCAAGAAAAAGAAGAAGGGCCAAGATTTTCATCCTCAATGTTGAACTGAGTTCCTAAGTACAGTGTGGCTAAGGTCTCGGGAGCACTTGCAACCCCCGCTATATTTTGTGGGAGGACAAACATACCTCCAGAGCACTTCATGAAGCTCCTCCTTCCTCATGCCAGGTGGGAGATGTTGTGGATACATCACCCACCCAGGGCCCAGCCACTCCCACCCATACAGCACTCATCCCCCCCAGCCTGCCAGGTCTTTGTTCTTGCACGCCACAGAGCCACCAGCTCACCCCTCACCCCACCGCAGGCTCCCAGAGGATCACGGACAGGTCGTGACCCCATCAGGGACCAATACCCAGCCCTGTTCCCTGCTCTGAGCATGCCAAGAGAGTCCCCGGGGGACAGCGCGCAGACCACCATCAGCCCAGGCACCCCTGGCAATGGCGGGGCCTTTGAGGGAAAAGTTCGTTTCATCAATCAGCCCATTGTTGGCCTGCCAAGCACAGGCTCGTCCTCCCCCGGTGTGTCACTGGGTGCTGTTGACACAGACGTCAACTGTCAAGGGTGCCCTCCACCCTCCACCTCCCTCCTGGGACATCCTGCAGGCCCGGCACACGGGCCTCTGTCGCAATGCTCCCCACTGGCCCCTTGCAAGAACCAAGATTGCCACACCTTCGGAATTGCCAAAACTTGACTGGATACTTCATCATGTGGATTGGCCATGGAGGCTCTAGCTGACACGGACAGGTATGGCAGATACTTGACTGTTTGCCAGATGACAAATCCCAACTGAGTGAAACCTGCAGACTTCACAGTATCTACGGTGCGTGCTTCCTCCTGCCCTCCCAACACAAGAGGCTGGCGGTGGCCTCCTGGGGCTCATTTCCAGCATGGAAAAAAGGGGCCACATCTCCCTAATCTGCACATACATGGCCCCTACCAGCAGGCTAAAACCACACTGGCTGAGCTGCCCCCATCCCCTCTGGACCTGCCCCAATCTTGTTCCCAGGAAAGCCTGGGAATAACAGGCACAATGTGAATCTGTGCAGTGGGCCCTGACAGGCCCCATCCTTATCCCTGTCCTTCACTAGTTCCAGTGGACCTAGGATAAGAGGACAACTATACCAGGACAGTCCGCAGGTGAAAAGGACCGTACAATCACCAGAACATAATAAAGATTCCTGACACTCACTTAATGCTGGGTCCCAAGGAAACCGGTTAGAACTCAAAGAAAATATATGATCCACGGGATATTTCACTCCATAGGCCACAGTGATTCTGCTAAACTGTCATGTTTGTGGTCTCCAAAAATGTCCACAAACCCTGGCCAAGGAAATGGGAAAGATATAGAGAATGAAACATTTGGGATCTATTCCTAGTGAGCTCTCGGTCTAGATGGGGAAAGCGCACGTGTGCACATACACACACAGATTGTAGTACAAGGTAGAGTGTATGCCCAGGGAATGGGTCAGCGGGAATCCTAAGGAAGGAAAAGCACTGTATCCTGGAATGGACAAGGCAGGGAGGCTTCGTGGTGAAGCTGGGTTTGCTCCAGTTTAGCCAGGTGGAATCTAGAAAGAGCAAAGGCTTAATAAAGTGTAAAGAGAGAATGAGCACAGTGCTGTGTGAGGACATTCAGCCTGGAACCACAGACTGGTGGCAACCTCCTGGTATAAGCCACCATCATCACAGTTGTTCAAGCAGGGATACTGCAGCCTGCAGGGAAAGGGACTCCTCCAAGAGCAGGCAGCCAAGTAGGGACTGGTGCCCAAGGCTCGGCTCCAAAACCAGTGTTCCAGCCACCACCAAAGGATGCTACACCAATATGCCCTGGGCTCTTTCTCATGACATGCTATTCTGCAGAGCCAATGATTCCTTCCCAAGACCGGGCAGGATTTCATCCCTGGAGCCCAATCCCACAGAGCTGTAGCAAGATGTTGAGGAGAGGGTGAAGAGCCAAAGCGGTGTCCTGCCTAGCCCAGGCCAGAAGAGGATGACAAGAGGGGGGTTTGGGCCTTCTAATTTTGAAACATCTATAAGATAACTGTTTCGAAATCTCATTCAATTTTGAAATTTCCTCCAGATAAAACCCACATCTGCTTTGGATGAGTTGACACCTTGAGCACTGGCCTAGGGTGTGGTAATCAGTCTCCCCTGTCCTCATGACCTTGGGGACTGGCTCCATGAGCCCTATTCCACGGCCTGTCACAGGATGGGAACTGGCACACTGTGGAGCTCTGCGCTGGGACAATGCTGCCGGCGGGAGGCAGCACCCATGGGTTCAGGGACAAGGCTGCTCGAGCCCCAGATTTCCAGTACCCAGCAGTGTCTGGCACACAGTAGCATCTGATGAGTATGTGTTGCTCTTGAAGTCCTGACGTCGTAATTCTCAAAGTCAGTCAAGTGCCCAGTACCTCAGTTTACCTATCAGATGAGGTCAGCCCATGGTTTCCTCCCTCTGATAAGCTCCACCAGTTGAACAAAACTGTTGCTAGGGAAGACCAGTAAACTCTACAGAGCACACAGCTTTGGCCCATGACCTGGATCTACACACATAAAATAAGTCAACGAGGGGCCCAGGGTCCAGAGAAGCGTAGGTGGCTTTCTTCTGCACCGTAAGGGGCAGGTGCCCTGAAAGCTCCCAGAGCAGACCACAGAAGAGCATATAAAAAGCTGTATGGAAAGCTCTAGAGCTGAGGCCAATGACCCTTTGACCTAGAAAGTACTTCAGAGGGCACATTCCCATAGCGCCATCAAACCTTGAATACCAGGCTGACACCAACAATGGTGCCCATAGAAAAAAAAAAGCAGCTGTGTTCTGCTATGCAGTTGCAGTGAAGAACACTCGGGAAGACTTGTTTTCCAAGTCAGGATTTCTTTTCTGGGATAGAGAAATGAAAGATGATCATGGACAAGGGTGACACCTTTTAGGACTGGGGTAAATTATTTGGATGTAATTCTGGCAGGTCCCACCATAAGATGCTTCCATGGACATGACTTGTCTATTTTCCACCTGACGAATATGTGGCCATTCTCATACCGCAGAAGCTCTCCTGGTTGTACATACAAGTCATGTTTCCAGCTCCAAGTACACCTGTGAGGCTCAGTCATGTTTCAGAAACACCTGCAAGCAACGTTCCCTTGCTCCACAGCGTCTCCAGTGCCTACTAAGCCGCAAGCATGGAACCAGAGGCGCTCCCGGTGCACTGGGGACAGGCAGAGGCCCCTCCACTGGATATGGAGCAAATGGAAGTTCAGATGTCATCCCTCTCAAAAGTCTCTCAGGCTGTGCCCACTTCCAGGGCTCTGGCCCTGCCCTCCATCAGAGCCATGACTCCGTCTGAAGCCAACTTGAGGAAGACTTGCCAAGACCTCTGAGCATGGTCAGGAGACCACAGACTCTGATGCTGAACCAGCCACGCCCGCAGCTTCAACTCTCGCGGCCGCAGCTAGCCCACCTGCAGAATGGGGATAAACGAGTATCTCCAAGAGCCAGTAAGAGGAGGGCTCTTTGCTCTAATAGCAAAGGCGATGCCTTTGATCATAACTGTTTGGTTCTTCCTGCAGAAGAAGGGTGCGGAAGCAAGGGGCAAGGGTCCCCTCCTTAGGAAAGGTTCTCAAATCTGTCCTCATGTCCTGCCAGTGCCCAGCTGCTCTAACAGGTCTACAGGCCAGGCTAGGTTAACAGTGTAGGCCCACCCCTCCACTCCCCAGAGCTGTGAGCTAGTCATGCCTCCTGCCCCAGGCGGAGGCAGGAGGACACCTCAACACCCCAATTAATCCTGCTCGACCTCAGTGCAAGCGAAGAGCTGGGGGGGAAGAGGCAGGTCTCCACCGTGACTCACCTACAAACGAGGTCACTACCCATGAGCCTAGGCCTGGCATGACCTGGAGGTGACCCTGAAAGAGAAGGAAGGCCCTCTCTCCACCCTAAAATCTCCTTCCCAACACTCCTCATGGCATCGACTCTCACTACAACAGTGAATTTCTTCAGATGCTGGAGACTCTGTAAAGCTCATGAGTTCCCTTTTAATAACCAACATTTTTAACACATGTGCCAACCATGGTTTTAAACGCTCTACACAGATTAACTGATTTAATCCTGACCACAATCTATGACTTAGGTATTCTTATGCCCATTTTACCAATGAGGAAAGCAGACTAAGATTAAGAACATGCCCAAAGGTCACAAGAGCTGGTGAGGGGTAGATCCAGGAACTGAACCCAGGCAGCCTGATCTTACAGCCCCTCATTTCCATCTCCACAGCTTCACACAGAAGGGACCCAGTCTAGGAAAGTGGTTTATAAACCATTTGCCAAAGAACCCTAGACTTGTATGGTGGCACCTTGGGAGCTACCAAAGGAGGCAGAAAGAGAAGAGGGATATAAGTCTCTGGTTCCCTCCCCCATCTTAACCAAAGCAGCTTTTTTAAGGCCAACTCTTGACTACAAAGAGACAGTCCAAAGGATTGGAAGGAGAAGCTGGAAGACCAGAATCCAGCTGAAAGCCATCGAACTTGGGGCCTTGGAAATCGAGGGTCCCTTCTTTCTTCCCTAACCCTCTTGGGCCTAGAAAAAACATGATCACAGGTCCAGAATGGAAATGGTACCGGCAGATGGCTTGGGAAATCAAAACACAAGAGCACATTTTGTCTCTCTGTTTGTCCTCAGCAATGCACCCAAATGGGGCAATCTATGAGTGGTCTTTGGCCCCTGGTCAGCCACACCCTCCTACTGGGCATCCTGGGACATCTCCCTGGGAGCCAGGACCCGGGATCAAGTCTAGACTCTGTCTCAGTGGCTGTGTGGCCTGCGGCAGTCGGCCAGTGCCCTGTGCTGCAGATGCACAGTCTGGAAGGGAACTGTTACAGAGGCTGGGGATGTTGTGCAGGCCCCAGCCCGCTCAGCCTTAGGAAAGAGCTCAGGTACGTCTGTCTTCTCCCCTGAGGCTAGCAAGCTCCTAAAGAAGAAGGCCGGGGCAGGGGGGGATTGGGGGGAGGGGGTCTTGCTCATCTCTGAGTCCCTTGGGAGGAGCACAAGTCCTCATGCACAGCACCTGCTGGGCAAGTTATGTGGCTGGGCTAAAGACAGCCACCTGGAGAAGCCGGCCCTGGGAAGGAGCCACACAGGGCTTGGCGCCAGGTGGGCCTGGACCAGGCACTTGAGATCCGCTTCCAAGTGCAACAGACAGGGGACATCCTCAGCCTCTGCTTCCTGTCCGTCCTCACAGCAACTGCTTCCACCCCCAAGAGGACCCTCGACTGTAAATGAGTCTGGGTGGACAGAGGGTCATGGCTATGGTGGAGCCTGAATCTCTTTTCCCTCCCATGGAGACAAGGCAGGACTTCTGAAGGCCTAGGGAGAGCAGGGCAAGACCACCTTCTCCCTTCCCAGGCCGCTGTGAGGAGCACAGAGGCTCCTGGGGCAGCTCAGACAAAATCCCTGCTCCCGACTGTGTTTCATCTCTTCCCCCTCTCCTGCTCCCCCTACACCTCCTGGAGCCTCCACAGACCACTCAGCCAGAAACTCTTGACCAAGAGCCAAGTTCCTTCCCGCTTTCCCACCTCAAACCACCCACCCCAGGTAGGAGGCATCAAAACCCGGAGGGAGCAGGTAACATCTAGGGCTAGATGGTGACTGCACAGGGCAAAGATGGGGCACAGCCAGCTCAATGGCCCTGACACACTGTTCCCAAAACACTTCACGCGACTCGGTCACTTCCTGGAGGGCTGAGGGTCTCCCACCCTCCACCTCAGGCCCCTCTGATGAGCATCACTCTGGCCTGGGGGGTGTTCGTGCACTGTGGCAAGGAAGCTGTGTCGCACAAGATCCAGGGCATGCTTTGGTTTGAAATAGGGGAATGCGCCCTTGGAAGACCCACCCCCCAGGGAAGGTGAGCCCTGTCACCCCAACTAGTACTCCAATCCCCTCACCGAGATCACCCCAATCTCATCTGACCAAAGTTAGCGCAGGAAGCAGCTTGGAGGGACCGAGGGTCTCGGGTCAGCCCGCATCTCCAGAGTGAAGCAGGCACAGTCGGGGGGTAGGAGAGCCCAAGACACCTGGGACACCAGCCCTTGCTACCCCCAGGGTGAGCCTTGCCCCCATGCTCCCCCACACCTGCAGCACCCTCAAAGCAACCTCACCTTCCGCCTCCAATGATGCCCAGGTAAAGATGCTCAAGACACACCCCTCCGGTCCGCATGAAGGAGCCCGCTCTCCCAGCTTAATCTGCCTCCCCATAACAAGGGCTCAAACAAGCCCCCCCACCCACCCACCCAAATGGGTACCTTTCTCTAATCCCACACTGGCAATTACTCCCAATTACACGATGTGACAAGGCTCTTGGGCCGGAGCACTTAACTCAGGTCCTACATTATGCAACGTTTTTAATCCTCTTACTTAAGGTGGAAAACCGATATGGCACTCTGAGTTCATGTGAATGGCTGGAAAAATAATTCTAAGAAATAAAAACATCGCCAACATATCACCTTACAGGCTCCCTGAAAGGATTAAAAGGATGCATAGTCTGAATTTTCAAATGCCCTCTGCTGAACTCTTCTGGAGTCTTTTCGAGGCAAAGGCTCCTCAGAGAGGGACCAAGTGGGGATTCCCTGAACAAGACAGCCATTTCTCTGTTGCTTTGGTGACTTCCATCAGCTAGAATCCCAAGCATCCCAAGACATTAGTGGACTGCCTGAGCCCACTGCTCCCCCAGAGCATGCACGGTGTAAAGGCCCGGGCTCCCCCATCCATGCCAAACCATCCAGAGCCAAAGCCACATCCCTCTTTCATCGGTAAGACAGGTCCCACCTTACAAGGTTGAGAAGGATCCTCCACTACCCTTATGGACACGCCCACAGGCCCTGAAGCCACAGAGATAATCCCCACAAGGACAGAGATTCCTAGAGCAGCTCAGGCCTTGACGAGGTAGGGAGGACCTTGCATCCCCCATCAAAAGGTTCTTAGCCCACAGTGGGCTCCCCGTTTTCTCCATGATGAACTCAGCTACCCATCCTTGCCAGCTTGCCATACCACAGTGAACTCATCTAAGATACTCCAGATGCCACCCAGCGATAAGGGGGCAGGTGGGCAAGCAACAGGCCCTGCCTTCTGATACCCATACCCCAGGCCCAGGGCCTGGCCTTCAGATGGGAGGGAACAGTCCGACACTAGCAGGTACAATTACAGTGGCTGGGCCCATTAAACCTTGGGAATAAAGAGCTGGCCCGGTAATTACCCCTAATCCCCTTCAAGCCTTTGTCTGCTAGCAGCACTGCTGTAAGCCTAATGGTGTGAGATAAGTAGCCAGACTCCCCAGCCCTCCCCAGAATGGCCTCAGGCTAGTCTAGGGTGGGGGCATTCAGCTCAAGCCCACCAGGATGCCATTCCTAAAAGGTTCCTTTGACAGGACCCTCCACAAAGAGGCAGATCCCCGGGGCCCCCACAGGACAATGAGGCCCCTGGGGCTACAAGATGGTGGCAGCTGGGGCAGCAGAAGAGGAGGGGAAAGACTGCAGATCCTGGAGGGAACTACTGTTTGGCCAGAAGGTTTGAGCAAGGAAGACCCAACCAACTGTTGGCCACCTAGATCCAATATCCATTTCCATGACCACATTCTGGTCATGCTCAAACAGAATTCCTGCACACAAGGAACTGAGTGCGGGACGTAGCTAGTGACGCAGAGTGATTCACAAGTAAAGTGTCTACCCCTCAAAACCGATGAATGAATGCCTGTCCGTTACAAAGGACGCAGAAGCTTCCACTCATGTGGGCCAGCCCCTCTGCTTTTTACAACAACCCTAAGAAGTGGAGGGGGCACCTATGACCTAGACAGATAGCATGCCCTTTGTCCTCTGGATCCCATGACCCCACTGGGCACATGCATCCTGAGGGGCAGGGTCACAAAAAGGGAAGCCTCCAGGGTACACCTCAACAAAAGTCAGGTCCTTCCGGTGCACATTCTCCTTTTCCTGAAAATACAGCCCCCCCACCACCACACCCCAGCCTGTTATTCTCTCTTTTATAAAGACATGTGTCCTTGCCCATTTAAAGAGGGAAGTTCCTGGGGACTGTTGCCAAATTTCCCTATTCCTCTATGTAAGTCAGAAATTCCAAGTTTTAGTTAAAATACCCCAACTTTTAAATATCAGCAACGAATTTTAGTAATTTAAAACACAAGATGAACCAAACACACACGTCTGCAGGCACACACATATCCCATTTGCAAGCTCGGCCATCCTGGATTTGCCTGCTTCTGAGCCCCTCTAGCCCACCTCAAATCAAGCTCTGAGAGCAAGAACCGCATCACGTTCATCTCTATAGCCCTGGCACCGAGCACAGGGCCTGGCACATAACACATATCCATTAACTATTGGATAAATGATTGAAAGAATTAACGGCAAAGAAATGTAGGGCAGGAAGGCTAAGTCACCCATTCAAGGCGTCCCAACTGGTAAGGACAAAGCAAAGATGGGCAGCCAATGCCAGGCTCCTGGCTAACTGTACCTGCCATGGGTACAGGCTGCTTCCCTCAGTCCCAGTCAACAACATTAATTAATAAAAACAACACTTCTTTCCTTCTATAATTATCCTCTACCTCTGAAGTTTAAATTCCACTGTTTCAAGTTAAATTCTGTAAAGCATTCCCCCAACCTACCCGATCGATGATAGCTAGGCTGCAGACCCCTTCCAAGCATGAGAATTGGGGATGCCAAATCCATGGGCTGGGTGCAAAGATGTCCAGAACTCAGCAATCCACAACACCAGAAGAACGGCTCCTCATGAGAAGCCCCTCTCAGAACCTAGAAGGCCTCTCGTGTCCAGTCTTCTGAATTCTGTAACCACCAGTAGCAAATGTAAATGGAGTCCTTAAGCAACAGATTCCTGACCTGGAGCTCCTGCCCGCAGGGGCCAAATATCCAGCTCTACATGGCAATCAGCCCATGAGGCCAAAGCACAAAGAGCCAGATTTCCAGGTGAACAGAGCAGCTCGAATACTGCCTGTATTCGTTGTCTACTAGCACATACCATTACAAAGCCGCAAAAAAAAAAAAAAAGGTGTCTGCTGGAACTGCAATCTCATTTCAAGGCTCAAACGGGGAAGGATTGAGCTCTCCCCGTCTTATGTGGTTGTTGGCATCATTCAGGTACTTGAAGCCTGCTCAAATGGGGGTTTCTTGCTGGCTTTCAGCCAGAAGCCATTCTCAGTTCCTAGCTGGTTGTTGGCTGGAGACTGCCCTCAGGTCCTTGCCATGTGGGCCTCGCGCACAACTTCATCAAAACCAGCAAGGGAGAGAGCCTTCTAGCAAAGCTGACGTTCACAAGCTCATGTAAGGTATCATGGAAACAATATCCCATCACTTCTGTGACACGGATGTCACAGGTCCCGATCACATTCAAGACAGGAGTGAATTACAAAAGGGCATGAGTACCGGGAGGAAAGGATAACTGGGGGTCAACCTATAGTGTCCCCCACAATGCCTCAAAGCATTTATTTGCATAAATTACAATGATCTATTGCACAAATCCAAAATGACCAAAAGAAAGGCAAAGAAAGAAAATAGTAGGTGAGAGATGTCAACACTGTTTTGGAAGCCAGCAAGTAAGTGGATGAGAGATGCGGACTTGGGCCCCAGCACTTGGCAGTCTGCTAAGCCTGCACTGGACCAGCCTTCCAGCAGCAAGCTGCTGTGTTCCAGAAGCCCAGAAATTCAAGCGAATTAGAGGTAATGGTGCCTCCGAAAGCAGAGATGCAGCTGGAATGGAAAACAGACAGACTGAATAGAGTCTTCAGAAGGAGCAGGTAAGACCTCCACCCCTAGATGCTTTCCCTAATCCTCATCATCCACATTATTATTTCTCTCCCAAACTTTCAGAAGATAGTAGGTCTACCCTCTGAATTCAGGGACAACAAAGCAAAACTTGGAAGTGGTAGGGTGCCACTCTTTGAAAATTGATACACTGAACAGCAAAATCCCTCGTCCCCTTTCCCCTTTTGGCTCCCAGAGTTACATGTGCCATGCTGGAACATTCCTCCCTGAAACTAACCAGCCCCTGAAAACACTCCTCAAGATACTCCTCAAGATTATTTGAGGGTCCCCAGCTGGCTCCTATCCAATCACACTACGGAGAAGCCCATTTGTCAACAAGTCCCGCCCAATTCAGAGGACTTCCAGCCAGCATGTTGGTGCCTTCCCTTAAGTATAAACTAAGAATCACCAGATATTGATTTGGGCCTCCAACACACGCACAAAACAGGACTACAACCAAGAGGAAACGAAAGTAATCCAAAGACACACTCTAGAGAAGGAAAAATCCGGACAAAACTACAATTAATACCTTCAGCAAAATAAGACAACATAAAGAATATATAAAATAGGAATTAAAAACTGCAAAGAACAAAGAACAGAAAAGAGCTCTAAGAAAGCAAAAACTGGAAAGCAAGAGTAAAACCTTCAGTAGAAGTATGTAAGAAAGTTGAAAACATAGTCTAGGATAGCAGTTCCAAAAGTGTGGTCCTCAAACACCAAAGGGCTCCTGAAACCCTTTCGGAAGGTCCGTGAAAACAGAATTGTTTTTATAATAACACTAAGCCATTACTGGCCTTTTCCATGGTGTTGACATTTACACTGATGGTTTGAGAGCAACTGCGGGCACCACTCCTGATATCATAGCAAAAATCAAGGCCGTGGCAGCCAAGTGCACTAGGAGTCACTCGGGTCCTCACTACGATGCACCCACAGTAAAAATAAAGGTCGAGAAATCTTTTCTCAAAAATGAAGAAAGTCAGCCTTGCAGTGCAAGGAAAACAACTGTTCACATTTGTTACTAACCAACAAAATTCGAGCTCTCAAGCAAAATTAGAATTTTAGCTCATTTATCTACTGTCCCAAGCCTGAGAACATACTTTTGTATTCAGAGCGGTAGTGATATTTACCTATCTAATTGTTTGATATAAAGAAACGTATCAACACTGAACAGATTTGTGTAACTCAGTGAACCAATATTTGCCATAAGATCAAGCAATGATGTTACAAAATCAGAGTTAAAATCCACTCAAAGCACAAGAGAGACCAATGGCTTTTAATCTAACAGAGAACAAAAAGTTCACTGATCAAGTTTCAGATTCCACACTGAAACTAATCATTAAGAATTTACCATTGTAGAGTTCTGGTATAACATCAAAGCAGAGAACCCACGACTGTATAAAAGGGCAGTAAAAGTACTCTTCCTTTTTCCAAGTACACATCTGAAGCGAACTAGACTTTTTCTTCGTGGACTTCAATCAAGACAGTGTACCACAACAGATCACATGCAGAATCAGGTGAGAATATAGCTGTCCCCACGAAGCCGCACATGACACAGAGTGGCAAAAATATAAAACACTGTCACATTTTTTCACTCAATTTTTGCTTTGAAAAAATATATTTATACTTTCGTAAGTTATGTTCTGTGTGTTCACATGGAGTGGGATTATTTTTCATGACTTACTCTATTTTTTTTTTGAATTTTTTATTTTATTATGTTAATCACCATACATTACATCATTAGTTTTTGATGTAGTGTTCCATGATTCATTGTTTGCGTATAAGACCCAGTGCTCCATGCAGTACGTGCCCTCCTTAATACCCATCACCGGGCTAACCCATCCCCCCACCTATTTTTCATGACTTACTCTTTAAATCTCTGTTGTAATTTCTAATATGGTGAGTAGCAGCAGGTATGACCTACATCAACAAAGGCTCTTTGGGATTCTCAGTGATCTTTAAGAGTGTGAACAGATCTGGAGGCTAGAAAGGGACCTGAGACCAAAAGGTTTGAGGACCGCTGCACTAGAAAGAAGAGCAACAAAAAAGATGGAAATTAGGAGAAAAGGTTAATTAGAGAATCAGTTCAGGAAGCTCAAACCGCCCCCCCCCCCAAAAAAAAGGAATTCCAGAAAGGAAAAAATGAATGGAGGGTGGAAATTTTTATCAAATTCATAATGTAAGGCAAATCCCTACAGTTGAATAGAAGTATCCACCAAGTGCCAAAAACAATGCATTTTTTTTTTAAATCATATTAAGCAACGGAAATGTGACACTTCAGTACCCTTGTGACAAAGAGACGATCCTCAAAGCTTCTGGGGGCGGGGGGAAGTGGGCAGAAGTGAGGGGGGACGTGGAAACGGTCACATTCTGAGGACTGGGACACAAAACAGCACCTGACCTGTCAGATAATGGACAAGTTTCTAAGGGAAAAGCGATTTTTCCAAGTTTCTAAGGGAAAGAAATTTCAACCTAGGCTTTGCTGTTTGGTCCAAATATTAATCGAGTATAAAAGTCAAACAAAGATATTTTCATTCATGCAGTATGTCAAAATTTTTGCATCCCATCTACCCTTTCTTGGGAAGGTACTGGAAGGGATGATCCTTGAAGGTGAGACTAAAGACAGAGAGAGTGAGGCATGGAGCTCCGGAGGGAGGTGATCCAGCAGGACAATGCTGAAGGGGGGACTCAGTGTAGAGGCAGCGCCCGGGGAGCCAAGCATCCAGACTGGCCGGCGGGGGAGGGAGGAGGGGAAGAAACAGAACAAATATTACCTGATGCCTTTGAACATGTCCAGGAAATATTTCCGGTTTACTCAGAGAACTGGAGGATAAATAGTAATAGAAAACCGAGCCAATTGAAAAGCAAGTTGGTTGCTATGTACCTAATTCCAGGGAAAACAAAAAGTCTATTTGAAAAAAGGTGATCGCAGGACACTACATGGATGGTGACTGATATCACCGCGGGTGTTGACACACTTAGAACCCAGGTGCTGCCGTGCTGGGACAAGGCTGGCAAAGACTGGGGAAGTGTATCTGTCTCAGCTGCAAGAGAAGTGGGGCACCTGGGTGGCTCAGTCGGTTAAGCGCCTGCCTTCGGCTCAGGTCATGATCCCAGGGTCCTGGGATGGAGCCCAGCATTCGGGCTCCCTGCTCAGCGGGGAGCCTGCTTCTCCCTCTGCTCCTCCCCCCACTCCCCCGCACTGTGCTCTCTCTCTCTCGCTCGTGCTCTCTCAAATAAATAAATAAAAATCTTATTTCAAATAAATAAATAAAATAAATAAATTACAAGAGAAGTGATCGAGGAAACCTGAATCCCCCATCTCTCGCAACCGAAAGTCAAAAAATAATAACTAAAACTGAAAGATCAAGAAAGAGGTAGTGTTAAGCGTATCACCTAGGAATATGGTAAACACCAAAACAAACAAAGAGTGCAAACCAGTTACCCCTAGGAAGCGGAAACCACGGGTGGGAGGCAAGGGGCAGTGGGCTGCTGGTTTTCATTACGAGCTTATTACTGCTTGGCTATGAATATGTATTCCTTTGATAAAAATAAAAGTTAAATTAAAAACTACCCAGGCACCAGAAGAACCAAACTCCCCTCCTCACAGTCTCAGCCTCCAATAAACATTCCTTGAATTTTTACTTGCCTCTACCCTTTAGCCATGGGGCCAGTTTTGAGTGGCCAGCCTGGCATCACCGGGGGGACAGGAAGTTCGGGTCCCTCTATCCGGACGTGTTACCTGACTCGCCCGTGGTGGATACTGAAGCTACCCCAACAAACCCTGCCATTGTCATCACACTCACTGGATCCTCGTGCACGGTCCGGCTCACACGAGGTACCTCACGAACACTGTATCACCCACGCAGCCAGCCACCATCATCCCCCTCCTTTTTCCAGATGAGGCTGACGCTCGGACAGGCCGAGGCAGGGCCTGCTCCCCGGGGCTCCTCGGCTACAGAGCTGGGAGGTGAATCCAGGCGCCCAGTGCATCTCTCAAGCCCACACTGCTCTTCCGAGCTGGCCATAGCCCCTTTCCCTGTGGCTTCCACACCCTCACATCCCCAAACCTCAGAGGGTCACTGCTCCCCTCAGGAGACTGGCACGTGTCTGCCCGTCATCCCAGATCCCTTGATTACCCACATGTGTTCAAGAGAGAAAGCTGCCACGTGCCACTGGAGCATCACTGTGGCAGGAAAGCAGCAGGACAAGCGTTACGACACCTCACTGGGGAGAGGAGGAAGTTTAGACCAGGAAGAAGAAGGGGACTGTCCCAAGTCACACAACAGGCACCCAGGTAGCCTGACTCACCTTCGGGCACCCCTTCAGCTCTACTCCAAGCAGGCCCCTTCATCGTCCTCGTTCAAGCTCTGGGGTTGGTCTGTTTGTAAGAATGAAGACCGTTCGTGGGTTCCCCAAGTCCAGCCTTGAGCCTACTCTTCAGTGACAACAGTGGCGAGTGGACACCAACAGACACCGTCATGCATGGTGCTTGGCTCCAGTCAAGAGGAGGACACGGTGGGGCTTGGCTGCAGGGGGCATGGCTCAGGTCCAGGTGCCAAGACACTCAGGCTTGGGAAGTCTGCTCCTGGGAAGCCCAAGAGGACAAAGACACATGTGGGGGTCAAAGTGACCCACAAGCTTTAAGGGAAATACTTGGCTTCCCAGAGAGGTCCAGAGCTCTTCCTGAGGACCCAAGTGGAGCCAGGGGCACAGGGAGGGCAGAGAGTAGGGACAGCATCTCCATGGCAAGTACTACATCATTTCACCTCCAAGCTCCCAGACGGGGTGGCCCAGCTGGACACAACCAAGAGTTCACCCAATATTTGTTAGCTTGAACTGTGCTAGAGACACCCTGAGAGCCTTTCCCGATGCTGAGGACAGGTCACTTACTGGGCTGGGCACGGAGCGGACAAACTGGTGGATGCCTGCTGACTGAGCATGTAAACCCACAAGGCTCTGTGCGGCCGCAAGCAGGCTCCGCCCACACTGTAAGAGGCTCTAGCTTCTTTCTTAAAAAAACAAGGAAATGGTTCCCTGGACACCCAGACTCACCCTGTGAGTCTACTTTCACTCCGTCAAAGGCATCAATGGTCAGTTCTCAGACCCAAGGAAGTTCTATAAAGAATTCCCCCATCCCTCACCAGAGCCCACATGCTTATCTCTCTAGATCATCACTTCCCAAGTGCCGTCCCCCAGTCAACAGCTGCAGCATCATCCAGGAACTTGTTAAAAATGTGAATTTCCAGGACCCCCCCGAGACCTTATACATCAGAAATTCTGAAGGTGGGTGGGACCTGGAAATCGGTTTTAACAAGCTCTGCAGGTGATTCTGAAGCAAGATGGTTTGAGAACCACTGCTCTGGATACAAACCCGCCCACAAACTCTGTACAAAGCAGGCTTCCTCCTCTGAATCAGAAAGAAAAAAAAAAAAAAAAATAGCCGATGTCAGAGATTACTCATTATTAGGATCAAATCAAATTCCTCCAAAATCATTTATTCAGTACTTGTTCGATGTCTGTCTACATATACCTACAGATACACAAGTATACAATATTCAAGGGGAAAGAGAACCAAGCTCATGAACGTATGCACACCTATTTTTTTTTTTTGAAGATTTTATTTATTTATTTGAGAGAGAGAATGAGAGAGAGAGCATGAGAGGGGGGAGGGTCAGAGGGAGAAGCAGACACCCTGCCGAGCAGGGAGCCCGATGCGGAACTCGATCCAGGGACTCCAGGATCATGACCTGAGCCGAAGGCAGTCGCTTAACCAACTGAGCCACCCAGGCGCCCTGCACACCTATTTTTAACAAGCTATTGTTTCTGTGTTTTTTGCCAACTACTCCCTCAGCTCCTCTATACTCCCTGCACCTGGGACTCAGCTTTCCCAGGAAATGGGCCCATCCCTGAGGATCTGCCCACAGGGTTGTTCAGCCCACGCTAGGGGAGCCGGGGGCTAAGCGAGCCACCATCCCCGCAGAGTTCACACCCACCCCTCCCGTGGGACTTACAGTCCCAGACTGGTGTGAAAGCACCCCCCATCAGCTTCAAGATGCTCATGGCTCAGGCTGTCTCCCGGTTCAGGATGAGGCACCGCGTCTCCCTGTTCCCCTGTCACCAATGAATCGGTGATGGCCCCGTGGGAACTGAAGGACAAAGAGACCCCGCCCATGTATTTGCAGGGTCCCCCTGGGAGCGTGCCACAGACCAGCCCAGCTGGAGACCTGGGCCTGCAACACGGACCCTTCTGAAAGCCTCATGAAAGCATTCCAGGGTGTAATAAACCCGTCAGGCCTTGGCTAATTTATATCGAAGCGGATGCTTTCCCATTTTTCAGAATGTAAATGTTTAGATTGCAGCATTCCCCTGCCTCGGCATCCAGGGTCCTGGCACGTAAGCGGCGCAATCAGCCCGCTTTCCCTCAGGGATCCTTAGATGGAAGAGCCCCAATGCCAGGCTCCCCGACTGGGAAGAGCTTCCTGCCCTCCAGTGGCCCTTGTGCAAACCCCACCAGAAGGCAGCCCTCCTCCGTGCCACTCTCACTTTTACAGGCGAGGGGAGGGGAAATGGCCCTTCTGAAAGCAGGACCTCAGAGCCAACAGCCACTCCGATCAGCTAGGTACTTCAAGATAGCATTCCTCTTATATTTCTTTCCAAAATGTTCCTCATTTGCTCTGGTCTCAAATGCATTTTATTAGATCTCTGCAATGCATAAACAGGCAAGAGAAGTAGATTAGTGGGAATAAATAAAACGCAACAATCCAAGAAAACAGTCCAGTTCAGCCGAATGAGCCCAAGCATCCCACTGCCCGCTCTGTCCAGGGATGCGTGCACTAACCCACGAGCCCCCACGAGCCAACACCCTGGGGGGTCCACCAGCTTGGGCAGTCCCCAGGAAAGAGAAGCTCCCCGCCAAGGGAGCCACGAGCCCAGGGGATCACTAATGAGACGTCTACTTGGGTTCCAGACATAGGACAGCCAGCTCCCCAAGACCAAGAGAACTCCAGGCAAGAGTCTCCATGATAAACCATCCAAGGATCTCAACTCCTTCAACCAAAACATAACCATCATCCCAGCACCATGTTCGACAGGTGTCAATTAGTTCATGTGTGAGTCATGCAAGCCACTCAGTCTTTCAGTTTCCTCACGGGCAAAGTGAGGCCGACAATGCCTGACCCTCCCCACCCACCAAGAATGATGTGAGAAGTCCAGAAATGCTACAGGGGAAGGCTTGAGAGTCACAGGAGGAAATCTGCTTCACCCATCCAAGAAGGTAGTGGAAAGCTATGCCTCAGAGCACCAGCTCTGATGTGAGTCACACTGCCCAGTTCCTGTCCACTCTAACCTGGCTGTGTGTCCTTGGACAAGTCACCTCACCTCATTGAGCCCCAGCATCTTACCAGTAAGATGGAGAGGATCTCCATCAATCTCCTAGGTCGTTACTAATACTTGACACGTTCTGAGTGTTTACTTTCCTAATCCAAGGACAGCCAGGTGAGATCACCTGAGTGGATTGTGTACCCGGCTGAACGCTCCATTCCCTGGAGGGCACACTGGCTAGATGATGGCAGGTGGTCCTCGGGCACCATTTTGAGAAAGAATTCCAACATGAGGCTGAGCGGAAGGCAGACATGGACCAGACCTGCTCCTACACACAAGCAACAGGCTCTGATCCACCCAAAGGGCCAGGACTCTGCCTGGGGCTCCCAGCTGAAGCCAACACCACCCCCTTTTAACAAGAGTACTAGCAGAGGATGCCTGATGTAATTGCTGATCTGACCCACTCAGCCACGGTACCCCACACTTGTCCTCAGGACCCAGGGCAAAGAGAGGAGTCAAGCCCACTGGAGGCTGCCCCCTCACAGTCAAGGCACCTGAGCTGCCCTAAGTCAGCTGAGGACAAGGTCTTCACGCAAATGCTCAAAAGTGAGCCCAAGTTCCATCCCAGCTTTGCCCTAGGTCTGAAGCTCACTGGCAGCCCACAGCTCCACACCACCCCTTCAAGAGACCAATCCAAGGTCTCCTTCAGCCCTGAAGGCTAGCCACAGCACCAAGGGGCTTCCTCCTGTCCCAAGTCTCTGTGAATCAAGCCTTGTCCAGCTTCCTGTTCAGCCTCACTTCCCTTCGGGGTCTAGGCCAAGGGGACAAAGCGGTGAGGATCAGCAAGGACCCCCACCCCAGTCCAATCATTTGCAGACAGTCTGTGCTTCCTCCCTTGGCTTGCATGTGATTGCCCCAACAATGGCTGGCCAATCCCCACCACAAACTAAAAGCTCTCCCTGCTCCACCACTGGGTAGCCCGGCTAGGGGTTTTATTCCATTAATTTCCATCCTGATAATTAGAAGCAGCTCTCTTCCATGCCCCTGTAGGATTTAACAAGCCACATAACGTCACATTTCCCACTGAGGCAGCTTAAACCTGCATTTCACTCCAGGGACACTGCCACTCCATCCTGCCCCTGGATACCAAGCTGCCCAGGGTCCCACGCCCTGCCAACAGCCAGCATTTCCCCCTTCCTGGGGTCCAGCCTCAGAGCAGGGCTGGGAGCTCGGGCCTCCACAGGGGCCTCCAACAAACCCCTTGGTAGAAAGCAGAGTAGAATCGTCTTTGGACCCACGTCCACATTATGGGTAATAAAGGCCTTTATGTGCCTATAAAGCAAAATTCCTGCAAAGCCCTTCCATCTAGACATGCCACATGCAATAAAGTGGCTGTTGTTTGAACATGGCCTTTACGCGTGCCAGGGTCTACCCCCACACACCGCTACCAGGGATACCCATACCCACCTGACCCACACATGCGTGGGGGTCCAGATCCCAGCCCCGGCACCCACCAGCTGAGTAATGCGGGCCTATCACTTCATCTCACCAAGCTTTATCTGCCCCCTCTGGAGCATGGGACGGCAATAACACCTAATTGGACGGACAGATGTAAAAATCCCACTTGTGTTTTATCCATTCCTTGAATCATGGACCAAATACCTACTGAGTCTCTACCCCATGCCAGGCCTGTTCTGGGCACACGAATGACAACAAGATCCATGCCCTCATGGCTTCCGTTCTAGTGGCAGGGAACCAATGAATGAGCTTCCATTTCCACTACTGCAGGGTGCCAGGGATGCAATGAGCCAGGGAGCCGTGGCAGTGTGGGGGGTGCTAATGCAGACCGAGGATTAGAAGCAGACCGGTTCACGTATGTGATCCCCATGTAGCTAGAAAATCTACCTACTGTAACATCACACTACATTAGTATTTTAAGAATTATCTATTGTTACTAGTTGTGGTGTATGGTATGGTATTATCCTACATCACAGCACAGCTGGGCTCACTGAATTGTGAGCAAGACCCCAAAGCTCAGGCAGCCTCACGGAATCCGCCGGGCCCTCTGGGGCTCTGCTGTTGCCACTTCATTATCAGGGATGATTTCTTTCTTTTTTTTTTTTTAATTTATTTATTTGAGAGAGAGAGCATGAGCAGGGGGAGAGGCAGAGAGAGAGGGAGAAGCAGACCCCCCGCTGAGCAGGGAGCCAGATGAGGACATGGGGCTCGATCCCAGGACCTTGGGATCATGACCTGAGCCGAAGGCAGATGCTCAACTGACTGAGCCACCCAGGCGCCCCCAGAGATCATTTCTGAGAGCACAGGCCAGAGACAGATTATAGCCCTCCCCCCAAGTCCTCCCGCCCTTCCTCAGAGTCAGTCTGTATGACCTACCCCACCCCAAGGGCCAGGACCTCGTCAGTCCTACCCAGGGACCAGCACACAGCAAGTGCTCTGAAAGGTTGAAGGAGCTAAGCAGAACTTAGGAGATGCTCCAAGTGCCGCTCAGCTCCCAAAACACACCCAGCCCACATGTGGGGGGGCACAGGGAAGGAAATCCACTCCGCTCATAGGAACCGTAACACCCAACTAAGACAAGAGACTCCTGCCACGCCTCTCCATTTCCGTCTCTGCCAGGACCGTGTCACTCCCCCTCAATAACCAGCTGAGGCAGTCCTTCAGCCCACCACTCCTCAGCAACAGGGGTGATGGGCCAGACCCACTAACCCCATCTTGGCAGCTGAGAGACAACTGTGGTAGAGCAAGAGCATCCTGAGGTCAACTAGTGTGCAGCCTGTCCTGAGGGAGAAGCTAGCCCTGACCCGTCCACACGTCCCCTCCTCTGCCTGGACCAGGGTGTGCGACTGGCCTTCTACTGCGTGCCTGGCCCTGGGTGGAGCAGCTCAGCTGGCACGGGGACAAAGCAGCACCAGCCCTGCCATCAGAGGGCAGACAACGACCCGTGCCTTCTTTCTGCACACGTCCTCCCTCCGCGAGAAGTCGTGCACAGCAATGGTTTGCGGCAAGCACGCAGCGAGAGAGCAAGAACTACGCAGGTGGAAGAGCGGGCGGTGTTAGGGGCAGGGGAGGCCAGCCTGCAGGGGAAGGGGGGGTACACCAGGGGAGCGGTTAAGGAGCTGGAGATCCTGGAGCCCTGGCCCAGTAAAGCTCCCCATTATATACTGTGAACCTTAAAAATAAAACGGCCAGGTATGTTACCACCCAAAAATGGGTTTATTTGGGACTAGGAAAGAAATGCAGTCCAGGACAAGGAATGTATAGCAAAGCTGTAGGCAAGTCTGGAGAACGGAGGAGAGGTGCGCTCCATTAGAGAGGAAGGGGGACGTCAGGAACTGTTCCCAACACCAAGCCCACTGGAGTACCCTGGGAGCTGCAAGGGCACTGGCCCCCCGTTGGCTGAGCCATGACTGTCTCTCACAGGTCTGGCTGTTGCTGGGGACCCCCGAGGTAAGCCCTTCTTCCTCCTGCTGGGGTAGTAAGCTAGTATCCATGCAACTGACAATGAGCAGAGGGCGTAAGAGCTCCCCCTGCCTGACCTCCTGACTCCATTTCAGCGAGGTTGCCCTTCATCCATTTTTATAATACCAACAACCCGCCATCTGGGGATGCCTCTTCCTCCTGCTGCCTTAGGGCCCCTCAGAAACAGAGCCAGCTATATGACTGCAGGCCGTCATCCATCTGCCAGGGGGACCCCGAGCCCTTTGAGGACAGTGGGGTGGCTGCTTCCTGCAGAAAAGCCCATCAGGACACAGGAGAGTGGAGACAGTAAAGGGCGGGGGCCACCGCATGGCAGGGCCAGCCCACATTGCCTGGCTTGTCACAGAGCACAGAAAACCAGAGTCTGCCCACCCAGCGTGGCTGGTACCCTTCCTCTCCCGCCTCCAGTGCTCAGGGCATTTGACAAAGCAGCTCAGCCTCCCCTTTCAGGGAGGTCAGGCATGGGCGCCCATTCGATGGCTGGCACCCCCAGACTACACCCTGGTCATCACCTGGGACCCTAACAGTTCAACTCAGCCCCTTGGCAGCTACCTCACATCACATCCATTCCAGACTCCAGTCCGCAAGAGTCCCCCAGGAAATCTCTGACAGGGAGCTGGAAAATCTTTCTAGAATGGTAAGGAGTGGGCATTCATGCTACCTCTGCTCACACACCTCCGGACATGGAAGTATCCCCAATGTGGCTGGGTCCCTAGAAGGCCACTCTGATAGACACAAAGTTCCTCCTTATAGTGAGCTGATATCTGTCTGTCCCAATTTTCCACGGGACAGCCTGGGTCCTGCCCCCTGAGGGCATACGATCAGACGGGCTCCTCTCCTTGCAGACAGCCCTTCAGCTACCTGAAGATGCCATATTCCTCATCATCAATAATCACTGCCAGAACAGAGGCCACGTGCCCGGCAGTAAGTGAGGAGGCAGAGAGAAGAGCCCTGCCCAGCCGTCTGCTAGGGGAGAAAGCGAGCCAGAAGGTAACTCAGGTCAGAGAGAAAAGCGCTCCACAAGGGTGAGTGGAGGGTGCCACCAGCTCTAAGACGTCAGAGAAGGCTTCACACGGGAGCCTGTGTCCGGAGCACACCCGGAATGGCGAGAGTCACTCAGTGCCCGGGGAAGAGCATTCAGGCCCAGACAAGACCAGGGACCCAGCAAGGCCCAGGGCCGGTAGGCTCTGAGAAGGACAAAGACCGGGGCCGGACCAAGAGAGGCCTGGGAGCCTCTTCCCCTATTCCCACCCACACCGAGGCACCTGCTACAAGTTCCTCGCCCCACCTCCAGGACACCTGGCTGCTCCCAGTCTCCTGATCAGCAAGGGAGCCTCTGGGGGTAGACAGCTTACAAAGCTGGCCTGGGGGTGCCCAACATTCCACCATTCATTCATTCATTCTTCTCTCTCTCATACACACAGACTCCCTCTCTATCTCTTTCACCTTCTAGAACTGTCACAGGGCTCTACCCTGCAGCCTGGGAGGCTTCTCCAGCCAGTCATGCCTCTGCCCTTGGCTCGCTGTACTCAGCGGCCAAGATGGCCCAAGTCACCACCCTAGTAACTTTCCCCCTCCCTACAGAAGCCGTGGCACCTTCTCTGCTCCTTGCACGTATGGGGCTGGGGCCAGAGAGATGGGGCACCATGGTTCCTGCCCTTGGAGACCTCGTTCTTCTCCCAGATTCTGCAATGGCGCCACCATCACCCCTCCCCTCCCAGAACTCACTCACTCAACAAATATTTATGAAGCTCCCACTCCACAGTCAGCACTGAACAAGGATATATAAAGGGCTCCACCCTTAGGTCACTGCAATAAATCCCTGTGTCCTTCACCCTCCAGTCTATGTAGCCATCCAGTACATATAGGTGTCCCATACAGGGCCAGCACTGTTAAATATGAACCTGACAATCGGGGTCCTGGCCTTCATGAAGCTGAACTTCCCAGGATGCAGAAAGAGAATAAATAAGTAAACAGGTTAAGTGCTATAAAGATAAATATGGTAAGGTAATTAAGTGATAGAGGGGGTGGGGGGAACTTGGGGAAAAGGTGCTCTGATAGGAGACATTTAAGGTCAGACCCGAATGAGAAAGAGGTGTTCCATGCAAAAATCTGGGGAAATAATGCTTCAGGCAGATGAAACAGGAAGTGCAAAGGGCCTGAGGTGGGAGAGACAGTGGCTTGTTCACATAACAGAAAGCCAGTGTAGTTGGTGCTCAATGAGCAAGAAGGTGATGCAAAAAAAAAAGCCATCTGCTACTTTTGTAAGCTCTTAGGTTCTGATTCTAGGCTGGACACAGGGTTTTGTCCCCCTCTTCTCCTCCTTCTTGTGCCATCAGGATGGGCTAGATTATGCTGCAGTTACAAACAACCCCAAAGTCTCAATGGCTTGAGAACCCACACAGGGCTCCTCCTTTTTTATACTCCATACCCACCACGGGCCAGCTGGCGTCTCTACCAGCCTTGACTTCACTCTGCAGCCAAGCAGACAGATCAGCCACTCTCTGGAATTCTGAGCCAGAGGGAAAGATAAAGGAAGGCTCATCACATGCTGGGTTTTTATATGGCCACATGTAACATCAAGGGAACAGAGAAGTACAGTCCTACGACATGGCCAGGAGGAGAACCAGAAACCTTTGGGAGGCAGGACCTACGACTACCAGAGCAAATGCTGTTTACCGCACGGGGTCCCAGGATCAGTGGTGAAAATGGCCTGGGGCCGGTAGGAGCATCACCACTGACAGATGTCAGCCAATGTCTCCAATGAACGCAAAGACTCAGTTTGGTGATGGGAGAGGAAGTGAGGTCCAAAACCAGGCATCTCTTCTCCTTCTGCTCTACAGAACCTTTCCTCTGACTACATCTTCTGCTGCGAGGCAGACCCAAGCATGAGTACCCCACCTAGGTGGCCCTGCACACATCAGACCCGTTCCTCCTACCTTTCTCCCTTGCCCAGACTGGCCCCCAAATGCATCATATAAATCCCTTCCTGAGGCAGCAGGGGGTTGAAGGAGCAGCCTGGAGTTAGACAGGGGTCTTGTTTCTCCCACTCTTCCCAAAAGACTCCGGATTTGCTCCCGTTGTTCTTCTCGCCCTCTACATGGGCCACCGAGGAGACGACCTCAACTTCTGATGCAACCATGGCTCCTCTGGGTGAGGCCAAGAAACTTCCAAAACCATAAAGATGTCCAAACATTGGCCCGGCTTCCTCCAAACAGACATAAACTGCCTCGCTCACATCCGGGCCCACCACACCCCTCCTCCGGACCTCAGGCACCATCTGACACCTCCGCCCTCGGGCAGCCCACAGTTACGTGGCCGTGGACGTGGGAACAGGGGAGAGGGACCTGGCCACACCCGGCCCCAAACCTCCGTTGCTCCAGGGGTAGAGGTGCCTTTAATGGTGCCTACCCTCACCCCTCAGCTGAGCGGTGACAGCCTGCACACTAGATTCGGTGCCAAGCCGCCCCAAATCCAGTTATTTTTAGTCTGTTTGTTTATCCCATTTCAAGCTAACTCTGTGTCACCACTTGTTATCATAACAGAGAGCACCTGGATGTGTCTCGGAAAAGCAACAAATAAGCTTCGGAGAGTGCCAGGGATTGCCAGAAACACCAACTGTGCGTCTAGCCTGATGCCCCAGTTGTGACAAAGCAGCTTCCTTTCTTCCCTTCACACGAAAAGCCTAATCCACATAAGCCAGCCAACAATGGCTGCCTGGCCTCCCAAGACATTCCTTCCCCCTCCTCACTCCTGCACCTGGTGACATCAGCCTGGCACGGCGCTGAAGGCAGGTCCTGAGATGGTCAGCAATGTCGCTCCCCGCCACCAGCCAGCTTCAGGCCAGCCTGTCCACTGATAGCCAGAGCAGCCAGGGATCAGGGCAGTCTGGGGGGCAGGTAAGGCGGTGCGCGAACACAATCATCCTGACCACGTCCTGCTAGCCCCATCCCATGACGGGCCACACACACTGCAGGACGCCAGGCCCCAGAGGGGCTGGGAAGAGTGGGTGCTTGGCGGCGAATCCAGAGTGTCACCCCCACTGTGACCTGACCCCCGTAGAGCTCCCAATCCCAAGCTGGCTTCGGCATGGTTCTCTCCCCACCAGCACAGCAGGTCCTAGGAGCGAAGCCTCTGCTGGGCCCCAGGCCCTGGGCTAGACCCTTTACAGTCAGCGCCTGATGGGATGCTCCTGGTAACTCTCAGCATCACCCTATTAACCAGGTCAACGACTTGCTTGGGTCAGCACCTGAGGAGCAGGAGAACCAGACCACACCATCTGCATCTTGCTCGGTCTGGCTCTCATCTCTGCTTGAAAAGAACAAAGCGTGACACACAGCCCATTGGGAATGCCTTTCCACCCAGACTTTACCCAAAGTCGGGGTCCAGGTCCAACCCCAGGCAGCACCTCCCCACTGAGCACCTACTGTGTCAGCCCCTACGAGGGGCCATGTAGGAGATGGGTGAAGGGAAGCAGCCATCCCAGCCCTACCCAGCCTGGTGGGAAGGTCCTTGCATGGCACCTGCAGAGAGAGGCCCGGAAGGCACCAGACACAGGGGCCCCTCCTGCCCACCCCCACCCCCTTCCTCCTTGACCCAGGCCCTCAACACCTCGGAGGTTCTACCAGCCTTGCAAATAGCCTCCTCTTTTCCTGTCTACCCGCATGTGGCCAGGTGACTCTCTCCAATCATGTCACTCCCCCACTCAAAAACCTTCAGTGGTTCTCAGGGCGCCTGGGTGGCTCAGGTGGTTAAGCGTTGACTCTTGATATTGGCTCAGGTCATGATCGTGAGATCGAGCCCCACATCAGGCTCCGCACTGGGCGTGTAAGCTGCTTCAGATTCACTCTCTCCCCCTCTGCCCCTCCCACCCCCAGGCTTGCTCTCTCTCTCCCTTAAAAATTAATTTAAAAAATAAATTAAAAATTAGAATTAAAAAAAACCTTCATTGGTTCTCATCTTCCCCTCATCCATTCATTCACCAGCCGGTGAGCACTCACCACGTGCTGGAGTCAAGACACCAAGGCTTATGTCCCAGGTCAGTAAGCAATTCTTGCTCCCCATTGTAAGGAGAGACCTTCAGCATCTAAGGACACTGGCTGCACAGTCAGACCTCAAGACTCACGTCTGCCCCTCGCTGCGTGTGTTGACTTAGCCATGGTGTGAAGGGACTGGAATCAGGGAGGTCAGTGGGAGGGGGGCCGAAGGAAGCCCTTGCACGAGGGCTGGGGAGCAGTTCTCTGCATCCTGAGGACACATGTGGGGCTCCCCCACCACGCAGGCAGGGCAGCAGAGCAAGCTCTGGGCAGTGAGGATACACTGGCTTGGAGCGTGGCAGTGAGGGGCAGCGTGTCCCACAGCAGCTACCCTAGCTCTCTAAGTCCCAAGGGTGCAACAGCCCTGACAGACAACAGGACATCTATCTCCATGCCTCCAGGTGGGAATGCCCACCAGGCCTGGCAGGGAGAAGGCTGCACCCCATTCTTCCCTTGGTCTAAAGGGCTGCTCCATTTCCCCACTGAGACACAGCCATGCCCTCCCCAGCACGGCAGACAGGCATGGCGCTCCTCACCCAGCCCCTGGTAGGGTGGCCCCACCAACCCCGTCCTAGCTCCCCTTTGCCCCTTCTCAACCAGTGTAACTGAACGAGCACCGGGTAGAGACTTCTAGAGAGACCAAACCTGCCTGCGGAGGGAAGGCCACACCATCACTCCCAGAGCACTCTGCTTCAACCTGCCTTGGGAGCCACACCTGGCTTTTAACATACGGACAAGAGCTCAACCACACACAACTATGTCAACGCCAAACACAACCATTTGGGAAGGTACCATTTCTCACCAGTCAGACTGGCAAAGATCAGCACGTTTGATAATGCTCTGAATGGGTGGAGATATGGCCAAGTACATCCCTTACGCCCAACTGCTCAGAGAGGAAGTGGGTACCACCTCCCCTCAGGGCAGTGTGGCAGAACCAACAGAACTTAAAAACATATACACACTTCCATCAGCATTTCTATCTGCAGGAATTGTTCCTACAGGCGTGTGTGTTCACTAGGACACTCACAACAGCATGGCTCATTACAGCCAAGACAGAAAGCAACTGCAAAGCCCATCGATGGGGCACTAGTCAAAAAAAAAAAAAAAAAGTTCAGCCTAGCTATATGACGAAAGAATACGTAGCCACCAAAAAGAAGGAGGCAACTCTGCATGAGCTGATAAGGAATGGGTGCCAAGATATACCAAGCATCAAAAGGCAGAAAGCAATGGAGCAGCTTGGCATGCAAGGAATACTGCTATTCACGTAAAAGGAAAAGGTGGAGGTATCAAATATGTGGACAGCACTGGCCCCCGTCTGCTTGACTGAGCACATCTTCGGGAGGCACAAAGAGGACACCGAAAATGGTGGTTGCCCCTGGAGGGAAGTGTAGCTGGAAGTAGGCAGGGGGACACAACTGTCACCGTACCATCTACCTAACCAGAGTGTCACCACCAACAAAGATCTCTCTCATGGGACAGCACTTCCCATGCCCACATCCAACTGTGAGGTTCTTCCCGCCCCCACCTCAAGAGTACACAGCTGCTGTTTCCCCCGAATGCTCAGCGCCCATCACTGTGCCCGGCACCTCGGGGGCTTTGCCATGGCTGGACGGGAGCACCAGCACTTGCAGGTCCAGGGTCTCCATGTCTCCCTGGCAAGCTGGCAGAGCCAGGGCTCACTCTCACTCCCGGGGTCTGTGGGGGAAGGCCACCAGCCTCCAGCTATACTGTTCTGCAGTGAGCAGCCCCCCACCCCCCGAAGCGAACCCATGAAGGCCAGCGCTCGGCGTCCTGGAAAGACCACCAGGGTGGGCACGGTGCCTGCACGGGGCCTGCAGAGGGCTGCCCGTGGTCCTGGCAATGGCCTCTGTTGACTAACTTCTGTACATAATTCCACCCAGGATGAGTCAACAACAGGGCAGACAGGACTCCCCACAGGCTGGCCCCGAAGCTGCCGAGAAGGGTAGGAAGGCAGAGCACCGGGTGCCCCGGCCACTGAGAGAGAGACCCCCCCTCCCATCAGGCCACCCCATCTGTGGCGGCTTCTGCAGTAACAATCCCCCAGGCCCCAGCACAAGCCCCAGTACAGTGATGGGGACGTGGGCCCCCTTCGCTCCGTCTCGGGTCTCTGCTCCATCACCAGGGCTGGGCTGGGCTGGGCTGGGCTGGGCTGGGCCACTCTACCAGACTCCACCTAACCACCCTCCAGAGGCGGACACTGATTTCGAAACACCATCATCTATCAAGCCCTGCGTCCCCCAGCAAGTCACTGTGACCTGGCGGTGGGCCCGGGGCTGACCCTTCCTATCCCCGCTGGGCACCCGTCTGAACAGGCAAGCTTTTTCAGATGCTCAGTTGATACCCCACCACTTACTGCCTGGGTCATGTGGGGCCAACTCGGTTGTTTCTGGCACCTCAGTCTCCTCGCCTGTCAAATGGGCTTCTGACACTCCTCTCCCTCAGGATTGCCAGGAGGGGTGAATGGACTCATAAACCCAGTGCACTCAGCACGGATGAGAGCTCAGTAACTGGTGGCTGCCAGGAAATCCATCCCATTCCGCCTCCCTGTGGCACCCGGGTCTGAGCAGGGAGGGGCGAGAGAAGGTGCAAGGAGAGCAGGCCACTCCCGCCTGGCCTCGGCCCCGGGCAAAGACCGGTAGCAATGGCCCTCTCCGCACCTCTGTTTGCCCTCGCATCTCCTCTCCCCTGCCCTGGCCTTCCCAGCCCCAGCCCCAGCCCCAGCCCCGCTCCTGGAGCAGCAGTGAATCCTTGTCAGCAAACAGCACATTAATTGCTTCTTGGCCCCGTTTCAAATGATATCACAGAACCGGGCTGCTCAGTTTGAGCGAATGGAAAGGAGGAGGGAGGGGCGCCTGGCAACTCACCCAAGCGCCCGGGATGATGGGTCGCTCCAATTACTAATTAATTGACTGCTCAGATGGAACAAATCTGAAACCCTCCCGGGTTGGGCGGGCGAGCCCTGGGCTTCCCGCCAGCGCCTTTCATCACAGGAGAGCAGAGTTCTGATCCTGACCACTTTCAGGAGGGAAGCCCTGGAGCCCTGCCGCCCACTGGCCGCAGGAGCTCACAGGGCCAGGAACCGGGTTCCAGACCATTCACCCGATCACTTGTTCCGCCACATGTGGAGCTCCCAGGACACAGCACTAGACTGTAACCTCCAGGAGAGGGGGACTGCGCCCCAGTCCTAGCATCCAACAAGAACCAAAGTTGCCTAATAAATGTACATCGTCAATGAAAGAATGAAATCCTGAATACCAAGTATGATGCTAGGTTTGAGGGAAATGATACTGAACACATTCAACACAGGTCGTGGCCTGATGGCACTTACATTCTGATGCCAGGAATACTGCTCACCAAATAACCAGACAATTAAAAACGAAATGGCAAACACAGCAAGGGCCACAAAGATGCCCGCAAAGGCTAGACAAAGGAGAGTGGAGCGTATCCCCAACTGGGAAGCCAGGGACCGAGATGCTGCATGAGGAGGAACTTGCCACCTTCCCACTGTGCCCATACGCCTTGGGCACACCCCTCCACCCCACTCTGCAGTGTTGCCACCCGCCAGATGGGGCGGGGCACTGGCTGGAGAGCCTTTCCTGCAAGAAGCCGTGCTCCAGGACCCTGCTCTGCTGTGGGAGGGGCCACAGGCCGAGAAGGACTCATGGGGTCCTTCGATGCCCAGAGCATCTAGAACCCCAAACTCCCCAGGCACTTTTCTTTATCCTGCTGACTTTCTGAGACTACCAAGCCACCATTCCCAGATGCCTCTGGGCCTTGCCATGCCTCGGTGTCATGATGTGGTGCCCCACATCTTACCTTGCGCTCCCAGAAACTGAGAAGTCCGTGTTTCTGGAAAAGCGTATTCGGGGAGGGTGAGGCACAGGCCTGGGTTTGAGCCTCAGCTCTGCTCCTTCCTAGCTATGAGAGCCGGGATAAATTATACCCCTTTTCTATAAGATGGAGTACAACTGTCTGCGAGGAACCACCACCAAGAGATCTACGCCAGGATTCAGGCACCCAGACCCCCGAGGCTGACCGGTGAGGACTTCCTTTCCCCTGGCTTCCTTCTCGGATTATTATGAGAGTGGAGTACAGGAAACCATTCTGGGGCCCCAGTTTCTGCTTCTCTCTCCAGGTCTTTCCACCTGTCCCACATTTTAGCAGCCCATGTGTGTAACTAGCTCCCACCTGCGTATTCCCTGAACCAGGAATCATACCAACTGGGTTCAGAGTCCTTTCCCACCCATAACTGCCTATTATTTGGAAAGTGGCATATCATTTTGAAGTATTTCCTGTATCAATATTAATCAGTGACAGCTCTAGAATTTCTACAAAACAGGGGCATAAAGGTGGCCACCTACTTAGAAAGCATGCTTAGCAACTTGTCTAGAACCACGCTGTTTTTGCATGGATCAGGTGTATATTTTGAGTATCTTTGGGAGGTGTTGATGGAGACTGGGAGGGGGGCCCCTTGGCCCCAGCACTGTTATTAGTAGCAACCACCACCACCCCCACTGTGTGGACGAAGCTCTGTGCCAAAAGGTTTGCATGTATCATCTCATTTAATTCCCTTAATAACCAATTAGGTATGATCCCCATTTTATAGGCAAATAAACTGAGGCTGAGAGACACTAAGGAACTTGCCCAAGATCTTGCAGCTGGCTCAAAACAAGAGGCAACACTTGAACCCAGGTCTGTGGGATGGCAAATGCATTGCTGTTGTCAAAGGCGTCTGCTACCCTCCTGCCTTGCTCCCCAGCTGCCCCGGGCTCCACTCTCCTTCCACTCAAGGACACCCGTCCCACCCATTCGACCACCCAGGCCGCCAGTCTGCAGCTGGAGGGCTTCAAACCTCAAACTTCCCGCAAATGGATTTCTGAGCGGGAGCTTCCCCCCCCCCCACCCCCGCCCTCGCCCCCGGCCTTGGTAAGAGGCTGAAAAGACTATTTCTCTTGGTTATTGCTGTCTAGGGCTTGTGAAAACATGAGAGTGGCTCAGTCTAACTCAAGAGGCCAGTGGGTGCTCACTCAGGTCTGGGCTCCTGGCTTGGCTTCCTCCCCGCCCCAAGTAAGAGAAGTGTGGGGGCTGCTCCACGTTCCCCTCTGCGGAGTGTGCCCCCTTCCCTAACACACCTGACAGATTCTCTTCCACACACGCCGGCCCGGCCCCTGGGACAGCGCCGCACAATGAGGCCCGCACCTGCAAGAATGTCTGTAAATCCCGGGGCTCTGCACAGGGCAGCCGGATTGCAGGCAAGAGCCGCAGATCCCAGGATAAAAGCAGAAAGCCATCCTGTTGACAGTTCATTCCTGTTTCTCCCCCAAATCTATCCACAACAGAACTGTTAAGCTCATGTTTCCTCTCCTGTTGCAAACAATTGTAAAAATGATTGGTATCTGCCCTCAATGTAGAGCCCGTCCGCTTCATCCCCAGGCTAAATCTTTCTGGAAGGGCTGCATGTGTGAAAAACACGCATTCCCCAGACACACAGATAATGGTTACTCTTAGAGACCCTAATCACTCAGCTCAGAGAAATGCAAAGGCTGGCTCACCTAACTGCTGAGTCTCGGGAGATGGAAGCCTGCTGCAGACTCCGGGCTGGGCACCCAAGGACAGGGAGGCTCAGGGCTGCATCTGGAGGCTGGGTTGATCTGCGGGGCGTCATTCCAGTGCTTGACCCCCCATAAGGAGTTCTCTAGCCTTCTGCAATGCGTCTCTCTTGCCTATGTCCATAGCTCTAAAACTTCTTCGCAAAGTAGAAGCTGTAGTGGGGGAATTGTGGGAGCGGGGTCTAAGGAAGAGAACTCAGACAGGGCCGGGATGCCTGGTTCCACTCCTGGCTTTGACACGGACTAGGTGTGCCATCGGGAAAAGCCTTGGCCTTCCTGGGCTCTGCTCCTCTCGTCTGGGCATCTGGAACAAAAGACATCTAGGGCTCCACACAGCTGACCTCCCCTGAGTGAGATGGGCAGATGGAGAGATGCTTAAGCCAGAAAGCACTGAAGAGCCCAGCACCAACAGCCAGTCCCCAGCTAAGTCGGGAGGCCAGCGTCTGCAGCCTAATTTGGCCCTGGCTGGATGTGTACACACAGGACTGCAGGGGCTGGTGCTGAGAACTGAAGAGGAAAACACCTTCTGACCTTGAAGGGGCCCAGAACTGATGCACAGATTTAAAAAAAAAAAAAAAAAAAAAGGCACCATCTATGGTGAAAATACCTTGTATCTCCCTGATATCCATGTCTCCCCCTCTCCCAGCAAGGGAGTTAATTTTATTGGAGGATCCATCCCTCCCATACTCTCATTCCACATGGGGTGGAGCACAAGTCCCATCAGGCCTTCCCCTGGCCAAGTAATTAGTTCAGAGGAGGGCACATGACCAAAGCTGTCCAATCAGAGTGAGCCCCAGGATCTCCACTAGGTACGCTGGGAAAAAGATTCTCCATCCATCCCGTGGGACCAAGTAAGAGAGGATGTGGAGAGACAGCTGCCGCAGCCGTCCTTTAACCCATGTGGGCCTGTGAATAGAACTTCGCTTAATAAAGGAATCAAGGAATGGGGAGAAATACACCCTGTCCTGGAGACAGTCTGGGTGCTGGATCAAGCCACACCTGATCTACCCACAGACTACTCAGATAGAGAATATTAAGGAAATATCCCGTGTGATCCCTCACATTCCTAACCTTTCTCTGACGAAGTCCTTTGCTGATTTAGAGATCTGAAGAGACCCACCCCCAAGCACATCCAGCCAGTTCCCAGGGTTGGAAATGGATTCATTCAATCATCTGTTGATTCAACAAATATTCACTGAGGGTCAACGATGTACCATCAGTGGTAGTCAAGGCACAGTCCCTGCCTTCAAGAGCTCTCAGAATGGGGGGGTGGGACACACCCTCATAGGCTAGCAGTTTTGCTATAGTGTGATGCCAACTCAAACAGAGGACATATGGGGGCTGTGGATACACAGCCTCTCCCCCAGTGAAAATCAAGGCAGGCTTCCCAGAGGGTGGCTAAAGGCAGCGACTTACCCACTTAGGTTTAGAATGGACAAGCCCTTCACTAACTCATCTCAGCAGTCCTCAACGCAACCCTGGGCCAGCGGCTGGACAGGGATGGCCATCCCCACATTATAGAGGAAGGGGACAGATAATGGCCTATTCAGGCTCACACAGTAGGTTTGGGGCTAAAGAGGGAGGAGAATCAGGTCTTACAAATCCCACTTATATATGTCACATCCCTTCTGACTTGATGACGGCACAGGATTCAGAGTTGGCCTCAAAAGGACAAAGATCAGCCATCTACCCCCCAGAAGATGTGTGGGGTCTCTCAGGAAGGTGCCACGGGATTCAGAGGCAGGCCATGCATCTGCTGGCCAGGGAGAGGGCCCTGTGTGCCCACTGCCACCACAACAGCCCTTCTGGAAATATCGTAGACACAGGCCGGGTTCCACATAGGGCTTCATCATCACTGGGGTCCTGCCAGTGGAGGGAAAGCTTTCTAGAGTCACAAGTACTTCACACAAAATCTTCAGCAGAGCCCTGATCAGCCGGCTGCATTCAACATGGTCCATGAGGATGGCAAATGGTTTGTGGCCACCAACCCGAGAGGAAGAGATACATCCCAGAATCATCCCAACACACAATCCTTGCTCTGAGAGCAATGAGGTCCATGATAAGGATGAAATTATACCTTCCCTTGCCTTTGTTTTAGCATGATCTGACCAAGACCAAGTGACTATAAAAACTATTAAAAGAGATTGAGAGTATGAACTTTGGAATCAAAAAAGTCCTGAGTTATAGATAATGACAAAGATATTATGTATGTACACAATAGAATATTACTCAGCCATAAAAAAGAATAAAATCTTGCCATTTGCAACAGCATGGATGGATCTAGAGAGTATAATGCTAGGTAAAATAAGTCAGACAAAGATAAACACCATATGGGGGTGCCTGGGTAGCTCGGTTGGTTAAGCATCTGCCTTCGGCTCAGGTCGTGATCCCAGGATCCTGGGATGGAGTCCCTGGGATCAAGCCCCATGTTGGGCTCCCTGCTCAACTGGGAGCCTGCTTATCCCTCTCCCTCTGCCTGCCGCTTCCCCTGCTTGTGCTCTCTCTCGCTCTCTCTCTCACTCTCGCTATCTCTGTCAAATAAATAAATAAAATCTTTAAAAAAAAAAAAGACAAATACCATGTGATTCCACTCATATGTGGAATTTAAGAACAAAACAAATGAACAAAAAAAAAAGAGACCAAAAAAACAGACTGTTAGGGGCGCCTGGGTGGCTCAGTCGTTAAGCGTCTGCCTTCGGCTCAGGTCATGATCCCAGGGTCCTGGGATCGAGCCCCACATCGGGCTCCCTGCTCCGTGGGAAGCCTGCTTCTCTCTTTCTCACTCCCCCTGCTTGTGTTCTCTCTCTCACTGTGTCTCTCTGTCAAATAAATAAAATCTTAAAAAAAAAAAAAAAAACAGACTCTTAAACACAGAGCAATGGTGGTTGCCAAGGGAGGTCATGGGGGGATGGGTGAAATAGATGAAGGGGATTAAGAGTGCACTTATCATGATAAGTGCTGAATGATGTATAGAATTGTTGGATTATACTGTACACCTGAAAATAATACAACACTATGGTAATTATACTCGAATTAAAAAAAAAAAGTCCTGAGTTTGAGTACATTTACTAAGGTATGTATTAT
Source organism: Phoca vitulina (assembly GCF_004348235.1). Classification (NCBI taxonomy): domain Eukaryota; kingdom Metazoa; phylum Chordata; class Mammalia; order Carnivora; family Phocidae; genus Phoca; species Phoca vitulina. Next base: position 5,176,957 of record NW_022589735.1, read on the forward strand.
GTATGTTCCTTTAAACAATATTAACAACTACTAGTAACAAAAGTCAGTCAGGATTTCTTTTCTTTCTTTTTTTTTTTTAATTCCGGTGTAGTCAAGATTTCTAAAACTCAGTTTCCTTATCTGTAAAATGGAGCTAACATCTACCTCCTGGGGCTCCTAGGCAGCTTGTCAAGCACAGAGGGATGCATAGGAAATGTCAACTCAAGAGGAGGAATGATGCAAATGGCAATACCATCTTTTGATTATTATGACTACATCCACACACAGATGGCCACTGTCTGTCCCCTGAAGATAGACACAGCTACAAAATAAAATTGGAGACCCCTTCATTGAAAACAAGAGACAAAGAACTACAGACTAAAATACCCTCCCTCAGGGGCGCCTGGGTGTCTCAGTCGTTAAAGCGTCTGCCTTCGGCTCAGGTCATGATCCCAGGGTCCTGGGATCGAGCCCCACATCGGGCTCCCTGCTCAGCGGGAAGCCTGCTTCTCCCTCTCCCACTCCCCCTGCTTGTGTTCCCTCTCTCACTGTGTCTCTCTCTGTCAAATAAATAAATAAAATCTTTAAAAAAAAATAAATAAATAAAATACCCTCCCTCAAAGCAAAATATGAGGGCAAAAAAGATAATTTCACAAAAGTAGCCCACGGCCCCTGTAGAGCTCCAGAGCCCATGGCCGGCGGGCCGTGGCCTCACCCCATGCTGCGCTTTCCCACACAACCAAACGAGGACCTCCCCCATCACCAGTATCAAGGCCAGACCTCAGAACCCTAATTTTCTTTCCCTGGGAGGGGGCTCCAAGCCACTCATAAGGGGTCTCTCAACACTCCAGGTCACTAGAGTCTCCAGGCTGCCAGCCCTAGGACACCATACTGTAACTGTGCCCTCAGGCACTCCCAACCCCACAGCCCCGTTCCCTCAGGCCAAGCGTCAGGAGACCCGTTAGGTTTTCCCACAGAAGGCCTGTAAGAAGCCTCTCCTTCCAGCCTTCTCGAAAGCAGGCCTGGCCGGCCATGGTGCCAGCCTCCTGAAGGCTCCTCCTGAGGGACTCCAGTGACTGGAGGAAGGCAGGCAGAGGTCAGCCAGTTCCCACTGGGAACAAGGGCTCAGCTGTGGAGTCCAGAGCACGACGGGAGGGCAGCCCTGTAGATTTCAACTTCAATTCACAGATCACATGTCGCCAGGCCCTGGGAGGGCAGGGCACAGCCTTCGTGGCCCAGGAGGGCTGAGCAGGGGACTCAGGCTCAACCACCCACCTCGCCTTGTTTCTCCTCACACTTTCCCAAGACCAGGCGGTTTCAGACCCCAGGCAGCCTAAAATCCCACCTTTATCCTTCTCTCAGGCCCTCCTCAGCTCTCCCCCCACAGCAGGCTGAGCTCCTCAGGGAAGCAGCCATACCTGCCTCGCTCCTCACTGGAAGCCACCTGACCCTCGGCCAGAACAGATCCCCATTGAGTCTGTTCAGCATCTTCTCCACGCTGGGCGTATCTAGGCCCCAAGATGACCACACACGGTCCCTCAGGAGCTCATGGGGAAGTTGGAGCAGCGTCACCAATGCCAGTAACATTAAAGCGGGCCACCACGGAACACCTCCCACGTGCCAGTCACACCACCACGCGGGTCTTGCACCTTTAAGCTCCCACATTTGCAAGGTCAGCATGATACAAATATATCAACTGAGGAGGCTGACAGCTAAGGTATCTTCCTGGGCACACACAGAGATCAAGGGCAGAGCTGAAACAGGAATCCGGGATGGTCTGCGCACAAAGAACAAGACTTCAGGGCTGGCTCTTGGCAGACCACTTTCACTAGGATTTGCTCAACGTTGTTCTTCAACAGTAATCAACGGTAATAGTAACTGACCCCAGCAGAGAAACGTCATATGCCAGCACTTTCTAAAGGCTTCACATGCGTTAACTCGCTTAATTCTTACAACAAACCTAGAGGGAGTATCTTTTCTAACCCCCGATTAGACAGGAAGAGTAAGCAACAAGCCCGAGGTCTCCCCATCGGGCAGGGGCAGGAGTTGAACCAGGCAGTCGGGCCCCCAGAGCCTGCTCTCACCCCCACACTCTGCTGCCACCCACAGACTTGGAGTCTCATCTTGGTTCTAATACCTGCAGTCTCCCATGTTGCTTAACATCTTCTGATATACATCAAACACAAGTTTCCCGAGGGGCCTTCTGGAGGTACCACTGGTCATACACAGACCACACTCCAGGAGAAGCCTGGGTAGGACAAGAAGGGTCTGGAGGGTCTCGAGCCATGGCTGGATCCCCATCGCTCTGGCCCTAGGTGGACAGCAGCCCGATGCCTGGGGACCCAGGGCCTCCTGGAGCAGGGAAAGCAGTAAGGAGGAGGTGGCGGCCACAGGGGCTTAGATGAGCAGCTCAGACAGAGAGCAGACCCTCAAGGCACTTGAACTCCATACCCAGTGTGTTCTGCCCCATGAGGGCCTTGCGGGGGATTAGCGGAGTCCAGAAAGAGCACAGAAGGACAGAGGCTACGGGGCCACCATTCAGCTCCTGCCCCGGCACCTCCCCTGAAGCACCACCCCTCCCCTCCAGCTGTTTCCATGGCAACAGGAGATGGTCCTCTAGGTAGACAAAGAACTGTTCTTCTTTCTCTAAAAGCTCACCTAAAATAAGACACCCCTGCCTGTCCTCTATCCAGGTATTTGTCAAGCCTTGAAGACCAGTCGCATCACCGAAGCAGACCTCTCTGCCCCCCTCAATGGGACAGGGTGTCACTTCATCCCACGTGAGGTATCACCTATGTCCTTCCCTGGCACCCACACGGCAACATCCATGGGTCCACTTCAGGGAAAGAAGAAATTAGACACTTTGGCAAACATGCCCGCTTTGTCTGCCCCCTCCACTGTTTCCTGGCTCAGAAACTGCCGTAAGTGGCCCTTCGGGTCATTCCTTGGGTAGCAGACACACAGCACGTGGCTAGGCTGCTCCTGGAGAATACCTAACCCTGTCAAGAAGGGGAGGAACATGCTGGAAGAAGAGGGGCTTTCAGAGGCCAGCCTATCAAGCTTTACAGTTTTCACGCTCCATGGACACACCGATGGTCCTGGGTGTCCTTTCATTCTTCAGCTTCGACACCTGTTTTCTCTCAGTATGCTTGGCAAAAGCCTGTTCCCCAAGCTCTCCGTGCAGCCCTTCTCACAAAGACTCAATTTCCCCCCCAAAAAAACTATTCCCACAGCCCCCAACCCCAGGCTGAATGCTCCACAACAACCCACCTAGTGAAGGAATCCCTCCATTTTGGCCACATGTCCCCAAACCACATACCTGAAGATCCAGAAACTTCCCTGGCAATGCCTTAAATCAGAAATTGCTCTCACAACTGACATCCTGTTCCAACATCAGCACCGGCGTTTCTTCCCTGTCGCACAACTCTGCAGCCAGCTCCCCTCCTCCCCTGCCCCAGCCTGAGCTGGAGATACATTCTGCCTCTGGCTCATCAGGCTCTCACACCGCACACACACCCGGCCTGGCCAAAGGGCTCTCCACCAGCTGCTTCTCAGACGCGAGCTGGCCATCCTGCTGTCTGCTTTCGAGCTAGGAACAGAGAATAATGGTGGGGGCAGGGGGGGAGAAATAAGAGCTTGCCGCATGTCAAGAAAGCCTTGACATCAGTAAGCTGGGGGAGAATATTCTATGGTATCCACTTCCTGGAAACAGCCAGAGGAAAGGTACGGTGTGGCCTCAAGTCAGTCTACCTCCCACCTTGGAATGAGGCTCTGAGCTTGCCCAGGGCAGAGCCGGCCCCACGCTCCCCTCCGCCAGCAAGCGGGACCTGCACCAGGCACGGCTGTCAGTCCTTGCCGCGCCGGAAAGAAAAGCCTGCTCGGCCCGGGCTTTGGACAGTGAGCAGCCACATCCTGACCCGCCCTCTCCCCACGGCACACAACACCATCCCGTCCATCCCTGGGCACTGAGGGGAGATGTCCAGGTCGGGGTCTTCAGCAAAACACCAAGGCCCCAGGGAAAAGGCCACAGCAGAAACAGTGTCATGAAGCAGGGGCCGGTGGGAACCTAGCGTAGTGGCTAGAGACACATGCCCTGGGGACGGCCCAGGGTCGGAAGGCAGCTCCAGCCCACGAGCATTTTGTTGGCGTCAAACAGCTAGTACCCACATCTGTAAAATGTGGGTGAGAACGTTGACCTCGCAGACTCGTGAGGCTTAAAGGAATTAATTCCCATGAGGTACCTACAACAGTTTCTGGTCTATTTATAAACACTGTGTTAGCCTGATGATTTTTTACTTTTCAATTTATTATTACTTCTGGTGGCCAGAGCACAGCCCCTGAAACAAATGGCCTCTAAATCTCCCATGTGCAATCCTAACTCCTGTCCTACTCACATGGTACCCTAGGAACCTCAACTGACCTAAATGCACCTCCTTCTGTGCCTCTCTGCCCCGCCGCCCCCTCCCAGCACATCACACAGCTCTGAGCACACAGCTGTGCTGGACGGGGTCTGCGGAACCGGCCCAGAGAGATTCCAGGTCTCCCGCCACACACACACACCCCCGGGAACTTCTGGGTGTCCTTGCAAAGTAGGGCATCAGGGTTTATAAGGTTCTGCCATCTCAGGAAGCCCATAAAAACACAAAGCATGGCCGGGGAGGAAATGAATCTTTGGGAAACAAGACAGTGATCGTGAACAGAGCCATGGGGACAAATCCGAAGTGTCCTTGCTTCGCTTGGAGAAGTCACACGGCTGTCTCCTTGCAGGAAAAACACAGCGAGAACTCAAACGAATGCCCCAAGAACCGGCGTGCGGCAACACAGAGCCCCTCCACTTCCCGGGACCCGTCACCTGCCGAATCATTCCAGGGGCATGGGGCTGCAGCTCCGCGGGTGCCGCCTCCCAAGCACTTCCCCAGCTCGACACACGGGCTGGAGATTTCCAGCAGGAGCTGCAAGTGCCCACACGTCCACACCCTGCTGCAGTCACAGAAACGGAGCCCGCTAGTGTCAAGGCCCCACATTTGTACAGACAGGTACCGAGTGTTTACAGAAGGCCCCGCAAGCCCTTCTCTGCATGATGCAAGATGCCAGAGGCAGCCACGCTTTCCATTGCTCACCAATTCCTAGAGCGAGACCACAGGGGCCCACGCCTCTCCTTTCCACACAGGAGATGCCAGAGGGAGGCTCAGGCTTCGGGGGGAGTGGTACTTTCACGGGCGGCCACAAGGCAGCCGCCCTGAACAACGGGACTCTCTCCCCTTCCCACGTGCCTTTATCAGCGAGCATCTGCGTGAGGCAAACACGCGCAGACACCAAGAAGGGGCAGTGAACCTGCCGAGCCACAGGCCAGCTTCTAGATCAGCTAAAGCCCAGCAAGGCCCGGAACGTGAAATCGTGGGCCCAGGTCCTGCGACGCACCCTTGGTAATAAGAACTTGACCTTAGCCTTGCTGAAGTCTCAGACCACACGACAGCTCCTATGAGGTGCCAGTTAAATATGTTCAACTGAGAAACTGCAATTCGTAGAACCCAAGGCTTTGCCATTTTTATTCAAAAATGTTTACTTCTTGTTTCCCTATTAAATATAAGCAACTTCCCCCTTGTATATATTTGCACCACATTCACACAATGTGTTCCCCATCAACATTTGAGTTATGGGCACAGGCCCTGAAATGTTAGTTTTGTGCTAAGATAAATATTGGAATAATATTCACTCAGCTTTTTTGAAGTAGCGGACAACACAGTTTGGGATGGAAGGAGACGGCACCATTTGCTGTGTGAAGTAACAGAAAGACAACAAGCAATGCTCTTGGGGGAAAGCAATCACAAGGGCCTCCTGCAGCACTTGCACCGCCCTGGTGATCACTTTCTCTGCCGACAAAAGAGCGGCACGGCTCTCGGGTGGCCTGGGGCAAATGCGCTGAGCCTCGGAGCCTGGCCCTGTGAGGACCAGCAGCATACGTGGTGTGCCTGGCACCTGCCCCTGTGTGCCCCAACAAGGTAAGATGGAAGCCCCAGCACCGTGGCCAAACCCAGCCAGGGTTTCCTGATGACTTTACCTGAGGCTCTAGAAAGAAAGAGAGAAAGAGAGAAACAAAAGGAGGTAGGTCATGGAGGACTCACCTATGGTTCCTTACATGCGGAAAGGAACCCTCTCTGGTTCCTCTGTGAGCCACGCTGGCTAGAAAAGCATTGGTCCTCTGTTTACATGACCCCGCGCCTCCCACAGGTGGTTCACCTGAGGGTCTGCCTCTGTGGACTGACATAGTCAAGAACCACTGAGCTCAAACACACAGCACCCTCGGCTCGCCACACAAGATCCACACGAGGGCCATTTCTGGGGAAAGCCCCAGGGCTCAAATCCAGGCCACCCACAGTCAGCAGCCCACCCCTGGTTCTGGCAATGCTGACCCTTCTGGTCATTTTGAGCTCAAAGTGAGGCCTGGCTTGAGTCCAGCAGCTTCTCCCTGTACAGGTGACAGCACTCTGGGGTGGGGGGTAATGATTCGAACAACCTGGCAGCCCTTTGCTGAGGCCTCTCACCTGGATTCTTTCTCTCATGGGCATCCTAAACCAAATTCTGTGAGCGACTCAAGGCAGGGGTTGGGATATCCATTTTACAGACGTGGAAACGGAGGCTGAGAACCCTTACCCAAGATCAAGTAGCTCATGGTCCTCTCCCCAGTCTGTGCGTCGTATCTGCTCAAGGGATCTGTGTCTACGAATTCCATCGAATCCCTCTGTGCTCTGAGAAGTCCAAAAAACTGGGTCCAGGGTCTGTCACGAGCAGCTTATCTTAGAGCCTCTCAGCACCCCTGGTCCCTTCACTATAAAATAAGGGCACTGCCCTAATTATCATTATGACCGTTGCTGTCGCCAGAAATACTAGTACTTCCTGATGCCTTGCAAACCTAGCTTTCTCTCTGACCATGACCATCCTTGGAAATTACAGAGTTATGCCCAGCTGAGAGCTATGTATCACCTACAGGGAACACCTGCTACCCCGGCCCCTTCTAGAAGCCCCTCAGTGCCCCCAGCCCGCTGGCCTGCAGCCCCAGAAACTGCACTAACAAGCCAGTGCAGAGCAGAGCCAGGCGATGGGTGGCAGCACATGAGGCTGGTGACTGCTCCCTGCCCTGCACAGTACGCTTGCTTCCCTGTGGGAAAAATGTGACGAGGCTGGATCTGTATGAAAAGCATTAGGTTATGATAATTTGAGCTCCATGCAATTATTCCTATTAAATGCATGAGCAGAACACTGTAGCTGGTGGGCTGGATTCTTGCTAAGAAAAATAAGTGGCTTTATATTTCAAACTGGAAGACATCTCTAACCAAAGGATCCAAATGAATCAACTAACTTTAGACCTTTTCTTCTTCAGCTGTGCTTTATCAGAAGAGAAATGCGCCTCGTTTACCAGGATTCCAGGCCCATCCTGGTCATGTGCTCAGCTAAACCCAGCTAATTAAATTAAGCCACAGCCACCTCATTCCTAACGGGGTGGGGGGGGGACATAAATTATGCTGCCCCGAGCTCCCCACAAATTGCCTCTCCCCGAAGAGGGCTTCGCCATTTGAGAAAACGCATCCAAGGCGGTGCATGGCGGCAGGCCCTGGTAATTGGCCCTCCCTTTGGCGCAGCCTTTCCCACTCACCCGCCAGTGGAGAAATAATGAGCTGCCAAAGCTTGGGGAGGCTCAGCAAACAGGACGAGGAAAAGGGCTGGTGCTCCAGAACCCAGGCTAGCCGGCCAGTCTTGCTCCAGCCAGCCCAGAGTGGCAGGGAGGCAGTGGGGGCAGGGAGGTCTGGAACCTTCTCCTGGGTGTGGCCTGCTGCTGCATCTTGGACTACTTCTAATAGCACACAAGCCACAGTAGCAGGTAGTGACCTGGACAGGGGGCAGTCAGCAGGTCCTGTGGGTACTGCACGATGCACAACCCCTGGGGTGCCGTGCACGAACAGTTATGTCTGTGAACCCCAGAGGGGAGGCCCCAACTCTGAAGAGTAAATAAACCAGGCAAGACTTCCTGGAGGAGGAGGACGAAAGGAACGACCTTTAGAATTCCTACACGGTTACACAGAGAGGGCCCTCTGTCAGGGCACTTTCACTCAGGTCTGCCTGATCCTTCCCACAACAGCCAGAGCAGGGGACAAAGCGGGGGGGCGGTGTTCCAGACAATGTCTCTGCCTCTCTGTATCCCCAGCCCAAGTGACTATTTTTCTGCCCAAAGCAAAAACTCTCCATCATTTTAGCAATGGGAGTGGCCCCCCATTATGTGCGGGGAAATCCCCCTGGATGTGGAGGGGGAGCAAGAGATGGAGAGGGGGTAAAGTAAAAATGCAGGCGGACCTGGGATAGCAAGTTTGCAGAGCGCTAATCCGCCCCGCACCGAGGGACTGATTTTAACAAGGCAGGCTGTTTGCGAGGCGCTCCGGGTTAACGCACATGTGCTGTTGCGGCAGGCTCTTCTGCTTTGTTCTGCGTTCAGAATTTTCTTATTGCAGGATTTCTTACCCAAAAAATGTGCTGTGAAAGCTAGCCCCATTTTGGACAACTCCTCAATTTAAAGGACACTTGCTGCACGTCACTTCTCTGCACGATGCTGCCACTCAAAAAAGGCGGGGTGGAGAGGGTGCTGTGGGGCTAACTCCCCATCGAGCTGGGGGCAAGGACCCTGGGGAAGAGACAGCACGCCTGAACGGAGGGAAAGGCTGGGTAATTGGGCTCTGCAGCTAGGAAATCCCAGCAGGCCACGGGGGAGCCCCGGCAGGTCCTTCCCCACGCTGCCTTCTCCAATGGCTCTTGCTGGATTTGGACAATAGCTCTAATAGCGGGCATTACTGAGCGCCAGGCAGCGGGCACTGTGCCAGGCACTTTACACGCACCATTTCATCCCATGCTCACTGCAGCTCTGAGGAGGGCACCATTCCCCCCTCTTACAAACAAAGAAACTGAGGCCTGGAGGAACGGAGGAGGGTGCCCAGGCCCCACGGCTGACCACTGACGGAGCTGGGTTTCCAACGTAGCGCTGACTCCCACGCGCCTGTCCCTCAGCCCCCCTGCCTCTTGGGCTGGGCATGCATCTGCTCCACCCTGTGGTGGGGCTCTGGGAAGCAGTGGGTGCAGGGAAATGGGGCTGGGCTGGGCGGAACTGGTGAGCCCAGAAAAAGCAACCCAAGTGTGCAGAGAGTCCCAGCTTGCTGGGTAAGCTGGTCCCGGCATGTGACTGGGAGGTGGATTCCCAGGTGTGCCACGCACAAAGCTGCCACAGTCCCTTAACAGACGCCCCCCCCCCCCCGCCCCCCGTCAGGGAGCAGGTCGAGACCTTCCCTGGAGCCCGAGGGGCAGTGTCTGGGGTCGTGCCAGGAGCCGCTGGGACATCAGAAAGCCACTCCTCTCTGCACCACTCGACCATTATCTGCCAGAGTGCTGGAGGAGGAGACAGCCGGCTGGGCCACTTTCTGAGTCACAGAAGGGTGTGGGTGACGCCGGGAAGCCGAGCTGAAAATTGACCTTCTCCCAGAGGTCACTGCCAACAGTCACGTGGCAAGCGTTCGCCAATGGCTTAACCCACTTGGAAGGGGGAGAGGGCAACTGGATGGGCATGTGACGTTGCCAGCATTGCAAGATCCACCAATTCCCTCCGGCAGCAAGGAGGCCCAGGGCACAACGTCCCCCAGCGGAGCCAGCACCACATGACAAAGGCCAGCCCCAAACGCCGGCACCCATCTGCCCGCTCTCGGTCACTAGCACACTGGGATGGGACGGCCACACCTTCCCCGGGCGGCATCACTTCTCTCTACCCCCCTCAGTAAACACAAGCTTGATTGGCACTCACTTTGAAATCTGAATCTCCAAGATGGAAACCCAGGGTTGTAAGCGATCAGACTTTGTTAATTTTGCCAGGCATCACCCGCAGGACTGAGCACGGCTCTCAGGGTGTGGCCGCCATCAGCCAAACCAGCCACATCTGCTTGCATTTCATCACCAACATGGTAAAGTTTGACTTTCAGCTGACCTTGAAATTCACAAACTCCAGCGGGGGAGGGGTGGCCGTGGGGGATAGGAGCCAAGTGAAAGCCGCTAAAAGGAAGCAGAAATAAAACAAGCTGGGGCTGCCCTGTGCCCCCCAAAATTAAAACCAAATGAGCATATCAAAGGGCACTTTTCCCAGCTATTTTGGCTCCAACACTCCTCAGCTTTAATCAAGTCCCTGGGAGAGAAAGCCTCAAGTGGCTGTAATTTCCTACCTGCCTTCACCTGCACTGCTTGGACCTGAATCTGGGAGTTATTTGGGGCTGATTTTCCCTGAATGCACAAACCCTTCCACGACGCCTTCTCCCTAAGCCAAGCCTGGCTCCGTAGGCCCTGACAGAGGACATCTGCCCGCCTGGGTTTGCCAGGCCCTGGGGAAGGCAGCAGGATGACAGACAGGGGTTCATGTACCTCTAGGGGGTCTGGAAGGAGAGTACCTCCATATAGTCCCAGGCTGGGACACACCAGGTCCCTTGGACAAAGAGGAGGTGGGCTGCCCCAGGCCACCGAGCGGGTAGCTGGTAGTGCTGGGAGGAGATGCGGGTCCGTCTGGGCTGTTCCATGATGCCTCTGGGGGCCTCTCCAGCTCTGGCATTCGCACATCTACTCAAAGACTTCCGTGATGTTTGCTCCTGGGGACTCTCCCCTAGAGAAATTATACTGTGTGTGTTCTGCCGTGAGGCCTCGGAATCCCAGAGCAGAGGGAGAGCAGATGAGAAGAGGAAGCTAGAAGAAGCCAGAAGCACCATGTTCCAAGCTCCCCTGCCCCACCTATAGAAAGAAGAGCTCCGAGTACTTACTTAGTGCCTACTGCTACCAGGTGCTTTCATCTCATTCCATCCCCCACAAGCCTCTGAGACAGGAACTAGGACCACTCCCATTTGACAGATTTGCTCAACGACTATGTGACTGTTGGCCATGTGTCAGGCACTGGATGAGACAGCTGGGGCTCAGGTAAAATGAGTGAGGTGTCCCGAGGTCCCACTTCAAGTTGGAGTATAACCTCAAGCAAACCACTGTCATTTGTGAGTCGATTCCCACAAATACTCCATTTTTTCTTTCTGGATTTGTCATCCTTCATCCTAGAGGCTACCTTTTTGACAGTGTATTCTAGGAAGCATGGACTATGTCCAAGGAACTCCAGACAGATGCCTGTGGGCTCTCTGGCCTCGGCTGGACTCCATGGCCAGCCGTACTGGGCTGGCAGTGGGGATGGCTATCCTGCCATGGAGTGCCAAGGGACCTGTGTCAGGTCTGCCTTGGGGCCATGTGGCCAACACTGGCAGAGTCCCCACAGGGCATCTTAGACCAGGGGCTGGTGGCTGTGTGGGCTGGCTCAGAGCCCCAGCTTAAGGTCCTGTCAGCAGGAAAACCCAGCCCCAGCCAGGCATCCTTCCAGTCTGAGGACCAAGCCAACAGCCCCAGAAGATTTGAGCCCTCGTGCCCCTGCTCCACAGATTCTCCTCCTCCTCTTACTCGCCCACACAATCTGTCCTCCTCCTACCAGTCAGCCCGGAGCTGCGGGCCAGATGGGACCTCTTAGACCCTCTGCACAGAAGAGCCAACACCCAGAGCAATCAAGTGACGCAGCCTCTCAAGGTGGTTCTATCCTACAGAGTTCTGACCCCTGAGCCCAGTCCTCTGCTACCTGCAACCTGCATCCCTGCCAGGAGGACTACAAACTTTGGGGTCAACAGGTCTAGTGCAAATTCTGCTCTGACCTTAACCTCTCTGAAGTTCTGTTCCCTCGTGTGTAAAGTGGGGACACTGAGGGGCGCCTGGGTGGCTCAGATGGTTAAGCAGCGACTCGATTTCAGCTCAGGCCATGATCTCAGGGTCATGAGTTCGAACCCCACGTTGGACTCCGTGCTCAGCGGGGAGGCTGCTTGAGGTTCTCTCTCTCCCTCTCCCTCTGCCCCTCCCCACCCCACATTCGCATTCTCTCTCAAATAAATCTTTAAAAACAAAATGGGGATACTGACAGGACGGTGGGGTTGGGGGAGCCAAGCAGCCCACCTTGGAGAAGCGCTGGGAGAGGGCAGGCTACAAACCTGACACCTTCCTTGTGAAGGAAATAGGGGCAAAGCGTGTGCAGGGTTGGACCTGCCAGGGAGGCTTATATGGCACAGACCTGGTACAGCACTGGCTCTGGCAGGGGGCTAAAAGACAGGCCCCAAAGGGGTGAGACCACCACAAAGGAAGAGAACGGTGTGAGACAGAGTAGCAACGAGCATTAATTAAGCATCGACCAAAAATATGGGAGACAACAGGGGAGCAACCAAATGTGCGCAGAGCACCGTCCAGCCCTGCGGTGCCTACAGCTCCATGGGGCCTCCCTGCCCCAGACAGAGGGCCAGCCTGCCAGCCTGCCCCACAGGGCCTTGAACTCTACCCTGAGTTTCGTTTCCATGACCCCAGGGCACTGTCTGGCTCGCAGTCAAGGAGGGCCCTGCCCTCCTGGGCCAGCTCTTGTCTCCAGACTATAGCACGGGCCCAGGAGGTGTCCCGGTGTACTGGGTCACCTCTGGCCAGCTCCACCACAAACCCCTGCCACACTCACAGAACACTTCTGTGCACTCGAGGCCCTGCCCCGGGCTCTCCCAGTCCTGAGGCTGCACGGGGGGGGGGGGGGGGGGGGGGGAAGGAGTGGAGGGGAGGACACGAGGGCGAGCCGCGATCCTGTTAGTCAAGAAAACTCTTAGAGACCCAGGAGGCCCCTCACACACACCCAACCAAGCAAAACTACCACTGCCCGGTCAGGAGTCGCTGTAGGGCCCCCAGGGTCGATGGGCAGCTTCGAGCCCACAAGGAGGTAACACTGTGGAATAACCCAGAGGAGAAGCCAGTTTCTCCCTGCCCTGTGAGCCCCCAGCGAAGTATGGCCACTGTGATCCTAAACAGAACAACGCAGGACATGGAACAGTCCTGAGCCAGGGTCACATCCAAAGCCAGGCACTTGCCAGCGGCCAGTAAGGCCCTGAAGGCACAGCTTCTTCACCTGTGAAACTGGTGGAGGGGTGCACAGGGTTCCCCTGGTGCGTGTAGCAGGACCCCTCTCCTGCACCTGAGTCCTCCACTGCCAAAAGTCTTCCTGGGGACAGAAAGTCCCTGGATCCAGGGGCGCCTGGGTGGCTCAGTTGGTTAAGCGACTGCCTTCGGCTCAGGTCATGATCCTGGAGTCCTGGGATCAAGTCCCGCATCGAACTCCCTGGAAGCCTGCTTCTCCCTCTGACCCTCCCCCCTCTCATGCTCTCTCTCCTTCTCATTCTCTCTCTCAAATAAATAAATAAAATCTTTAAAAAAAAAAAAAAAAGAAAGAAAGAAGGAAAGTCCCTGGATCCAGAGTGTCATGCTGAATGGTCCCAGAGCTGGGATAGTTCCCCTTTAGAGGGTGAGCAGGAGTCAAACCAAAGGGTCCCTAACGGTGGGCACCAAGTGTGGGGAGATTCCTGGGCAGGAAGGACGCCGGTGCGTCCCTCTGGGATGAGGGCTTCTAGGCCCAGGTGCCTCCAGACCCGTGTTCTCGCTTTGGTTATGTTCCCTTGGGGGACGAGGACATGCGCTCTCTCTCCTCGGCCCCCAGCAAACAAGGCTGCACCTGCCAGGACCTACATCCTCGGGCTGCAAACCAGGGCCCAACCCGCCACACAGCAGAGAGGCCCCTGCCCACAGCCCCGCTCCATGCAAGGGCTTCCTGACAGTTATTGGCAGGGCCTCTATTACCCGAGGCCGGGCGGGGGGAGGGGAAGAAGGAAGAAAAGCCAATTTTGTTGCCCAGGGAGAAACGAGATTGCTGCTGACAGCTGTCCGTAGGAAAGCGAAGGCTTGTGCCCGCGTAATCTAAACTCGAGCGGCCCGGGTCTCCCCTCAACCCAGAAATGAGCTTGTTAGAAGAGCCTGGATCCTGGCCGTTTCCCTTGACAGCTTCCTTCCCCTAATACACGCAGCAAATTGGCAACCTGTCCTCGGGCATTTGCATCCGGAGTCCCTGGAGGGAGATATCTCTATTATTCTGTTTTGGATAAAGGAGGCCGTTTGAGATGACAGGTAGCAAACGCCTCTTTAATAAAGCATGCAAGCAGCCACAGAGAGCCAGGCGGTGGAGAGAGGCTTGACAAATAGGTAGATTTGCAACCCGGGAGCATTAGCAGGGCCAGCCAGAGCAGTGAGCAAGGGAATATCAATGTCGGGGCTGCGAGCTAAATCACCCCTTGTTATTCTGATTTAACCATCTCGCAGCTGGAGCCCCTGTCCACACCCCTCCGAAAGACAGACTCAGGACACGGACACACCAACGGCTTTCTGGCCCGGCGTGTGCAGGCTGCAACTTGATTCTGTGAGCTCATCGCCTGCCGTGGTGCGGCACAACTTCCGTATGGGTTTGCAGATCTTTGCAGAATGGTCCCTGCCCTCCCCTCATCTCTAGCCTGGTCTCTACTGCTATTTTTTTTTTTTTTTTTTTTGCAACTACCCCCATTTTAAGACAAATAAACATTTACTCAGCTTTAACCATATCTCACCCTAAGTGTCGTCCTAAGTCACAGAAGCTCATTGCCTGCCCCTCTCGTCCCGTTTCCCTTGATGCGACTATTTACTCACAAACTGCTTCCCAGTCAATTCTCTCTTCTCAGGCTCTAGCTTCTCCTCCATCCTTAATCTGAAAAAGCTGGGCCTAGGATGTTGGGTTCTGTCCAGCGATGTGCTGGCAAAATATTTAACAGCCAGCTCTCTGAGAAAATAAATAAAAACCTGATTTGTAGTGTTTGCCAATTTCTGTGGTGTAAATACTCACACTGGGGCTGACTCCAAGCTTCCTAGGGGGGACGTCACTGCAGTCAGCTGCGAAGGAGTACACACAGCCCTGGGAGCTGGCTCCAGCACTCTGCTGCTTCTGATTCTCTCCTCCCGACCCCGGCCACAGTCCCCATGCACACAGGGATCTGCCCGAGTGAACTAGACAGATTTGCACGGGTACCACACCAGGAACTCTTCGCCGCAGACAGTTCAAATCACGGCTACATCGCTGGAGAACACATACATGACTTAGGAACATTCCGTAACTCTGCTGCACCTGAGCTTCTGCGCCTGTCAGAGGCAATCCGAGGTCATGGGGAAGCTGTGGGTTACCTGAGGCGAAGTGTGGCACAGTACCCCGCCCCCAGTAAATACCCGGTAACGGTGACAATCGTCCTCCCCATCACCCACCTGACAAAGGCACCTCTGAGGTCACCTCTGAGGAAGCGTCCACTTCCTCACCCGAGGAGCTTGCCACATTGCCGAGGGTGGCCCGAGCAGGACTGTGGTTCTCAAGGGCAAACAGATGTAGTTGTGGTGAAGCCCTGAGCAGAACCCTGAACTCCTGCCCCTCCTTCCCCCAACACCCCTCTCCTCATGAGACCGTCCTCCGCCTCTTCCGTGGCTGCACACCCACATCACCTGTGGAGCTTGAAAGTCCATCCACGCCAGACTTCTCATCCACCTCGATTCTGATTTAACAAATCCAGGTGGCTGGCTGAGCATCAGGATTATTTCTGAGATCTCTCCGGCTGATTCTCAGGTGCGGGCAAGACGGAGAGCCACGGGATAACTGATGAGGAGGCCCATTCCAAGTAGCAGCAGAGGAAGAGTGTGAGCGGGCAGCTGGTGTCCAAGTGTCCTGAATGCATCCTTCCTGATGCTCCACGCTCCAGGCCTAGCAAATCCCTGGGGCTGGAGTGACCCATGGAGACCATGCTGTGCAAGAAATTCCAGCAACTAGTGGGGCACAGGACTGTGAGGGCTCCCTGACCCCTCGTGCCCTGTCTCCATGCAACCTCCATGTGCCTACTTCAAATACTCAGACTCTTCCCTGCTCCAAAAACCAGGCAAGACGGTGCTCATGGGAAAAGCATTCTTGGGGGTCACGTGTCCGTAGCTGATGGGACTGTACACACTGGCCGAAGTCAGCAAACACAGTGTTGGGGTGGATAGCCAAAACCCGAGGGGTCCCCTGCAAAATAAATGGGAGTGGGATTGCTGTTTGCCAGGTTGTTTTCTACAGAATGCTGCTTCTATGAGATATTCATCAGGACTGCAGGCGAGAGAAGCTCTGATGCATGTGACAGAAGCAAGACTAGACAAAGCTGGCTCAGTCTCCCTACTGCATGACTTTGTGGAGTCTTGGTGTAATCATGTCCTTGAGGAATCTCCAAGAGCCAAGATAAGATGCAATGCTTCCCAAACTTACTAGACCCTGGAACCTTTCTCCCACATAGCATCTGCCGCGACCAGTGATCCATAAAACATGTTTGGCAAAGGCTGAGGAAGATCACATGGCTACCAGGCCCTGCCAGGACATCAGGCGGAAGGCAAAGCTGCCTGTCCCCGTTCCCACCAAAGGACGGTCACCAAGAGGAGAAGCTGCTCTGGAGGCACGGGAATAAGATGCTAAGCCCAGGATCCACTCCAGATCCCACAAATAGGCTTGAACAGGCTTGGGCAAAGCATGGATTATGTAAATACGTATTTGGGGACTTTTTAAACACAGATTATTCACCCAATTAACTCTAATGGCCCCTCAGAGCTGAGAGAGACGATTGTGTAAACATGTGGGGCTGAATGTGGCCTCAGCCCCAAGATTTGCTCAAAAGACGGGGTTTACAAGTCCCCCATAAGAGTTCCCTCTGGGCCCCAACTTGGCAGATAAGTTCATTGCCCGGAAGGGAATTCTTGCCTAAAATATGAAAGGGTAAGAGTAAAAGGAAGGATCCAGCTCCCTTTAAGCAAGCAGGGAGCTTTCTGGGTACAGATTTTATATATATTTTCATTTGCCATAAAACATACATTATATGACACAGAACATCTGGGAGCCTCTGGTAGCCTCGCTCTTTCCCAATACTTTGGAGAAATTGTAGATTTGTCTCCAGCAGCCACTTACATTCACATATTCTAAATGTTTCCCTCTGGATACAGCACAGCCGGGAGACAGGCGGACCCCAGGCCTACCTCAGTGAGGCGGTGGGAGCCCCGCCCTAGCTGGCTCTGCCTGAGACCAAGGAGGCCGAGCACAGCGGCCCCAGCACGGAGCTCTCAGGAGAAGCTGGGCCTCCCGGCCAACGCAGACAGCCTGGGAGTCCAGCGGGACACATCCAGAGCGAGCCTGCTAACTGACAAATGACTAGGGGCTCACTTTCCAACCTCAGCCAGAAACAAGTCTTCTGGAATCCTCTTGGGCCCTAAGGGGCCGTAGGGGAGCCCTGGAGTTTGAGGTCAGGGAGCTTACACCCCGGGGCGGGGAGATGAGTTGAGGGCTGGTCTTCCCTTGGCCCCCAACCCGCTCTCCATGCATCCATACATCACCCTCTCACAAGAGCCAAAAACCTGGGGGAGGCATTGTTTTCCTCCCTCGTCTCTCTCACCACCCATGTCCCACCCACCAGCACATGACCCACCTGACCTCCAGAATGTCTCCATGGCTGCAGCCCCCACGCCAAGCAGCCATGGCTCTCCCTTGCTCAACTGCCCTCCTCACTGGTCTCCCAGCTTCCTCCTGGTCCTTCTCAGTCTATTGTCTGCTTTTGGGGGTGCAAATGTGACCGTGTCCCACATCCACAGAGAATCCTTCCTACTACTCTTAGGATGAATATGTTAATACAACTCATTCCTGATTGGGTCCCACCTACCCTGTTGCTTCCTTCTGCCTAGAACTTTCTTCCTTCCTATCTTTTCCACGTCACCAGAGCTTTGGTGTGAGCATCATTCCCCCCCAGAACGGAGTACGGACTCTCACAACCCTTGGTACCAGACACCCAAGCAAAAGTCGTTCCCAGTGCCCAGCACTTGGCACACTAAGTAGGTGCTCAGTAAATATTTGTTGAATGAGACGGCTTCCCGGAGACAACCAGGAGACGGGCATCTACATGCCTCACACTAAGAATGGCAGTAGATGCAGGGAGAGAAGAAAGGGCAGGCACATCCTCCCTCAGCTTAGCCCTCCCATCACCCCTGTGAGGTCAACGCTGATGTGTATTTGAAACAGACCCAGAGAAGTAACACGCAGAGCCAAGTGGTGGTGAAGGCTGGATTTGAACCCACATCTAGCTGACTCCAAAGCCCATACTCTTTCCGCTACAGGATGCTGCTGGGAAGTCTAATCGGGATGCTGGGAAACAGTCATACTGAGGGGCGAGGAGGCAGGGATGGTCCAAGCAGAGGGATCAGCCTGAGCAAAACCCCGGTGGTGGCAGGCAGCCAGTGCATGTGGGAGAAAGAAGCAGCACAGTCAGGCGGAAGGAAGTCCTGGAGAACACGGAGCCAGAGCAGCCTGCAGAGCCTGGGGAAGGAGGCCACTGCGTGCCAGCCTCGGGAGCCTGCGTGTTATCCGGGACGGCCGAGAGCAGAACAGAAACTGGTCCCCCATGCCAGGGACAGTCACCGGCTGCACTCAGGTGAGCCCAGTTTAGACCACCGAGCAGCCCGGCCTCACATCACCGGGTCCGGCCCAGAATGACCAGGCAAGCGCACAAACAAGAGGCAAGCGCAATACACCTCTCTCTCAAAAAGGGCCCCCAGTTCGCAGTTAGAAGCCCTCTAGAATTAAAGGGAAAACATGTCCCACTCCTAGTACAGTCTTCTGAGAGCTCCCAGGACTGACGAGGGCCAAGATCTGGGCCCAAAGAGAGTGAGAAGGAACTACATCCCACTGCCTAATTCCAAACCCCTCATCCCTCCTTGTCCGGGAAGCCTTCCAGGTGGAGAGAGCAGTTAAGTTCTGATCCAGCCCCTCCTCTCATCCACCAGCCAAGGGCCCTCTCCCCCTGCACAGCACATAGAGTGCGGCCAGGTTCGCAACACCAGAGCCCCAGGAGCTAGCCAGCCCCTCATCCTCAGTGTTTCTCGTCCCACCATGGCTGTCTCAGATCATAACCTCCTGCAGAGCGGACGAGCCCACCTCGCCCCTCGGAATGGCCGCCAGCACCTGATGCCCTCCCAGGCCTGAGAGCGTTTTAGTCGGTGTTTATATACTACTAACTCCAGACCCACCAGGCAACCGGCATTTCCTGGGGGCCTACTACGCACCACACACTGAGGAGGATATAAGGTGGTGTGAAATACGGGGCGCCTGGGTGCCTCAGTCGGTTAAGCGTCTGCCTTCGGCTCAGGTCATGATCCCAGGGTCCCGGGATCGAGCCCTTCAGCAGGGAGCCTGCTTCTCCCTCTCCCACCACCTCGTGCTCTTTCTCATTATATCTCTCTCTCTCTCAAATAAATAAATTCTTTTTTTAAAAATGGTGTGAAATACAGGATTACTGCCTCATTCAATCACCAAGATTTCATCTCATGAAAAATTATAACAGTACAAGCTATAAGGGAAAGTTTGAGTGTGTGCTAAAATACCATATGACTGACACAGAAGACGCTATTGGCATTCAAAAGAGGGAGAAGAGCAGACCTTTGGATTGGGCCAGGGAGAAAAGACTTTGTGGAAGAGCCAGAGGAAGATTCAAGCTGAGGCCTCGAGATGAGCCAGAATGGTGATGTGTGGGGGGGAAGGGAGACGTCAGCACAGCTGGGCAGATGGGCCCAGGCAAAAGCCGGAGAGACAGGACTCCCGAGACTAGGATGCAAAATTGCACCCACAGACCTTGGCCAAGTGACTCTGTGATTTGGCCCAGACAGCGCTGTGGGGACATGGCCATGTGTCATGTGTATGTGTGTGCATGCACGAGGACACACACCTCGCACACTGCATCACTGGCCAGTGATTTTTCAAATCCGAGGCCAGGCCACTTCTCCTGTGGGAATCAGCCAGCAGGAACACTTGAAAGTGCTCCCAGGAGGTGCCAAGCTCAACGTCGATGCTTATCAAGTTCCTATAAATCTCCCAAGGTGTCAGCCATGAAGACCATTGAAACAGGGAAGGCCTAGATGAGGAGCTTCAGCATGCCATCCTCCCAACACTGCCTACAGCTGTTCAGCAAGGCCTATCCTCAGGGCTATCCCAGAGTTGCAGGGGATCAGCCTGGGGTTCTACCTAATATCTTCCTACCACTGTCCCTGGCAGCCAAGGGCTGTTTCAGCTGTCGTTCTTACTCGACAGGCCTCTTTACCGGCTGTGGATTTCAGAGTGTACCCAAGATCACCACGGCATGGGGACCTTTGGGCAAGTTCCATCCCTTCTCTGGGCATCAGGTTCTTGATCTAAACATGGCAGGAGTGGACTGTGTGACCAATAAGGCCCTGTCTGTTCTATAGCTCTAAGACCTAAAGGAATCCTATAATCCCCATCCACTCAGCACTGGGGCAAGAGTTTACCTGGGCACCAGCCTGACCCGCTTCTCTCTCCGGGGGAGACCGCCAGCCAGCCCCGGCTGCAGCAGAATCTTATGTAACAGCTCGGAGACAGGGCACAGATAACCCCATCCCCGTGCCAACAGGCCAGCTCTCTTATGACACATGTGGGGATACAAGGTCAGTGAGCTGAGAGTCAGTCCCAGACTTGGTTGTCCTCTAACCACGCCGGGTTTGAGGTAACCCTCTGCTCCTCACAGCCTCCGTTTTCAATGATGGGAAGTAAGGGCCGGTTACCTTCCAGCTACCGTTCTCTCAGCCCCATCTCCCACATGCCCTGGAGATTGCGGAGCAGGGTGACATGGGGCAGGTCAGAGCGTTGAGAAGGGCCAGACTCAGAGCCACGTATTGCTGGGTTTGATTCCTGACTGATCCCACTCACTACCTTTCTGAACTTGTCTAGGTCACTTAGCCTGCAAGCCTTGTTGACACTGGGAACATTAGGACTATACCCTATACGGTGTTGGGGAACATTTAAGACAAACTATATAAAGTACCGGAAACAGAGTAGGAACTCAATGTTCAGTAATTATTATTCAAAGCACTTTCATAACCAGAACACAAGCAAACCAATGGACGAGGAAAGATCCATAAACAGATACAAATACCTATGGGAATTTAGTATATGATACAGGCAGCATTTTTAGTCAGTGGCATTGAAATGGATTTTTTAATAAATGGTGTCAAGACAACAGATTGCTACATTTTGTTGGTAGCAAGGGCAGGGGAGGGAATAATTAGACCTATACCTTTGTCCTTAAACTATAAGAAATTCTAGATGGAGCATAGATTCAAATATAAACCATAAAAACTTATAAGTTCTAGAGGAAAACACAGGTGAATAGTTTTAAAATCCTGCAGGAGAAAGAGAAGCTTTTTCAGTGTGTCATTTAAAAAAAAGAAGAAGGGGCGCCTGGGTGGCTCAGTCGTTAAGCGTCTGCCTTCGGCTCAGGTCATGATCCCAGGGTCCTGGGATCGAGCCCCGCATCGGGCTCCCTGCTCTGCAGGAGGCCTGCTTCTCCCTCTCCCACTCCCCCTGCTTGTGTTCCTGCTCTCGCTGTCTCTCTCTCTGTCAAATAAATAAATAAAATCTTTAAAAAAAAAAAAAAGAAGCCATAAAGAATGACAATTTAACAACATAAAAACCTAAAACTTCTAAATTAAAATAAATTTATGATTAAATGAAAATCATCGTAAGACATAAAGTTACTTGTCAACAAACGTTTACGAAGGGCCTACTGAGTACCAGTTGCTGCATTGCTAACATTCAAAGAGCTCTCACTATTCAGTTCTTTAAAATGAGCCTCCAGTAGAAAAATGAGCAAAGAACATAAATGAGCAATTTGTAAAATAAGAAATTAAAAAATGGCCCCTAAGAATCAAATCAATGCAAACAGACGCAATATATAATTTTTCCACTACCATACTGGCAAAGAATAAAAACATTAACAAAACCCAGGTTGGCTGGGGTGTGGAGAAATGCACCCTCATGCTGTGTGAGTGCCCTTGGAGGGTGACAATTTGGCATTATGCATTGAAATGATACATGTGCAGACATTTTGACCCTACAAAGAGATCTGTCTATAAAGATGTTCACCAAAGTTTGTTTATAATAAAGAAAAACTGGAAACACCCTAAATATGCATGAAGGGAAGACTTGCTAAGTCAGTTGTGATATTCAGAGAACACTCTGTCACTGCCTAAACCAGCCAGAGAGGCGGGAGGCCCAAGGCTCCATTGGTGAATGTCACAAGAGTGGCAGGACGATGCAATCTAGGAGGGGAGGGCATGTTTGAGCACGACCCTTGGAAAACAGTGGAACAGCTCAACTTCGCCCACTGTGTGAGGGATGGGGTGATGGGGGGAGGCATCCACTGAGCCCTGGGGATCCAATCCGGAGAAGAGCCTGCACATGTCCACAGGGGTGACATTACACCCTGTGAATTGTGGATTACACCCTGGCCACCTGCCCTCCATAGGTGGGGAAAAGAGAGAGCAGCTGTCCTATGGCTTTGCTCCAACGTCTCAGGCACAAAGGCAGGCAGAAAGACTCCAGATTAATGGGTAGGCACCGAGGGCCCAGCATCTGGGCACAGATACAGTGACTCAGGAGCCAGGCCAACCCCTGGGCAATATCAAGCCACCACCCATACTCTGCCCCAGACACACACACAATCCACTTGCTAGATTAGCCTTGCCTGAGATCTACAGGCCATCTGGGTCCAGGCTTTGGCTCAGAATCTACCACTGATGGGCAGATGGACTTGGGTCACCAGGCCTCAACACTGGGGGCCACAATGCAGGGAGAAGGTGGGGCAAGAAGGAACACAGGACATAGAAGAATATGGTAAGGGAGTTTGGCAAATCTGTTTGACTACGCAAGGGGTTCTCAGGCCTTCTATGAAGAAAGTCTCAGCACAGAAACTTTGGCTCAAACAAAGGTTAAAATGGAACCCCGGGTAGACAACACACATGCCCACTCCAAGGAGGCAGTCCCGTGGGCAAGAAGGCTTGGGGGCTGAGGATCTGTTGTGTGCTAGCTCTGTGCTTGTTCCTCTGTGAGAGAGGAGGAGGAGGAGGAGGCAGAGTTCTGCCTTCCAGAAGCACACAGTCAGGTGGGGAAAAGGGATCCTACAGAGGTAGGTCAGAGGAGTGAGTGCTCATGTTGGTCATCTGGAGGGCAGAATGGCTCCTGGGGCAGGGACTGCAGACAGTTCAGGAAGATCTGAAGGTCTAGTCTGGGAAAGAGGCAAAGTCAACTTCAGAATCCAGTGAGGAAACACCCACAGGACAAGCCCAAGAAGAGGTCCCTGCCAGGAGGTGGCTGAGTCTGCTCTGGTCAGAACAGGAGGGGTGAGGGGAGGGAGAGTGTGCGAGGTGGCAGGGGTACCCGGGGAACGCCAAGGACTTGAGGAGCTAATCACTTAGTGATTCTGCTTTGACTGGAAAAAGCCACAGCTGGAATATGGTGAATCACTCAGGCCCATGCCCCTGTGGCAGCCCACGTGCTCGCCAGCCTTCCTTGTCCTGGGTCGGCAGCACCCAGTCATTTCAGGACTCCATGGGGCCAGGCGCTCAGCAAACAGGAGGAGAGGAAGTCGACACCCACGGGGGCAGTGTCTGGGCCAGCCTCAAGCAGAGGAGGCTGCAGGGGCACGGGGTCCCATCACCCAAAAAACCCTGGCAGCAGGTGATGGGAACTCTCTGAGGAGCTCTACACGGGCCTGGCCCAACTCTGGCCAAGTGAGGCCAGAGGATGAGGAAGAGGAAGTGGAAGAGGTTTTACAGGGAGACCATCTGCATGGAGGAGCGGTGGTGAGCCAGACCCAGGCAGGGGCCAAGGCCCTGGAGAGGAGACAAAGAATCAAGAAACACTTCAGCACCAGAATGGGTGGCACCATCCGCCACTCAGGCTGGAAACCTGGACCTTTCTTGCCCCTTTCTCATGCCCTTGGCCTAACTGGCCTCCAAGAGACGGCTGTCCATGAGAGAGGCAGCAGACATGGGAAGGGGGTGTGGACAAAGACCATCAGCTTGAGTGTGGCCCGGAGAATGCCCACTGCTGGCAGGACACACAATGCCGCCCTTGGTCACCTGCCTCGCACACCTCACAACCCGGGCCGTGCCTTCCTCAACACCACACGCCCTGACTGAACGCCACGCACGTGATGACACAGCACAGGAGCTTGGCCTGAACTGACTGAAGGGAGGCCGCCCAGCGGGCAGCTGGAGGTCCTTCTCTGGGGGTCAGGGCAGAGACAGCAGCTAGTGAGAGAAGGCCTACCAGCAGAGAAGGGCAGTGGTGAGTGCTGACCTGCTCTGTGAGTGCTGACCTGCTGTCCAAGTGCTGTCCCCACTCTCGGAGCTTTGTAGAGGTTAACTCAGTCCATCCTCATAACCACCTGAGACGGAAGCCCTATTATCATCCCCAGTTTACAGGTGAGGAAACCATGCCGCAGAGAGGTTGAGAAACTTGCCAAAGGTCACATAGCTGGGAAGAACCAGCACTGGACGAGTGGCCCCACTTAATCACTCTGCTATGGAAATCAGGCCAAGAGTAGATGGGATAATGTGCAGGGAGAGAAAAGAAAAGGACCAAGGACAGAGCCCAGGGCACTAGCCATGAGCAAAGAGTAGCCAGAGGAGATGAGGCCACCAGTGAGGAGGGACGAGGAGCAGGAGAAAATCAGGAGCACTGCCTTGCCCGGAGAGTGCTCACTAAGTGGCTGAGTAAGTCAATGAATGAATGAGTAAGTGCTGGCTAAGGAATGGGGGTGATGCAGACACCATGAAGCCGACAGCCAGAGGAAAGAGGGTGTGTTCAGTGGTGCCCCACTGCATAGAGGCCAGGAGGACCCCAGATTTGGGATGTGACCTGGCCCTTCCCAGCCCACAGATGTGGTGCTCAGTCTGGGAATGGCTGGGCCACAGCAGGCCTCAGTCTGCTCTGCATGGCTGCAAAACATTTGCTTTCTCTCTCCATCCATTGGGACTCCTGCTCTATGCCAAGTTCTTTCAAGTACAGAAAGGATTTGCTCCCCAAACAGTTCACAGCTATTTCTAAAGCTCACATTGCAAGATGTTGCCTATTTATAACCAGAAATTCCTCCATAACCAAACTGGACAAAGAAGAGGCAACTCCATATTGTCTTTGACTTTGTTTTAAATAAGAAGAGCTCAGAATTGTGTCCTTGACCGTATCCAAGTTATTCCTTTTCCCCATATATGGCCGGATCCACTGTGTGCCAGGACAAGCCGTGTTTTCCTTATTAAGCAATACATAAAGTTAGCAAACAGAACCCGCTCACTGTCCCACACCCCAATCCCAACTGTCCCTACTGGAGCAAGGGCCTGACCAGGCTGCGGAGCATCAGAGGGTCCTGGACCAGACGGCTGGACTGGAGCCAGGGCAGCCCGGCATCTCTGGCCCACCAACCCAACCCTAGGCATCAACAGTGGTGGTGAATCCTGGGTGCCAGCCTCTCGAGAAGTCCTGGTGGAGCCTTATAACCACCCTAAGGTGTAGGTATCATTATCCCCACTTCACAGATGAGCAGAGTGAGGCAGGGATCATCTGTTCAAGGTCCTCGGGCTGGGCTGGCAGAGGTGGAAAAGAGCCCATTTCTGTCTGACTGCTCAGCTCATTCTCTTCGCTCTTTCCCAAGGGTCATCTCTCCTCTCTGAGCCTTGGTTTACCCACCTGCAAAGTGAGATGGCTGGAAAAACATTTCTCAACCCCCAGCAATACTTTCACCAGCCCTTACTCTCTAACAGGTATCAGAACCTTCCAGCATGTCCCTTGGTCGAGGTCTGGCGTGGATGAAGTCTGGCAGAGTCCTGGGGCCACAGCCAGTGCAGCAGAGCCTCCGCCCCCTGTCGGAAACTCAGAACAGTCTCCCTCCTCCCTGCTCAGTGCCTCTCAGCTCCCAGGATTTTCCCAATCCTTCAAGAGCTCCTCCTCCAGGAGCCATTCTGCCCTGCAGAGCCCACACCATGTCCACAGCCTGCTGTCTGAGCCCCCACCTGCCTGCCAACCTTGGATGCCCAGGCCTCTGGAATTTGACACCTAGGACACACCGGGCAGAGGGGATGGCTATGGGATTAAATGGTGGGGCCTGTGGGCACCTGGGTGGCACAGTCGGTTAAGCATCCGCCTTTGGCTCAGGTCACGATCCCTGGCATCCTGGGCTGGAGTCCCCACACCGGGCTCCCTGCTCAGCGGGGAGCCTGCTTCTCCCTCCACTGCTCCCCCTGCTTGTGTGTGCTCTCTCTCTCTCTCTGTCAAAGAAATAAATAAAATCTTTAAAAATGAATGAATGAATGAATGAATGAATGAAGTTCCATCCTCACAAGTGGACGGATCCAATATGACCCTGAAACAAATGCCCCCCAATAGTCATCTTTGGAAAATGCAAGACTGGGGCTCACCTCTCCAGGGCACTGCTACTCCTCAGAACCACCTAAGATGGGCAACTGGTTAAGCCTTTGGGCTGCAGGGCTCCAGCCCTGACTTCCAGAGGAATCTCTGGAGGGGGGCCCCACACCTGCATGCTTAGCCGGCACCCAGGAGTTTACAGTGGCATCGGTGTGACCCACTGCCCTGGGACAAGCCTGCTTTCTCCCCTGGCCCTCCCACTTCTCATCTTTGTTTCCATGTCCCATCCCTCCTCCCAAAACATGCAGCCTGTGGGACCCCCCACAAAATGCTGCACACCTGTGACATTTTTTCACATTAATCCGACAATAATAAGTATAATAAACCTGCACTTGTATCCGCTTTTCCTACTTCCAGGAACTATAGCGTCTTAATGCCCACGGAGGTAAAAAGCGAACACTTTCTCGCTCCCGTCTTCTTGGGAGCCCACCTTCTTCACCTTGCCTTCTGGTGTATGTCCCACAAGGTTAGTATCAATGCATCCGTTCAACAAACCAATTAAATATTGGTCACATGAATACATGAATGAACACCCAACACTTAAGAAGCCAGGCTCAAGCAATTGATTTGTTTCACGTTTGTTTTAAAATTTTAACAGATTAGCAAATGTTCCAAGAAATGACTAGCACCCTTGGATCGAAGAAGGATTTTAATCCGTGGTGACAGTTTGTCTTGTATCATAACCTGGCTTGCCCTTCCCAAGCAGGTGTTGACTAGGCGCCACGGATTTCTGAAGACACCTCCCCTCGTGCTGCAACCGCACGCCTCTGACCCGCTGCGGTTCAGGACCACTTTGTGGAGCTCTGCCCCCAGAGCCCATCAGCACCCAGATTGCTTCACGCACCCTGTCTTCTCTTTCATTTGCATGAAAACAAAACATTTATCATTTTAATTAGCAGCCTGTATTTTTGTAAAAATTTCAAATGAAACCAAAGTGTATAAAACATGCAAGCCCGATCCCCACATGGGTACTGTGGGCAGAGGGGTGGCATCGTCCCTTCTCCTCGGGAGACCCCATGGCCTGCGGCCCTGTGCTGGCTCACTGAAGTCCCTGAGTACAGCTTGCACGATTCCGCTCCCCCCGCCATTACTGAAACTGAGGCAGTGGTCACCAGGGGCTCGCTGGCCCTCAGTACCACTCTCCTCAACCTGAAAACATCTCTGCCTGGCCGCTCACAGCCACCTCTCTCCATCCCAAACCATCTTACTTATGGTACCTGGTCACGTTTCTTTCATTTTTTTTTTTTTATGTTCTCTTAACAAAAGTCGCCATACACATCACTGCTCGATCCTGGCAAGAGTTCTCCATCCCCAGAGGGGAGTTCTTCCAACCCTCTAAGACCCAGGCCCTCCCTCCAGACGCCGTCTCCAGTTTCAACTCCACGCACCATCTGAACATCCCCCAGCCCCCTTACAAGCCCCCAGTCTCCTGTCTTCTTAAATTTGCTCGAGACTGTCCCACCTGGAAGTCTTCTCTGCCCCAGCTTTGCAGGACCAAATCCCTCCCTCGCATGCCAAGACTCAACCCACGGGCTTCCTCTTCCATGATGTCTTGCCTGATGCTCCCGGCTGGAAGCAATGGTTGATCGCTCCCTCTTCTGACCTGTATCGTAACACCACGAGGAGCCATTTCTCTCCTGTCTCGACTCCTCAGTAGACCAGGAACCTCCTGGGGGCAGACGCCATGTCTTATGTGCTTGATTGCTCCATAGACTCCGACAGCGACAAGCCCACAGTAGACACACAAACGAAGAAACAACTGAAGGACACTGTATGGATAGATGACACTTGAAGTCACTTGAACAGCAAGCGACATGCTGTTGAGGACAAATGTTAAGAAAGATGCAAAATGTGCAGGTGCTAACAATCACAGTGGCAGTGGAAGGTAGAGAAGCAGGGCCTTCTGGGACATGTCCCCTGAGAAATGGTGTGCTGGGCAAGGACAACAACCTGAACAAAGTCTTAGAGGTGAGAAGTAGGGGAAAATGAAGATGGGGAGAAGGAGGGCAAAATGGTCAGATTCAGAGGCACCTTACCCCAGGAAAGAAGTTCACACTCAGACTATTGACAATGCAGAGCCACTAATCTGGCTCCTGGGATGGTGACCTATGGGTTTGGTGACCTAGTGGAAGAAAAACACATCTCACCCTTCTCACATCAGCTCGAGCCTTTCTCTGCCTGAAGAGACCTTCTCTACCTTGTCTCCCTAGGACCAAGCCTTCCCATCCTCCAAGGGTCACACAAAAGCCACCTTCTTCATGAAGCCAGAGACTGGAAACCAAGACACAAGGTCTCATCTGTGATACTCAGAGAGTGTCAGGAAAACTGTCTGATAAGAAGGCTCTAATAGAGCTTCAGTGACTTCTCAGTATGGAAAGCTAATGCTACACAATTCAATGCAACAATATTTGCTGAGCCTGATGAACACGTGCTTACACTTACTAGCACAGAGTATAGGTGCACTGTAAAGTAAGAAGGGGAGCAAGGAGACTTCCTTATGAAGTAACAATCAGGGGCACCTGGGTGGCTCAGTCCGTGAAGCGTCTGCCTTCAGATCAGGTCATGATCCCAGGGTCCTGGGATCGAGCCCCACATCAGGCTCCCTGCTCAGCAGGGAGTCTGCTTCTCTCTCTCTCTCTCTCTCTCTGCCTCCCCTCCCCCAGCTCATGCTCTCTCTCTCTCAAATAAATAAAATTTTTTTAAAAAAATGTTGAAGTAACAATCAGTTGAGATTAAAGAGACTCATCCTACATCAATTTACATTTATTCATTTGAAAAATATATGAATGCCTACTATGTGCGGGATACTAATGCCTAGAAATTGGCTGTGCAGAGGGGAGGAGAGAAACGGGATGGGAACATTCTAGGTAAAAGAAACAGATCTGCAAAGAAGCCAAAAACAAGAGTCGCAGGATCAGGTCTGACTGGCCCAGGAGGGGCAGATGGAGCAGAGAGGCAGGAAGGTTTGTGAGAGACAGGTGACAGGATGATGGCTTAAACCAGACCTGGGGCAGTGACTCAGGTGGAGAGAAGTAGACACGTTTAGGAGAAAGTACAAAGGCAGGGTCTGTAGGGTTGCCTGATGGGCGCACAGACAGGTGGACCTCACGCCGGGGACTCCCACAGCTGTGTCCCCAGCCCTGACCTCACCACTTGCAGCAGACCCCTCCATCCGGATGCTCCGGAACCTCAAATCCAGCTCACCAAGCAGAACTCGCCCGTTTCCCGCAGGACCTGCCCCCCCCACCAGCATTCCCCAGCTCCACAGTGGCTCCGCTTACTGCCCCGGTTCCCAAGCAGGAAGCACCGGGTCCCCAGGGAGCCCCGCTCTCTCTCCCTCAGCATCCACCCCCTCTGATTCTCTCTCCAGTTCTCTCCATCCCACTGCTGCTACCGCTTCAATTAGTCTCACCTTCCAGACCCTTCTCCTTCCACACAGCACCAGGGAGAACGTCTTAAAATGCAAAGCTGCCCACAACAGGCCCATAACCAAATACCCCTCCAGGTAAAGCCATGTGTGCTCCCAAGGTCTACAATTCTGGCCGCTGCCATCCCTGGCCTCTCCCATCCCAGTTCCCATGACCCCTCCCTCAGCCTCTCCTCCCCAGCTGTGCTGCCCTTCCTTCCTCCTGAACGTGCACAGCCCCCCTCCTCAGCAGGCCTTTGCTCATGCCGCTCTCCTCCATCTTGACCCCTCTGCCTGGCTCCCCGTCCCCCTCCTTCAGGACTAGTTTATGCAAGAAGTCTTCCCTGGCCACCGCTGCTTCAGGCCAAGTGCTATAGTTACTTGTCTATCCATGTCCCTCCCTGCACTGTCCAGTACCAGGTGGAATATTCCATCACCATAGAAAATTCTACCGGCCACTCTAGACCATAAGTTCCATGAGGGCAGGGCCTGAGTCTGGCAGGGCCTGGCAGACACCAGCAAAGCTCCCATGTGGGCTGAACAAGGGAAGGGGCAGCTGAGAGGGAAGAAAGCGGAGCTGGGCAAGTGGGCTGAGGCCCATCTCCTGTGTGTCGGGGCTGCGCTGTGCTGGATGTGGGCATTCCACTGGGGGGCTAGTCACTGGGGGAAGACGTCCCATCTGGAGAAGCACCAAAGGCTCATGCAGCAAAGGGAAGTGAGCCACCAGGAAGAGGAATGTTCTTCAGCTGTCCCAACCCAGAGTGAAGAGCCACAGTCCCAACCTTCCCTTAGCTGCTTGCATCTCAGCGCAATCCATGAGGAAAATCTCCCACACCGAGGCTGGTCCTCCTCAAACCCTCTTCGGTGAGAGGGAAGCTGCACCCACACAACATGGCCTCGCTCCCAGACAGGCTAGGGTCAAGCTCTGCCATGGTGGGTGAGTGCTTTGCAGCTAACCCCAAACCCTAAGCCAATCAGGCCTGGCCTTCAGGCGGTTCCAAAGCTTCACACGCTGGATTCTTGGATTCCCCCTGCTACCTGGGTTTCCACCCAAATTCCTGGGGTCTGAATGTTCCCTGAGTCTGTCAGAACACAGGTCAGTGAAAGGGGCCGAGAAGTGAAGCAAAAGTCACAGACTCAATCCCCCGTGCCCCCACACCGGACCACGGCACCCTAACCCACAGCCGTCCCACCTGAAGTGGTCCTCCCAAGGCCAAGGGGTGCCCCTCCCTGGCCCAGAGTCCCAGGGGGGGCTGCCGGGGAACAATACAGCCCAACAGTCAAGGCAAGGCATCAGCTCCAGTTGCCACAGGATTGTTAAAAGTCAACTGTCTCCCAGGGAGGTGTTTACACGGGTGTTTGCTTTATAATAATTTGTTAAACTGAACATTTCTGTATGTGTTGTAGTTCACATTTTTTTTAAGATTAAAAAAAAGGCAACCGTCTTTATGGAATGTAAACCCTGGCGAATGCCAAAACTCAGGCCGGTGCCAGAGTCACCACCCAGGACTCAGCCACCAACAGAGCAGCTCCATGAGCCAGGCACCCCAGAAGCCCACTCTGTGCCCAGGGCCTGGCAGCACCAGGCCTATACTTACTGGGGAAAAGGTTCTGCCAACTCCCAATTAAGTGCCTTTGCAGGAGGAAAAGGGAGAAACAGGAGAGCACACACTGCTCTCTAGATGGCACTCACCAGCATGATGCCTCTTCCCACCTGCCACCCCAGGGCCCACAATAGCCAGGGAGCAAAGCTGAGGATGAAGTGCGGTCTGAGAACTCCTTTTGGAAGAGAGAGAAAAACCACACAGAGAGCAAGCAGTTCACACAATGGCCAGGACACACAGAAGGGCTCCGCCTTACTACTCAAAGATGCACAAATTAAAGCAGCAATGGGATGTCATTTTCACCCAACCTACTAGCAATGATTACCAAGAATGATAAGACAGGGGCAAGCAAAGAGGCAAGGAAGAAAGCCCTCTCACAAACCAAGGAGCAGAGTATAAGGTAGACACCTGCCTGGGGGCAATCGGGACTATCTGCCAATGTCAGAGCTGTGCCCGACCATCTGGCAATTCCACTCCAAGGAAACATCTGAGGAGACAAAATGACAGGTGTGTAAAGATGTGGGTACACTGGTGTTCAGAGCAGCACCCTCTACAGGAATAAAAAATTGGAAGCATCCTAAATGTTTGATGCATAAATTATAGCATAACAGAGCACTGGGCAGCATGTTAAAAAGAAAGCAGTAACTCCTAATTTATGTTTAAAAGATGCACATGATCTTTGTCCAAGTGTTGAGGGAACAAAACTGGTTAGAGAATAGTATGGTATAGTATATACTAGGATAGTATGATCTTATGTAATTCAAAAAGGGTAGGGGCAGGGGTTTACAAGTTGAATAGTTCAGCCTACAGAGGCCATACAATTCACAAAAGCAAAACTATCTGGAAAGATAAATCGTTAATTAGCTCTAGATGAAGAGGTAGATTCTGAGGGAGGTTCAGTTACTTTGGACTGTTTTAATTTTTTATAAGAATCATGTTTTATCAAAGAAGTAATAAAGATATGCCATTAAAATAAAACACTAGGTAAGAAAAAAACAGGCCTAAATACACACTGATACAAAGAACAGGAAAGGAACAGATATTTCTCCAAAGAAGACATCCAGATGGCCAACAGATACATGAAAAGATGTTCATCATCACTCACCATCAGGGAAACGCAAATCAAAACTACAATGAGCTGTTACCTTACACTTGTCAGAATGACTAAAATCAACAACACAGGAAACAACAGGTGTTGGCGACGATGTGGAGAAAGAGGAACCCTCGTGCACTGTTGGTGGGCATGCAAACTGGTGCAGCCACTGTGGAAACAGTATGGAGGTTCCTCAAAAAGTTAAAAATAGAACTACCCTATGATCCAGCAATCTCATGACTGGGTATTTACCCAAAGAATACAAGAACACTAATTCAAAGGGATACATGCAACCCAATGTTTATAACAGCATTATCCACAATAGCCAAGATATGGAAGCAACCCAAGTGTCTACTGATTGATAAATGGAAAAAAAAGTTGTGATCTATATATACAATGGGATATTACCCAGCCATAAAAAAAGAACGAAATTTTGCCATTTGCCATGACATGGATGGAGCTAGAGAGTATAATGCTAAGCAAAATAAGTCAGTCAGAGAAAGACAAATACCATATGATTTCACTCATATGTGGAATTTAAGAAACAAAACAAATGAGGGGCGCCTGGGTGGCTCAGTCGTTAAGCGTCTGCCTTCGGCTCAGGTCATGATCCCAGCGTCCTGGGATCGAGCCCCACATCAGGCTCTCTGCTCCACGGGAAGCCTGCTTCTCCCTCTCCCACTCCCCCTGCTTGTGTTCCCTCTCTCACTGTGTCTCTCTTTGTCAAATAAATAAAATCTTTAAAAAAAAAAAGAAAGAAAGAAACAAAACAAATGAGCAAAGGGAAAAAAGAGAGAGAGGGAGGCAAACCAAGAAACATACTCTTAACTACAGAGGACAAACTGATGGTTAACAAGAAGGGCGTGAGGGAAATAGGGGATGGGGATGAAGGAGCACACTTGTGATGAGCACTGGGTGATGTACGGAATTGTTGAATCACTATATTGTACACCTGAAACTAATACAACACTGTATCTTGACTAACTGAAATTAAAACAAAACCTTAAAAAAAAAAAAAAAAGAAAGAACAGGAGAGGAAACAAGACAACAAAATTGGGACAACTGGGAAGTAGGTAGATGAGAGTAGCTGACTTAACAGACCTAAGCAAACTAAATCCTAAGTCAGCAGTGAGGAAAGCCAAAAAGCCACCTGATATTCACCTGAGAATTACACAAAGCCTTAGGAATTACAGGCACCAGGGACCTGGGAGAGGTGGGGCATGGAGCAAGAGGGCGGCCGAAAGCCCCTGTGATCAGCTTTTAGGTGTAGAGATCCCTCTCCAGCTCCCTGAAGCCAGGTGGCTGCCCCTCAGCTTGCTGGCAGAAGACTGGAGGATTATTTTCTCTGAAGGGTTAAGCAGAAGGACTCTGGTTTGGGAAGACCAAGCACAGCTGAGAGCAGGGATACCATACTGAAAACAGGGGAATTAAATGTGAGTATACACTCTGAATGTTAAGACCCCCTTGCTTACCTCCCCCATCAGATTCTCAGAATGCTGGCGGTGCGGTGAATGTCCTCAAAGCTGCAGGATGGAAAAGGCTTCTCTGGGTCACCTAGCCAGCCCTAGAAAAAAGAGTCAGAAGTTCCCCCAAAAGGACTGCTATTCTGTGCACAATACACACACAACACACACACACAAAGCTTCCAACCCACTTTTTAGTGAATATGCATAAACAGGCAAGCATTATCAGACATTAGAAGAAATTGTCTAATAAGAAGGATAGAGAACAAAATAAAGAGAATAAAAAAGGGAAGAGACAAAGCAAGGAGAGTAAAACTTTAAAGAATAACAGTTAATGTAGTCAAAATATGGTTCCATGAATCTCTAATAGGATGCTACAGAGCAACAACATGCAAAGAACCGAAGAGTTCTTGGAAATTAAAAATATGACAGTAACAATGAAAAATTCAGCAGAAGGAATGAAAGATATTGCTGAGAGAATCTCCCAGAAATAACAGTAAAAAGAAAGCTAAAGAGCGATGTTATGAGGTTCAACATCTAAATAATCAAATATATCAGTTACTAGCACAACAATGCCAAATAATAAACAACTGCAACAACTCAGTGGCATACAACAATAAGCATGTACTGCTTATGCATCTGGGATGGTTGCTGATCTTGGCTGGGGAGGGTTGGCTCTGCTCCACATGTCTCTCATCTTTCTCCTGGAAACAGTAGGCTAACCTGGGTGTGTACTTCTCATAGTGATGACAGCAAGCAAAAGCAAGCAAACTCCATCACTTAAGTGACTTTTATTTTATTTTTTTTAAAGATTTTATTTATTTTTTGACAGAGAGAGACACAGCGAGAGAGGGAACACAAGCAGGGGGAGTGGGAGACGGAGAAGCAGGCTTCCCGCCGAGCAGGGAGCCCGATGCAGGGCTCGATCCCAGGACTCTGGGATAATGACCTGAGCCAAAGGCAGACGCTTAACGACTGAGCCACCCAGGCGCCCCCATAAGTGACTTTTAGACCTTCATCTGTCTCATGATTACAACATTCCATTGGCCCAGAGCAAGGCGCATATCTGAGCCCAGAGTCAGAGAAGGAGGGGACCACAGCATTACATTGCAAAGGATATGGACACAAGGAAGAGGCTGTTTTTGCAGTTGACCATGTAAGAGTTTTTTTTAAAGACAGAAAATAGAAAGAATAGGAAGCTATCATAAAATAAATAATTCCAATATACTTCCTAAAACTAAAGGACATGATTTTCCAGACTGCATAGCCCATCGAGTGCTTAGCAAACGAAAGGAAATAAAATCATACCAAAAATCACACCAAATATCAATTTCAGATCACTGGGAACAAAAAGAAGTTCCTAGAAGCCTCTAGAGAAAAAAAAAATAACAACAGGATTCATACAAAACTTGGAGAACCAAAATGGCATCTGAATTTTCAACGGCAACGTCGAAAGCTAAAAGACAATGGACAAAGTCTTCAAAATTTTTAAGGAAAATACTTCCAAATTAGAATTCCACACCCAGCCAAACTATCACATTAAGTGTAACAGGAAAATTAAGAGTTTGTAAAATTAAAAGCTTCACCTCCAGGGCATGCTTTCTTGGGAAGCCATGGAGAATGTGAAGCCAAAAGAGGAGGTAAACCAAGAAGTATGAAGGCATGGGACACAGGGAACAGGAAATCCTACTCAGAAGAGAAGGGAAGCCAATTCCCAGGATAACGGTGAAGGAAAAGCGCAAGAATACAGATATACACCCGGCACAGAGGGCAACCAGTCCAGACCAGGGCAAGTCAGAAGGTTCCAGGAGAGGCTTTCTCAGGAATATAAACCTGGTAAAATACTCATGTGCCAAATATACTGACAGGAGATCTGCACAACCAGGGGATAATGTGGAAAACAGTAAAATAGTGTTAGATGCATAGAAAATTAAGCAAATAACAACAATGATTAATTGTGGTGAAAACACAAGGTTCTGTAGCCAAAGGAAAATACTCACAATTTCGTAGGACATAGGCCAAATAATGTAAACACTGAATACTGATCTATCAAAACATCTAGTATAACTCCCCCGGGAGCATGGGACACAGTATGAGAGGGTGCACACGCGTGTGTGTGTGTGTGTGTGTGTGTGTTTGTGTGTGTGTAACAAGTGGACAAGAAGTACAAAAGGAGGCTGGATGCTCACTTTCCACAGTGAGAAATCAGTAGATAGTGATTAGAAATAAAACATTAAAAAGTAGCAATATAAACACATTTTGTAGAATTATGGAAATAGATAACAAAAAATATCAATTAGAAGGGTTGAAAGTGGTTGATTATGGGGCGTGAAACTGGGTACAAATGAGTATATAGGCAGAAGGGGGCTTCCTTTTCATAAGTGTTATGTAAGTATTTAATTCTTTGTGTTAGTGTGTAACTTTGGTAACAAGTGGAAACTAAATTTAAAAAGAAAAATTGCCCCCCCCAAAAAAGGGGGAAGAAAAGCCAGGGAAAGCAGTGCGCTTACCACTGTCAAGGCTCAAAAACCAGCAGGCAAGACACCCATCCATGCCAGGCTGCGGAACAAGTGAAGGATAAAGAAGCAGGTCATGCGGGGGCTCCTGGGTGACTCAGTCGGTTAAGCATCTGCCTTCGGCTTGAGTCGTGATCTCAGGGTCCTGGGATCGAGTCCCACAATGGGGTCCTTGCTCAGCGGGGAGTCCGCTTCTCCCTCTGCCTCTGCCTGCCACTCCCCCTGCTTGTGCGTTCTCACTCTCTCTCTCACTCTCTCTCTCTCTCTCCCTCTCAGTCTCTCTCTCTCTCTCTCTCTCCCCCTCGCTCTCTCTGTCAAATAAATAAAATCTTAAAAAAAAAAAAAAAAGAAAGAAAGAAGCAGGTTATGGGCAGGGGGACCCAGGGGAAAGGACTGAATTCTGAGTGACTATGTTGGTAAAGGCTTCTGAAAAGCAGGTGATCAATAATTTCCAGTATAGAGTTACATGCTCCACAATTTTTCTGTTCATCTCCAAGAGGCCTTTCAAAATACACTATTTGCAAACAGTATCTGAAAAAATGAAAAACTGGAAACATCCCAAATATTCATCAATAAAGGACTTAAATAAATTGCAGACTATCCATACAATGGAACACAAAGCAGATGTCTGAAAGGACGTAGAGCTTTGAGTGCTGATGATGTGGAAAGATGCCCAAGACATGTTATTAAATGAGCGCAGTACAATATGCATCATATGGGTCCATTTGTGGAAGTAACAAGTATGTGTGTGTGTGTGTGTGTGTGTGTGTGTGTGTGTGTATCTAGAAAAGAATGGTGAAGCTTTATTCAACCAGCTGTAACAATGGGTATTTCTGGGAGATATACCAAGGGAATTGATACTTTTTATATTACATTCATATGTTAATCAAATATTTATTGAGCACCTAAATATGGTGTATGCTACAGTACTTGGACTTTTTATCATAAAAATCAGAAGAAAATAAACAAGGATTTAGAAATAAGAAAAAATAAGGGGCTTCCGGGTGGCACAGTCGGTTAAGCAACTGACTCGTGGTTTCTGCTCAGGTCGCGATCTCAGAGTCGTGAGATTGAGCCCCGCCTCAGCCTCCATGCTCAGCATGCAGTCTATTTAGGACTCTCTCTCCCTCTCCCTCTAGCCCTCCCCGGCCTCTCTTTAAAATACATAAAAATAAATCTTTAAAAAAAAGTTTGAAAAAGAACTAAGAAAATATAAATACTAAAATAGTTGATTAAACCTTGTTTTCATTTTAGAAATAAAATGTCACCCAGAGGATATAGAAGGATGTGGGAGCCCATCAACCCAGGCTGCACAGGGACTACTCCAGAAAGTTGGGAGCCTGTAGGAGGATCCTTCCCCCACTTCCTGAGCCAGGAGCCTTCGCCACTCTCGATAGTGAACAACACTAGCCCTCCAGTCGGCCCCGTGGGAGCAGGACTCTATCTCCTGGGCGTGATGTGACCGCACACTAGAGACTCTTTGGGACACTTGTATGGGACCAGGAGAGGGACCCAGCGGGCCTGAATCTAGTGAGGTCAGCGTGCTAGTCACTGCTGCATGAAGTGGGGATGTTCTCTGGTGACTGGAAGCCGTCCCTCGAAGCCCTCAAGAAGCCCCAAACACCCCTCCAATCTCAACTAACAGAGCTTCTCTGGTGGTGGGGTTCCAAAGTCCCAACAGGTATGGGCGAGGGATGCCCCTGTCTCCAGCACAGGGCGATGGCTAAAGGGGCACAGGCCTGGGAGCGAGTCAGCCAGCTCTGGGCTCTGCTGCGGACCCTGTCAGCCTCAGGAGAGGCCCTCAACCACTCTGAACCTCTGCGAGCCAGGACAGTGATGCCCACTGGCGAATTCACCAGAAGTAGCCAGCGCAGTGTCTGGTGCGGGGAGGTGCTCACCCCATCCCTATCCAGCGTTCAGAGAGGGGTCCTAAGACTTGGCTTCTAGCAGGACAGCTCGCACGCCCACCCTCCTTCAGAACCAGCCAGAGCTGAAGTTACCCTGAGGCCTCAGGCACCAGAGCAGGGGAGAGGTGAGGGGGGGTGGAGGAGGGAGTGGAGGAAGCACAACCTGAAAGGGTGGCAGTGTTGGGTAAAAATACAACACCAGAAGGTCTTAAGCCACAAAAGGCAATCTCCCGAGAGAGACGAGGCTGGTCAGAAAGGCTCCACAACACTGAAAGATAGATAATACGATCCTCATTTTGCAGGTAAGGAAGGTAGGGTTCCAACTAACGTGCCCAAGGTTACCCAGTTAGGAAATGAATTCAGCCTCTAAAAGACAAAAAAAAAAAAAAACCATAGATGTCAGCTCCAAAGCACTGTCCCAGCTAGAAGAACCTCATGCTAATAACAGAGGAATGCAAATTAGTGTACAAATACTGAATCCCTTTTTTTACCAAATAAATAGACATTTTAAAAACTGATCATCTACAGAGCTAGTAAAAGAGGTCAGGAAGCAGACGTTCTCAGCCTCTGCTGGTAAGAGTGCAGACAGAGCCTTTCTGTAAACTAATCAGCGATACGTGTGACCAAACACCCGCACTGACTTAGCAATAGCTGGAAACATTTCCAACTGGCAGGGTTCTCCCATTCAGCGGCTCGACTCCCGGCACTTCCTATAGTGACACCTGCGCGATGAAACCAAGACATACGATGTGCTCCAGCGCTCGTTCTGCCATTTTCAGTAAACATACAGCCCCACCATGAAGTTGTCGTGTTGACGTGGGAAGTTGCCCAGGATACACTATTAAGTAGAACAATCACTGTTCACGCTGTTATGAAAGTTCCGAATCAGGCGAGCCCAGGGGGTTCAGTCGGTTAAGCATCTGCTTTCGGCTCAGGTCGTGATCCCGGGGTCCTGGGATCGAGTCCCACATCGGGCTCCCTGCTCAGCGGGAAGCCTGCTTCTCCTTCTCCCTCTGCCCCTCTCCTCCACTCATGCTCTCTCTCGCTGTCTCTCTTTCTCAAATAAATAAATAAAATCTTTTTTTTTAATTAGAGAGAGCAGGCTCCCCACTGAGCCAGGAGCCCAATGCGGGACTCGATCCCAGGATCTTAGGATCATGACCTGAGCCGAAGGCAGCCACTCAACCGGCTGAGCCGCTCAGGCGTCCCATAAATAAATAACATCTTAAAAAAAAAAAAGTTACAAATCAATTATACACACACACACACACACACACACACAACTTCTGGAAGGATCCCTAAGAACTGTGAACAGAGGTTATTTGAGAGAGCAGAGGTTGATGGGCTTCAAGTTTTTACTATATTCCCTCCTGCATTCTTTAAACTTTCACCATAAATGTGGTGACTTTAAAAACACCCATATGAAAATCCACTTCTAAGAATTTACCCCAAGAAAAATGTGCCCTGCTCTCCATCAATATTTGTTGAATAATAAATGTGAGCAGAGATCCAGCGATGAGGATGTTCACCCACATGGAGGAAGAAGAAAGGAAGAAGCAGCCTATATATCCATCCACAAAGTACGGTTCCAACCAGTGCGAGCAGGACCTTCAGCCCCTGGGAAGATGAACAGGAACATCCACCGAGACCCACACGCATGCACAATAAGAGGAAAATCTCAGTCGCAAAAATGTTGTATGGTCAGCATGATCCCATTTTGTTTTTTGTATCAAGATGGTGATATTATTAAACTCTTCTCCTTTGTATTATCTTTTTTTATAATCACGCACTGCTTTTTAATAAGGAAAAAAACTTTTCTCTTACAAATAAATGTTAAAGCTACAGCAAAGGCTTGCATGAGATGCTTGCCTCTGTATAAAACTCATGGTTTCCATAATCTCGGTAGTGATGAAAAGACCATCACGGGATGCAATGAGACCTAATGCTACCAGCACGACTCCCAGGACCAAGGGAACGAATGGCGCCCCAGCTTTGACAAAGGGTGATGCCCACATTTGGATGTGGTCTCAAAATACAGGCTCGCCATCTCAAGAGTCCCTCTCCTCCTGCCCCCTTAAGCCTGCAGGAGGCCAGAAGGCCAGGGGCCTAAGCGCAGGCTGGGAACGTGGCAGCAGAGCATGGCACCAAAGTCACCATATCCGGGTGGCAGTCTAGCCCTGTTCTGGCATGCTGGGGGACCTTGCAAGGGCCACATCCCCTCTCTGATGCTATTACCTTTTTTTTTTTTAAAGTTTATTTATTTATTTGAGAGAGAGAGAGAGAGCGCGCATGAGCTGGGGTGGGGGGAGAGGGAGAAGCAGACTCCCTGCTGATCAGGGAGCCCAACTTGGGGCTCGAACCCAGGACCCTGGGATCATGACCTGAGCTGAAGGCAGACGCTTAACCGACTGAGCCACCCAGGTACCCCTATCTTTTTTTTTCCTAAAATTTATTTATTTATTTGAGAGAGAGAGAGCAACAGGAGCAGGGTGGGGTGGGGGGAGGCAGAGGGAGAGAAGCAGACTCCCCTCTTTGGGGCTGGATCTCACGACCCCGAGATCAGGACCTGAGCCGAAATCAAGAGGCAGAGGCTCAGGCAGCTGAGCCACCCAGGCGC
This sequence comes from Phoca vitulina, assembly GCF_004348235.1. Classification (NCBI taxonomy): domain Eukaryota; kingdom Metazoa; phylum Chordata; class Mammalia; order Carnivora; family Phocidae; genus Phoca; species Phoca vitulina. The sequence goes on from NW_022589735.1 coordinate 5,217,841, forward strand.
CCCGATCCTATTATCTTTACAGACCAGGAGAACTCCTGGCCCGGCTACCTCGCAGTAGGGCCCACAGAAGGAGCAGAGGGGAGGCCTACCGCGTGCCAGGCACTGGTGGGGTACGTGTGAGCGTGAGGTTATTCCTCACCGACTCCATGCCTGACTCTCACAGAGCCGAGACAAAAATCTGGAGATGCCCCCGGGAATGGGCTGAGACGGGTTTCCAGCCCACCCCCCAGCCCCACCCCTGCAGCCATCCCCTGCCCGCCGCCTGGTAGAGCACTCAGCCACACACACCTGCTGTCCCCTCCCTGACGCATCTTTCAAGGAAGTCAGAGTCCCAAAGAAAAGCAAACCCCTTGGGCGGCTGCTGGGAGCAACAGTAGCCCTACTGTCCCAGCTGTAAGAATCCCTTTGCAAAGAAAGTTTTTACAAAGAGAAAGGCAAAGAGAGAAGTGGGGGAGGGTTAACGACAACAGAAGGGCAGAGTAAACCATTTCAAGTCCTGACATAGGCAAACTGGTTCTTAAAGTCACCTGTCTCTGAACAGGAACGCGAAGCTCTGTCCCGTCATGCCATGCAGCTGGGGCTCCGCGCACTGCCAACTAACTTATATAAGCTCATGAAAACCCCATTCTTTTGAGTTCCCTGTTTGTGCAAATAGTGTCAGGGGCGCATCCAAGCACCGCGGCCATCCATCACCGCCCGTGCATTTCCCAGGCTGGCGCTGACTCACCTGGGCCCGAACCCATGCTGTGCGGGCTGCGGGCAGCGTCTGTCACCACAGCGCCTTCCGGCCCGTGGCCACCTCCTCCCCACGGATCAGGCCCACGACAGCCGGACTAATGATGATGCAACCCTGAGCATTCAGAGGGAGAGGAAAAGGGCCCCGGGGACTGAGGCGATGTGTTACGTGTTTTATTTTGATCGACCAACGCAACCAAAGCTTGGGGGTTTGGAAACCACCGCCGTGCCCTGGAGAGAAGATAGTCAACGGTCCTGAGACAGCCTTGTACCCCCGCCAGCCCCGAGCGAAACCTCCTTCGCTCTGCTCCCACGGCACAAAGCTCAGCGGGACTCTAATAATCCAGGGTCAGCAGCGACCAACTAGCTATAAGCTGCCCTCCAAGCCCATTACTCACCCTTCAAACAGGAATTCTTTTCTAGAAGTCCACTTAAAAAAGAAAAATGCACACATACCCATTTGCAGCCTCAGAGCACCGGTCCCAGGGGACAAGACAGATTCAGCCGCACACACACCCACCATAGCCTGGATTCAGGAGGATGATTCAGTGCCTTGATTTCACACAGCAGTGAACACGAGGCAAGCCCCATCTGTGTCCCTGAAAATGAGGTACATTTACTTAGTTACATATTTGACATGAGCTCAGATGAGCAAACAGTATAATACATCCCGCTAGGATACTTATAAACTTTATGCCTTAAATTCTCAGTGTATATTGATCTTTGATATTTACGTACATAAATAAATACAGACACATTCAGGCACACATGACTAATGTACAAAATCTGGCTAATGTTAATGCTACCCAAACAGACTGGAAAGTGTTAACAAAAATCTGCAACACGGTTCTCACTAAATCAACACCCTTAAAAATCAACACTTGTTGCTTCCATGAGTTCCTGAGCAACAAGGCTGGGTTGGTCTCCTGGGGAGCACAGATCCATTGGTCTTTTCTCTGTCCCCAAAAAGGAAGTATTTTCTAGGAGACCTTGGACCCTAACCACAAATGTACATCCATGTTGCATGTCTCATTCGGACAGGAAAGACTTAAGCCCAGTTATTCTTGAAGAGATTCATTCTTAGTAACCATCTGTATGCTCTAAACACTGCTTCAGTGGTTAGAGAAGCAGCAAGGAACAAAGCAGACAGAACAGGCATATCCTTCACCTCACAGAACTCACATTTTTATAGATTTTATTTATTTATTTGAGAGAGAGAGCACACATGTGTGTGAGCAGGGTGAGAAGCAGAGGGACAGGCAGAGAAGTTCAAGCAGACTCCCACTGAGTCCGAAGCCTGAAGCGAGGCCCCATCCCACAACCCTGAGATCATGACCTGAGCCAAAACCAAAAGTCAGACACTCAACTGACTGAGCCATCCAGGTGTCCCAATTACGGCTTTTAGTATGGGATTTTGCTTTTGCTGATCTGTTTCCTAATCGAGGTGGCAAAATCCTTTTAACGTCACACTTTTGTCAAGAGTCTCATTTTTCTCAAATGTGTAAACTGTGGCTCCAATCAATGTATCTATCAAAAGGGCCACATGATCCTGAAGTTGGTTCTAGGCTGAGAAAAGAGACCCATGAATTATAGCATGGGGTCCTATCTTCTGTTTCTGAGTTACTCCAGAGAGGTCAGATATCAGCCTATGTTCAACATTTCTGAACTGCTTGCCATCCAGCTGTGGGAATCAGACCACCTACCAAGAATCCAGAGAGGTCTCAAAACATCTAGCAAGTCCTGAGATGTTTCAGTGATGCCCTCAAGAAAGTTGTACCCAAGAGATAAAACCATCTCTTAGAAAAACACATCACTGGATAAGGAGAAGTTATTTTGTGGGATCTAATTGTGGGTTCCAGAGTATGTTCCAAAAGAGGAGACAAGAAAGAAGTGCCAAACTCCCCTGGGCATGTATCACCAGCAGGAGATCTGGTCTGGCAGATCCCAATGGAGGCTCCAAATCAGGACAGCTCTAGACACTCAGGGACAGAATTCAGCCAGTTCAGCAGGGACAGGGACAGGCTTCATGACTGCCTCTCTCGGGGGGGGTGGGGGGGCCACAGGAGGAGTGTCTTTCAGCCTGAGCCCCTCATCTGCCTGACATTTGAAGGAACATCCCTGCTCATCTGCAAAAGGGTCAGCCCCATCGCTCCCTGGGCAAATCGGGTGGAGATGGAGCTTTTCCAAGCTTTTATTCATTCTCTGATTCAGCTCCCAAGAATCCAGGGATAGGAGGGCTAGCAGAGTTTGCTCAGAACTGAGATAACGTATTTTCTAACCAGAAAACACATCTCAGCCAGTTACCACCTCGTTCACTTCTCCAAAGTGATTATAATTATAGTATTTGTTCCATAATTGCTGCCTACTTGCACATACGAAATCCCTGAATCTTAAAATAAATTATAGCTCCCTTTTTTTATTTAACAGCTATTGTGCTGCTAGTTTACAAAGAGGACGAGATACCTCTAATTATTATTGTAGTAACCAGCCTAAGGTGAGCGAAGCTTGAGTTTTCAGCAGGTGACGTGACTTATTAGTACAAAAGAGAATTATCAAAAATAATTTTACTGAACAGCCTAATTAGGGATTTCTCAATTCTAGGCTCAAGGGCCAGCAAGAACAACCTTTGATCTGCCCTTTTTCTGGCTTGCTGCTGACCTCAACACAAAGGATGAGGAAATGTGAGCTAGCCATGGTCAGGGCCCCCCTCAGGGCATTTGGTATCATAACTTAATCCAGTGACACTAATTTCTCAACGCCTATCTAAAGAGGGCTCTGGACTTCTCTGGAGAAAAGGGTGCAGGACCCAGGAGGTTATTCTGTGTCTAGGGGCTATCAAGAAACCTCAGAGGAGCTGGGCCTTGGACCCTGGTGCTAAGGCAGACAGAACAGACTTGCAGCGGGGGCCAGGGCAGCAGGACTCGGACAAGCAGGACTGCGGCTGGCGACAGGTTTAATCCGCATCTTCGACGTGCCTTTTGCCTCTGAGTGAGGCCAGAAGCTGACACAGCTGTCAGAGCCCCAACGAGAATGTTTGAACCAACTCCGAGCTGCTATGCAGGGAGGAGGGACTGACGGGGTCACTCCCATCTCGGGAGATGTCTGAGCCAGGTGTGCCCAACAAAAGGCAAGGCCACTGCTTCTCCCCGTGGCGCCCTTGTTTGCTCACCACGGGCAGGAGGGGCCTCCAGGCCCACGAGGAGCTCATGGGAAACACAACCGCACCTTCCGAGACAGGCACCTCCTTTCCCGCTGGGGGTGGGGTGGGGGTGGGGGCTCTGTGGGAGTCTCCATCCCAGATTCCTGGGGGGGGGGGGGGCTCCCAGACCGCACTGCTCCAGGACAAGAATGAACTTGGCCGGGCGGAAGGAAAGCCCCCCACAACGCCAGGAGCAGGAGCGTGGGTGCTCCCTTGACCTCGTGCCCCCACACCCTGCCCGCCATGTCACAGCCATCTGACAGCCATCAACCCAAATACCGATTCGCCGGGGCTCCCGCTTGGGAGGCCCACATCCCAGGACTGGGACTGGGGGGTGTAACTCACTGGTGACAGAAGTCTCAAAGGATGTCACATCTTCTTTGCCCCAGGCTCTAAGCCAGAAGCTGGTGACACACGGAAGGACAAAGTGGTCCACGTCCGGGTCCTCAAGGGACCTGTGGTGTAGTGTGGGCTGGAGTCGCCCCGCTGCTCAGCGACAGCACAGAACCTTAGCCATGCCCCTTCACCCTGTAGTCTCAGTCTTTATCCGGCGAGGAGGACAAGCCATTTTGTGGAGTGACTAGATATTGATCGAACGCCTCCAGCTGCTACCCACAGGAGGCAGCCTAGCTCGGTGCTTAAGAGCAGTCCCCACACAGGACGCCTGGGTGGCTCAGTCGGTTAAGCATCTGCCTTCGGCTCAGGTCATGATCCCAGGGTCCTGGGGTCAATCCCAGCATCGGGCTCTCTGCTCAGCGGGGAGCCTGCTTCTCCCTCTCCCCCCACCCCCACTCAGCCTCGCTCTCTTTCTTTCTCTCTCTTAAATAAATAAATAAAATCTTAAAAAAAAAAAAAGAGTAGTCCCCACAGCAGGCTGCCTGGGTTGGGATCCCAGCTCCCGTCCTCACGAGTCCTATAACCATGGGTCAGGGAGACAGCGGTGCCCGTGTGCTTATGCACCAAGTAGAGAGGAGAGGACCTGTCTCTCCCAGGGCTGATGTGAGAAGTCGATGGGTAAACACCTGTCAAATGCCGACAACAGTGCCTGGCACAGAGCTGGTGTTCCCAAAGCGCTTAGTATCGGTATTATTGTTACAGCCACTCATTACTCTGATCCTCTGACATGCTGGGGATCCAGCAGGGAAGAAAAGACAGTTCTTGTCACCAAGGGAGATGGAACTGCCCCATTGCTTGCTTTGCACAGTGATCGTTGGTTCCTGGGAAGCCCCGGGGGAGGACCCCTGCCCAACTTAGTGGGGATCAGAGAACGCCCCTAGAAGAAGAGACATCCCAGGCGAGCCCTGAAGGCCAGGCAGGTGTTAGCCAGGCCAGGCGCAAGGAGTAGGGGGAGGGGAGGGCAGTCCGGGCACAGGGAGCAGCATGTTGCAAAAACAGTGACCAGGGGAGCAGCACGGACGGTGAGGGGTGTGTGGGCGGGGACATCCTCAGTGGACCACGGTGAGGATGAAGGGGACCTGCCCACCCAAGGGCACTGAGAACTTGGCCCCCGTACAGGTGCAGGAATTATCCAGTTTGTTTTTCATTAAACCCCAAAATAAACATCTAGAAACAAGTGTTTACGGAGGCCCAAGGCAGCTCTGGGCTGGGTCCAGTGGAGCAGATGGACTGAATAAGACCCTCGGCTTGGCTCCAGGACCCCAGGGTCCCGACCCAGACCGCAGAACTCGGGCGGAGCCTGCCTGCCCCCGCTGAGGCGTTCACGGACGCGGGCCCAGAGCTCCCGGGGCTCCCGGTGGGGCCTGCCCCGTGCCTGTGATGGCTTCTCTCTGACACACACGGCCCCTGTCAACATGTCACCTGGCATGGGGTGCCTGTTACCTCCGACACAGGCATACCAGCAGCACGGTGTGGGGGCCACTGTGCTTTGTTCTGCTGGGGCTTGAGGTTCTTATTTTTAAAAAAGTGTTAGTTTCTACTCTAAAGCCTTTCTCAGACTACGTGACCTGTCCTCCTGTGCCTGATTTTACAAGAGACAGGGAGCCAGAGGTTGGAGCGGGAGAGCTGGACCTGTCGTCAGGTGGATCACAGGGTAGGTGATAGAGACCAAGCAGGGGTCCACTGGGTCTTCGACAGTGGGGCCACCAAAGCTATCCGAGCAGACATGGCCAGAGTCTGGCCCCAAGCCCCTCCCTGTGTAGCTCAGATAACCCGGATAAGCGGGGGGAGGATGCTGGTCAGCCCTTCCTCGCAGAGAGTGGCTGACAGCCGACAGCCCAGCTCCCAATCCCAGACCATCACCTCCTCACTGTGTGATCTGAGGGAGTCACTTACCCTCTCTGTGCCTCAACCTCCTCACCCATAAATACGTTTCCTAATAGGCCGGAGCCCAAGAGGTTGTCTGAGGAGTAAAATAAAGAACATCAAGGGTCCAGGAGATCCTAGCACAGTCTGGTTCTCAGTCATGTTAGCTGTTATTACTCCAGCAATTTTCTGGGGGGGGTCAAGGCCAGAGGAGAAGCTGCGACTGGCCTCCCAGGTACCATTTCCTATCCTGCACTCCAGGAGCATGTGGGGGCTGACAGAAACGACGCTGGAAACATCTTGTTTGCTGGGGGGAGGGAGACGAAGCTCCGGGAGAAAAAAAATTCACTCAAATTTTATGGGCACTTTTTTTTTTCACAGACTTGAGCACCAGGCAAGCCTCAAATCTATTCTACAATCGAAGACAAGTTAAATAGTAGGGGATGTAGAGTGTAATACAAGTCACAATGAACATATTCATCCCAAACCAAATCTCAGAGGAGGGGAGCTCGCTGTGCATGCCCTTGGTTCCCGGGCTGCCCGGGGATGCGAGTGTGGACAGTTCATCCCTGCCTGTCTGGACACTGGGGTCCACATCTACTCCTGTAATTCACCATGACAAGGGCTGGGTGGGCTCTCCCTCTGTGATACACTGCTGAGTATCTGCTTCTGGGGAGGAACGGAGCTCCCTCCACAGCCCAAGGGTGGGGACACAAAGCCCCAAACAAAAGCTCAGTCAGATGCATTCGACGCCAAGAGCTTCTCAGCCACTTCTGGGAACCACACCGTGGTCACCAGAGAGCCCACATCTCCAGAATGCACTTCCTCACTTCCCCCAGAGAACCCTGGCAGGAGCTCCGCTCCCTGCTCTGTCTTTCCCTCTCCTCCATGAGCCGCTGCAGCCCACCCCATAGGCCAGGCCAACCAGCAGCCCATGGGAGAATTCAGACCTCTCCCCACAGCGAGGGGCCCCTTGCGCTGGGCTGCCAGCCTCCTCTGCAGGGCAGTCCCCGGGCCCCTGGCCAGCCCAGGCCACAGCAGAGCCACCACGGGGGCCAGGAGCAGGCACAACTCAGCACAGCCAGCCAGGCCACTGAACCGCCCCAGGGCCCACACCTGTAATTAGTCCATGGGCCCGGGCTGCGGACAATGGCCTAGAAAAGCCAACAGATGGGATACACGCATTAAAGGCAGGTTTCTGGGCGCCTGGGTGGCTCAGTTGGTTAAGCGACTGCCTTCGGCTCAGGTCATGATCCTGGAGTCCCGGGATCGAGTCCCGCATCGGGCTCCCTGCTCAGCGGGGGGTCTGCTTCTCCCTCTGACCCTCTTCCCGCTCGTGCTCTCTGTCTCTCATTCTCTCTCTCTCAAATAAATAAATAAAATCTTTAAAAAAAAAAAAAAAAAGGCAGGTTTCTGTGCCAAGTGTGCGAGTTAATTACATAGCCGGGGTACTCTCCTCTCCCGTGAACTCTCACCCCAGCCTCTGATGACACAAAGGAGAGATTAAGCCCTGCCTGCCACAGGCCAAGGAGGCCAAGTCTGTATCTCAAAAGCAGAGAGGCCAGAGCCGAGCGTGGCCCCAAGAGGGGGAGGAGATGGACAGGTATTCAGCAGCCACAATCTGTGTGAAATTCTGAGTCTCCTTCCATGATACCTCATGACCATGATGGCCTTCTAGCGCAGAAGGCGCCAGGCTTCTGAATGGCCCCAGCACCTGCAGCCCTCTTCCCCAGTTCGGGCCTTCTTGCTTGGTGGCCATGACCCCAAAAGATGGCCATCAACCTCACATTGCCATCCTCTCTGCAGCCAAGGCCAAGTCATGTGGGCAGAATAAGCCACCGGCTGTGATGGGGGAGGCAGAACCAAAGTGGGCTCACTAAGCCCCTGTGGGGACACAACCTGATGGGCATGGTTCTTACTTACCATGGGCTGATCACCCCCACCCTCCAACTCCCTGCCTTGGGTGGGTTTGGCCCTCCAAAACCACATCTGGGAAAACTCTATGGCCAAGCCCTGAAGATAGTGGACAGCGAGCCTCAGGGAAACCCAGGGCAGCCCAAGTGCTTCCCCTCCTGAGGCCCTCGTGCTGAGGTGTGCGCCCCAGGGTAGAGGAGCTTGGCAAAGGCTTCTGTTACTATGGACCAAGTATCCTGTTTGAGCGATGTCAACCTCATGCTCTAGAATGGCCCCCACTTCCAGCTCATGTGCCTAGAGGGATAGACAGGGATGCCACCCACCCAGGATCGGGCTCAGTTTGGGAGTTAGGGACTCATGGCTGAGACTTACAGCAGCGATTTAAGCACAATCTCTCAAACCGAGATGGGTGGTTCCAATATGCATTAGGAGAGGGGAGGAAGCAAAGCAGGCCGGACCAGTCAAGGAATGGTCTGCCAAAGGGAAGGGTCTTGGCCTCGCCCCTGCCCCGCCATGAAGAAGCAGGGGTCAGGAGGACAGGAATATGCAGGGCCAGGCATATGTCCTGCCCTGCCTCACCCACAAACGTGGTAGGCCTGCCGCCCACCAGCCTAAAGGATAGACAGCCACAGAGCCTGGACCGCAGATTTGAGCAAGGGGCCCCTGGACCAGCAGCAGGGTCCCTGGAGCAGGGAGAACCCCCACGTTGAGGGGGCTGCATCCCTCAGCCCCTAAGCCCTACTTGAGGCCCTCGTCCACACCGCCTTTGATGTGCAGACCAGCCCAGCAGCCTTGAGATGCTCTCCACATTCCTAGCCCTGCTGACGTCCTGGCACTGCATCTGTGCCGTCTGTCACTGTGCTCGGGGCCTGGTGGCGCCTCCCGTCAGACCCCCTCAGGCTGTGGTGGGCACAGGCCAGGGGCAGAGACTTGCCAGAGCCACAAATCCAGCCCTTCTCATTGCCCCAGAAACCAGAGTCCCCAGAGCTGGCCCTTCCGGCAGACAACACAGCAGGGAGGGGAGCTCCGGGCTGGCGACCCCTTGCCTGTGGTCCAGGCCACTCTGAGAGCTAAGAGAGCACCGGAACCACCAAATGAGCTCCATTCACCAGAGTGTGGCAGAGCATCATTCCATCCATTGTAACAATAGCAATAAAAGACCCCCCTCGGGGCCTCAGTGTCCCCATCTGTGAAATGGGCACTGCTGTAACCCCACTTCAAAGGGAAAGGAGAGGGCAATACCGTGGAGTGTGTATCCCACTGCTCAAAACACACAGGTGGCTCCTTTCCATTAGTAGCCTCTGATTCTCAAATATGTGTCTCCCAGTCTGTGGCTAAGATTAAGGGCCAAAATTTGGGAACAATTTCTATAGATCTGGAGCAGATTTAAGGACGTTCCCGTAGCAACATCCCTTTCATCACTGGCTTCCCAATTAGTTTTCCTGTGTGGCAAGGAAAGGACAGAGCATCAAGGGAGTAGAGACGGCGGGTGGCCCGGCCACGCGTGGGGAGGGCAGAGCGCCAGGGACAGCGGCCCCCACGCTGCACGGCTAGGCACGAGGCAGCCCCCGGCGCCCCAGGAGCAGGCAGAGCGGCCCGGAGCCTGGTCCGGGCTCAGACCCCCCGGGCTTCAGACTGTAGTCCTGCTGCTTCCGTGCTGAAACCCCCCTGCCTCAGTGTTCTCATCTCTACAACGGGAATCACGATAGTGCCTGCCTGCTGGGGTGGAAGACATGCAGAGAGAAACAGTGTGTAGAGCAGGTGGCACCAAGCCTGGCTCGTGTCCAGCCCAGGGAGCCCTGGCGCTCACAGCAGCCTCCCCAGCAGCATCTCCACCGGCAGGCCCGAGGGGGCTGTGCTGGGTCCCAGGTGGTGGCATGCTACTGTCCTCTCTCCTCTGCGCCCCTGGGCCTGCGGGGTTAGCCCCACTCTCAGGCGGGGATGAAGACACTGCCTCCCCTCGCCACCCCGTTCCCAGTCTCCACTCACTAGCCCCCACTCAGGGCGCCTCTGAGAGGCAGGACGGGCAGAGACAGGGAAGTCAAAGAAAGCAGGGAAGAAACCCAATCCCCTGTCTGAAAATTGTCCCCCTCCACACAAGAGCAGGTCCAGGGGTCTGGAGGACTCCAAGAGAGTGGACCAAGGCCTCGGGGAGGAGGGTCCAGCGTCCCAAGGTGGGGTCATCCCAAGTTGGAGAAGCACCCAAGCAGATCCCTGAGTCTCTGCTCCCCCAGGAAGCAGCTGTCCTGAAAGGAAGGGTCCTGAGTTTCCCAACTCAGGCCCTCTTGATCCCCTCCCCCAGGACATTAGGTCATACCAAAGGAGGTGACAAGTGGCAAACGCCTTGACCTTGAGACCCATCGGGCCAGCTCCCTGACTGCAGGGCCACACCTCTGCAGCCATCATTGGCCTGGGCGCCAACGGAGGCCCCCTAAGCAGTGCTGGGAGGGGCAGGACTGTCCAGTCCTGACCAAGGGGCATTTTCAAAGCCCACCCTCCCTCTTCGAGCAGTAGAGAACGGGCACAGGAGCCCAGCAGAGAAACTGGAGAGGGGAGGAGAGTGAGCACCATCCAGGGTATTCACAGCCAACACCCAGCAGGCACCAGGAGGCACAGTTATACTCAGAAGCAGCCTCGGGCCCACCGGCCAGCTACCCGAGGGTGACCCCGGACCACGTGGGCCCTCCACCCGGTGGGAGAAGAGCAAACATGAGACACACTTCCAAAAGGAGTTCAAGGAAAATTCGAATCTGTCTTCACTCTGAAGACTACTTTCAAAAGGTGGAGTATGTCCGTGCTCGATGGTCCTCCCTAAACCGCTCACCTCATCGGCATCATCCCTGTGCCGTGATTTTCTATTTCTTCAGTGCCCACTATTGCCAGGAACACAGCAGTGCACCTAACTAGCCCTGGAAGGCAGGGAGTATTATTTTCCTCGTTTTACAGAGAAGGAAGACAAGTCTCAGAGAGGTCAAGTGACTTACTGCGGGTCACACAGCGAGAAGCTGCTGACTCCAGAGCCTGCACGGAGACACCTAGACAGCATCTAGTCCAGCCCTGCCCTCACTGTGGCCACGAGGACCGGGGAGGACAAGGGGCTGTCAGCAGGTGAGTGTGTGAGGCACACAGCAGTGTAGCATGAGCTGAACTCCGATCTCAGGCCTTGACACCAAGCAGACCTAAGATCTCAAGTCCGCCACCTCCTAACCACTCTAAGGCTCTGTTTCCTCACCTCTGAAGCGCAGATGCTCTAGTCCCAAGCTCTTGTGGGGCTGCCGTGGAGTCCAAAGCCCATAGCAGGCCAGGTACTTGTCGGCGCACCGTAAATGCAAGGTTTTACCAGCATTCGTGAAGCTTCTCTCCGCCCCTCGCCCCTGGCGCCCAAGCAGCAGCAGGACTCTCAGAGAGGCGTGGGTCCCTACTCGCCGCACCTCCAAGAGGCAGCACCAGCCTGCTCAGCCGGGCCAGATGAGCCACCTGCCATACCCCCCTAGAAGCTACGTGTCCCTAACCCGTCATGAAGTTCACCAGAGGCCGCGAACCTCATTTAACAAACCTGCGAGCACACGTTTATCGTTAAGTCCCTGGATCCGATCTTCCCTATGACCAAAAGAGGGAAGAAGGAACGCCAGCTGTCGCCATGTCTCTGGGATCCAAAGAGGCAAGTGTCTGCAGTTGAGGCACACCTTCTCCACCTACAACTGGGAGATTTCAGGGAGGCCACTGCCCTCTTGTGCTTGGGTCTCCCTTCCTGTAACATGGGTGGCTGGACCGGCCAGGACAGGAGAGTCCCAGGGCTTCCGGCCCGTCCTTCCCAGAGGAGGGCAGAGCTGTCCAGCTGATCTGTATCAGGCCATCAACGCGAGCCTCAGACTTAACTTTAAATTTCCTAATAGCCAAGTTTAAAAAAAAAGAAACATGGGGCGCCTGGGTGGCTCAGTCGTTGAGCATCTGCCTTCGGCTCAGGTAATGGTCCCAGGGTCCTGGGATCGAGCCCGGCATCGGGCTCCCTGCTCCGCGGGAAGCCTGCTTCTCCCTCTCCCACTGCCCCTGCTTGTGTTCCCTGTCTCGCTGTGTCTCTGTCAAATAAATAAAATCTTTAAAAAAAAAAAAAAAAAAAGAAACATGAAATTAAATGTAACAATATATTTTATTTAACCCTAAATAATAGAGACTATCATTTCAACATGTAATCAATATTGTAATCAATATTGAAAAGTAATTAATGAGATATTTTAGAGCCTTTTTTCTTCATACGAAGCTTTTGAAATCCTGGGTATGTCTCACGGCACACCTCAGTTTGGACTAGCTACATTTCCAGCGCTCATCAGCCATCCCGTGGCTAGTGGCTCCTGAATTGGATAGTCCAGGTCTCACAGAAGTGGCAGGAGTCCTTCTCCCTACGCCTAGTTTGACAAGCCTGGAACTGTGAATGCCTTGCTTTTTATTAAAAATAATTGTAATTATGGAGTACAAGATAATCATTATTGAGTCATTCCTATGGGTCAGGCATGCGCTTCAGAACGATCCTGTGAGAGGATTTTACAAAGGAGGAAACAGAAGCACAGAGAGGTTAAGTCATCTCTCCAAGGTCACACAGCTACTATGTGGCAGAGGTGGGATTGGAACCATGCAGTGGGGACACAGAGCCCAGGCTCCAAATCCCTGCTCTACCCTGTCTCCCCAGCCCCGCCCGTGGGCCACACCTCAAGCTGTCCAGGAGGGCAGCTTTAAGTGGCTCTCTTCCTCCCTCCCCGCCCCAGGCTCCCCCTGCTTCCACAGCCCAGCCCTCCGCCGCTGCACTTGGGTGGCTCTCACCCACCACCACCTATAGAGCTGGCAGGCCTGGCCTGGGAGCAGAGACTTCATTCACAGGCTGGTAAAGGGGCTAATTAAACACCCGGCCCACGCCCCCCATGACCTGGGAACCCAGCCACCTCATTGCCCTGCTGCCAGCCAACAGGCTCAGAGCAATGCCACACAGAACTCGGCAGCGGGCAGAGCGGGGCGAAATCCCTCTTTATAGAGTTATTTTTGCTGTGGAATTTTCACTGGCCTGTAAAATATTTTTATATTTATTACACGTTTAACGGGAGCTCCTAGAATCAACAGGGTGTAAATAATGAAAACTAGGGCAGTAAAGGCCCCAATAAACCTCGCACCAGCCCTTTGATGCTCCCTATGAGCTCCAGTTTCTCCTTCCCCCCCCAGACCCCATCCCCTTGCCCCAGAGCAAGCCCAGAAGGCCAGGGGTACCCTGGACAAGCCCATCTTTGGCTCCCACAAATTAGGCTCACCCGTCAGCTGCCAGGGCTGTGATCAGCAGAGCCCACCGGATGTGCCGACCAAGAAAGAGCCTACTGTGTGCATGGCCCACGCCAGTGCTCATGGGAGCTAGGCCAGGAGAAGACCTGACTAGGGCTTGTCCCTCCCCCAGCCCTCCAGCCTCAGAGGGCTTTTATGGTCCTAGATCCCAACATCAGCCCGGCACAGATGGAACCCGCACTTGGAACATCACATCCCCAAGCCAGAGGGTCCCAAAGTCTCAGTGGGGAGCCGGAAGTCTTATGAGAAAATGTTCCATCCACAAATACTGACCCCCATGGGTCCCACAGCACCCTGTGCCCACAGACAGTTCCCAGAGCCCCTATCTGCACCCCACTCCCCATGTCTCTTTTATACCACCCACAAGACAAAATCGGAAGGAAGCTGGGCCTCACACTCTGTCCCAGGCAGTAAGACCAGAGGCACAGTGAAGGGAAGGGAACCACCCAGAGGGCGGGTGCCCATCAGTGGCAGAGCCAAGACTAGCCTCAGGGCTAGAGATCCTGTGCCCGGGCACACAGACCTAGCCTGAGCTCCTCCCCAGGAGAGAACTGTTCTTGCCACATGTCAACAGCAACTACCCCATCTCTGCCCCCCGGGGACCCTGACCACTGGGGACTCAGCCCCCCACAACCCAATCCTGTCCATTCTGGGTTGTCTGATTATCAGCAGCTGTGACAATCCATACAAAACCTGTCGTCGGCTGCCTCCTTACACCGGCCCTTCACACACCTGGACAAAGGTAAGCTTCCCTTTCTGGGCCATTCCCAGCTCCCCAAGCACCCTCATGGTTCCAGGCTGCCCACGCCTCTTACAATGAGGCACCCACCCACAAGAGGACATGCTGTCCCCTCACCCAAGACACTAAACGTCTATTAGTGCATTTGGAGGTGGCCTTCATAGACCATTTATCATCACATGTGACAAGTTGACTCGGACTCTATAGCCAGAATCCCTGCTGCTGAGTCCAGTCTGTCTGTCCAGAGACAGAATTCAGGAACTGATTCACGAACCCTGCATTTATCCTGAGAAAAGCCGCACTCCCTGGCTGTGGCCCGCCCAGGCCTCCGCGGCACCCATGTGGTCACGGGCTGTCCCTTCCCAGCTCGGCAGCCCCGGCCAGCCAGCAAGGCCACACAGGGTGCCTGTCCTGCCCAGAGCCTCAGAGCGACGCCCAGCCACACTCAAGCTGAGCAACCCAGAGAGGCACGTGGGCCCCTCCGCAGGGAGGAGTCCCCGGGGGCCACAGTCAGAGAACCGCGAAGGTGAGGGGCACGAACCCTGCGGCTCTTCAGACAAGAGTCAGACCGGAGCGGCTCCTCTCTGGGGACAGATCAGGCGGGGCTCCTGCCTGCCGCTGTTACACCACCAGGAGATCTTGTCTCTCAGCCCTGGTAATTATAGTCCCTGGTGCTCGGTTAACACCCGTGTCATTGCAGGGTGTTGGAACAAGCAGAGTCTGAGCGAGGAAAATTAAACAACAACATCTGACAAGTGGCCCAACCCCTGTGGCACCACGCTGCGCCAGGCCAAGGGGACGGCCAATAGGCCTCCCTGGCCCACCCGGGGAGAGCCCTCACCTCAGGGCAGAAGGCAGGAAGCTCAGGGTAAGTAGGACAATGGTCTGTCTGGGAGAAGCGAGGAGTGGGAGAAGGGGGACCACAAAGGCTCTGGAAAGAAGGAGGGCTGCAGCGAGGTGCCCTCCCCCGGAGGCCTGAGCTGGCGGGGAGACTGGGCCTCGCCACACAGAGAGCAGCACGCCACCTCCCCACAATCCTGCAGTGGGTCTCCAGCCCGGCTGCAGCTCATGAGCAGGAAGGCCAGGGAGAGATCGGGTCATGGGGGACGGTGGCCAGGTGGCAGGTGGCCCTGCTGTCTCCGCCCCCGTCAGCTCTCCCACATCCCAGGGAGCCGCAACCCAAGATGTCAGCGCTAAGCCCCATGTTCGGGGGCTGCCAAGGGGACTTCGCTCACGCCACTGAGTCCCCAGTGGGCTTCCACACCAAGCACACAACCTCCATCCTCTGCTCCGTGAAAGCTCCCGGGTCCCAGAGTCAGTCAACAAACAGTAACAGGTGCCTGCACACTGGGGGCAACTTGCCACACACAGGGGGTCTGCAGAATCCTTCCCCAGACCCAGGGCTGGTGCCAGCCACCCAGCCAGTCCTGCCCGCACGGCTGCCCCGCGCAGGACCAAACTCAGGCCTCACGCTGAGGACCAGAGCTCCAGCGCCGGCAGGACTGGCATTTACCGGCCCTGTGCCCGGGCTCTGTAGCCACTCTCATTTAACCCAGCCTCACGGTTACTGTAAGCGTCCCGTTTTGTAAGTGACAGAGCCGGGGAGGCCCTCAGAGGCTAAGTGGCTTGTCTGAAGCAGTAGATTCAGGAAGCAAACCCAAGTCTGATCATCCCCAAATGCCAGAAGACATCTGAGGGTAGTTTGAGCTTTTTAAAAAAAAAAAAAATGACAGTTGAGGGCAACCCCCAGACAAGTCTCCCTGAGCCCCGGTTCCCAGTGCAGGCCCCAGATGCTTGCTCATCCGCCTCCCATGCCAAGCCGCGGGAGAGGGGTGGCCCCCCAAGACCCCGCCCAAAGAGAGGCGCTGAACAGATTTCAGCTTCCTGGCCCCCGCCGTGAGGCAGAACACATGTTTTCTGAGTTCTCTCCCTCCTCTGGCTCCCCTAACATGCTGGAGATATTATTATTATTTATTATTTGCTGAGAGCTGACAGTGTGCTAAGCATGAGGCCTGGGAGCCCAGGCCCTGCCGACACGGCTTACTGTCAGCCAGCCAGCATGACCCGCTCCTCTGTGACTGACATACACCCGCAGCTGCTGGGGTTGGCTGCTCGGGTCCCAGCCTCCCAGAGCCCCCCGTCCTGCCCTCAGCCTTAGAAGCCCATGCCCCTGGGCCTCCTGCACACCCCAGGAGGAAGACGTCTTTCTCTGGGCTGCCAGGTGTTCCAGGGGCCAGGCCTCCAACCCCAAGAGGAGTGGGAGGATTCACTCGGTGCTGGGCTGGGGCCTCCTCAGCTCAGCCCACACACATGCCTGCCGGTGGCCATGGCCAGATCCTAAGAGAGACCAAGGCGGCCATGTCACCAGCCCCTCCTGTCCTGGCACCCACCGGAAGTTGCCCTTCTCCTCCCTCAGGAGGGAGGACTGGACGCCAGAGTGAGTTCTGTGGGTGTGAAGAATCCCAGGGCCCTCTCCTAGAAGCAGGGCCGGGACTAGAGGGAGGCGAGTAAGGCACAAAATGTAAGGGACACAAACATAAGGAAGCACCAAAAAACCCAGCAGTCAAGATTAGAAATAATTCTGTGCAATATTTTTTAAAATCAAAATTAAGGCAAAAGTCCATGATGAATAAAATTCCAAAATTTTAAGTAAAGACAGGCTCTGTGTTACCGGTTCTTCCGATGCCTCGAGCTCCAGTACGGCTCCGCATCGCACAGCTAGGAAAGCTACTCCGACGGGGGGTGCTCCCCCAGCCCGTCGTCGGCAGGTGAGGGGCCTCCGTCACTCCACAGCAATGTCGCCCTGTGTGAGGACACATAGAGAAGGTCATCGCCCACCCCTGAGGGCCTTCCTGGAGAAGGAAGTATCTAGAAGTCAGCAGGAGCCTGTCAGCAACTAGGGGTAGGGCAGGGAAAGATGGACCATGGAGCATCTGTGCCTTTCTCCCACCGCAGAAATGGGTTCCTGGGAGCTCAGAAGCCACTGTCCCCTGCTGCTCAAGGGCCTGCATCATTTCAGCTCCTCCCCACCATGCATCCAGCCCCAAACTCAGACACGCTGCAGCGAAAGCCTGAAGAAAAACCCACCTCATGTGTAGAACAAGCCGAGGACAGGCAGTACTCACAGTCAGGATGTCTGCATCTGACCCTTGACGGTGAGGCCATGTCCAAGTTGCCCAAAGCCCCTCAGCATCCATACCATGTGACTGAGGCCACAGGGACCCAGGCCCCCCAGAGACCTCCCAGCCCCATCTCTCCTGCAGCCCCACCCGCACATGCACACACGTGAACCAGCCATGGCCCCCATCCTGGACAGCTGGGGGGACCCACCCACCCCCATCGTCATTCCTGACATCCCAGCCTCATTCCAGGCCCTCTACTCCCTCAGCTGATTATTCTTTTATTCATTTATTTCACAAAGCCCATCGGTCACAGGCTCAGAGCCGGGCCCAGACTGGCCTCAGAGATGGAAGAGTCCTGCTCCACCTTCAGAAACTCATAGGAGTGGGTGAACACAAGCGTGGGCCTTGACAGCTCAGGCAGGAGGGGCGGAAGCTGCCCCAACCCAGCCAGCAGCAGAGGCAAGAAAGCCAGGAGGCAGGGCAGCTTTCGGGGGTGGGGGGGAGGTTAGCCAGGGGCGAGCAGTTTTCACCAGTTTGGGGTGAGAGTAAGGTGGAAGGAGGAGGGGGTTGCGGGCAGAGCAAACATGTGCAAAGTGCAGAAGTGAGAGAGAACCTG
The DNA here is from genome assembly GCF_004348235.1 of Phoca vitulina. Lineage (NCBI taxonomy): Eukaryota > Metazoa > Chordata > Mammalia > Carnivora > Phocidae > Phoca > Phoca vitulina. The sequence continues at coordinate 5,235,753 of NW_022589735.1, forward strand.
GCACATTTGGGGAACTGCAGGTAACGGGGTGCAGGCGTGGAAGAGGAGGCAGGTGAGATATGGTCAGGCAGCCATCTGAGGAGGGGGTCCTCCACACCCACTTCCGATTGGGGGCTTTCCATAGTTGTGGGTCTGGTGGGGGGGACCTCCCACCCTAGAAGCCAAAGACAAGTCACGTGCTTCCTTGTTTCTGGCTGTGGAGATCCCTGAGCTTGGGGCGGGGGGTATCTACGGCCCCCTCCAAAATGCCCATGTCCTAATCCCCGGAATCTGCCATTGCATGATTTACATAACAAAAGGGAGCTTCTTCAGACATGATTAAGTTTAAGGGTCCAAAAATGGGGAAATGATCTGGGATTGCCTAGGTGGGCCCAATCTAATCCTGTGAGTCCTTAAAAGCAGGGAACATTGCCCAGCTGTGGTCAGAGAGAAGCATCAGTGCAAGAGAGCCAGAGAAATGCAATGTTGCTGGCTTTGAAGACCGAGGAAGGGGCCACGAGCCAGGAAATGCAGGCGGCCTTTAGAAGCTGGACAAAACAAGAAAACAGATTCTCCCCTCGAGCCTCCAGATGACACGTCGCCCTGCCGACACCTTGATGTTAACCCAGTGAGACCCTGTCAACTTCTGACTCACAGAACTGTAAAATGATAAATGTGTGTCATTTTAAGCCCCTAAGTCTGTTGTAATCTGTTACAGCAGCGGGAGAAAACTAATACCGCCCCAGAGCCATCGGCCGCCCTGGCCTTCCATCTCCTCGTGCTCCCTGGGGGGCTGTTCAAGGAGCTCAGCTCTGTGCCTGAGGCGGCCTGCTCTCTGAGGAAGGGCCAGAGTCTGTGCTTAAGCGCCGTCCAAGCCCACAGGCAGCCAGGAGGCCCTGGCAGAACCTTCTCTCATCAGCCAGCTCGGACCCTCCTTCCTGGCATAGGCTGCGCCACCTGCAGGGGTCTGCACTACCCAGCCTGTCCTCCCGGCCGCAGTCGGGCTCAGACCACCCTGCCAAGTGCATCTCCCTGCTACAGCACTTCCAACATCTCACTGCCCTGCTGCAAGACTCTCCAGCCCCCTAGTGCCCAGAGCCGTGTTCCCCAGGATGCTGAGCCCTCTGGGGACTGGGGGAGACTGTCTGAAAGGCAAGTGAACAGAGATCCGGAACACATCTAGCTGCTCTGTGGTCATATACACCAGAAATCACTTCAACAAAGGGACCTTCAGATAAATAAGAAGTGTGAATATTCTGGCATGAAGTGCAAAGTCACAAATCAGCAACAAAACTCAGCAGAGGGCGCCCCCCCCCCCCCCCCCCCCGCCTCACACCCGACATCAGAATATCTATGTCTACTGGTGTGACTGCCAGAGCCACATCTGTCCCCCTCTACGGGCTGTGAGTTCCACGCGAGTGGAGACCGTGTCAGTTTTGTCCCCACCTCGGAACCCCCGAATCAAACACAGTGGTGGGCACTTGTGAATGAATAATTATGAATAATTGGATGAATGAGTGAATGAATTACTGAATACTCCCTACCTACCGACACACACACTCACACACACGAGTGTGCGTGCACACAGAGTGGCCCCAAATCTCCTCCCCAGCCTCTCAGCACGCTGTCCATAGCACTCACCCAAGAGCTGCACTCTCGGGGGTCCTCTCAGCGCCCGCACTGGAAGTGTTCTGGGGAAGGAGGTAGGGGAGAGGGCACTCATTCATCTCCACTGCGCAGACCCTTCCTGGCTCGGGCTTGGACCTGTCCGAGGTGCTAGCGACACGGACCAGGTGTTGGCCATCAGAGGCAATGGAAATGGGGGGGGCTCCCCCTGTGTGTGAGCCCCCTTCTGCTTCCTCTGCTTGCTGCTGCCTGCCTGTCCTTGAAGCATCCTCTTGCAGCCCATGGGTCTGGCCGAGGGTAGGGGATCCATATGTACTTGCACCAGCAGAGGGCTGAGGGCGTTTACAAGTTGCCCCTAAGTACCCACGCTGACCCAATGTCATCCTGGGCAGAGGCGCCCCATGGGCTCAGAGTTGGCTGTGCCTTCTAAGCCACTGGGAGAGGGATGAGGAAAGCACTGGGGGGCCTCGCACGGGTTGGGTCTAAGCACTGAGGCTCCTACCCTGAGCCTTTCATGCTCCCATCCACAGACACCATCAACAGGCAACATGCACCGGGCACTCTCTCCCCAGCCCTTGCAGGGTGCCTGCACATAGTAGGCACTCATCTCCTGCCCGCTGCAGCAGGTGCTCCCCAGAAAATTTCCCTGGGCCAGGAAGCTGCAGCCAGCTCAGCTCAAGCCTTCACACGCGTGTGCGTCTTCATGCGCCAGCAAGAGGCTCCGAGAGCCCGGGAGATACCATCAGGGAGACACTCCGATCTGTGTAGTGCACAGTGATTCACAGCCTAAGACATCCCTCCCCGGGCTACCGCTGGTGAATTATCAGCCCCACCATCTTCAATTACGAGGCTTTGTCACTCATCTCCAACCATCAGAAGGAAATGAGTGAGGAGATTAATGTCTTTTTAAAAACTGCTTTCATCCCCTTCCTCCACAGATACCATTTGCATTTCTAAGAGGAAAGACTCCCCACCCCCTCTGTCATCTTTGATCATCTTGTCTCTCCCAAGGCCTTCCAGGCCCTGCAGGAATCCCTTCCAGCCGGGGCCCCGGGTGGGCTCCCCGGACCAACACCTGCCTCCTCAGGACCCAAACAGCCCCCTCAGGCAGCTCAACTCTTCTGGGCGCCGCTGAGAAGACAGGGGCAACAGGGTTTCAAGTCCGGCACTTCCACAAAGCAGTCCCCAAGTATTTCCCTCAGGGAGGGTGGGATGAATTGAATTGTGTACCCCCAGAAAGACATGCTGAAGCCCTAACTCCCTGGTACCTCAGAACGTGACCTCATTTGGAAATTAGGGTCATTGCAGATGTCATTAGTTAAGAGGAGGTCAAACTGGAGTAGGGTGGGTCCTTGACCCAAGAGGACTGGCAGCCTTAGAAGAAGAAGGATATTCAGATACAGATGCAGAAGGAGAACACCAGGGGAAGATGACATCACAGAACAGCACGGTGCATCTATAGGCCAAGGAAGGCCAAGGATTGCCAGAAGCCAAGAGAAAGGCATGGGGAAGGTTCTCCCTCAGAGCCTCTAAAATGAGCCGTCCCTGGTGAGACCCTGACTTCAGGCTTCTGGCCTCCTGAAAGGTGAGAGTGAATTTCTGTTGTTTTAAACCATTCTGTCTGAAGTACATTTTTAGGACCACCCCAGGACACTAATACCAAGTCCATGGCCACCCCCAAGTCCTTCATCTAAGGCACCTCCACTCTGGCTCAAGTGGGTACTGAGAACTGAGCACAGAGAAGTTTGCCATCAGTCTCAAGATAGACAGGTCCCTCCTCTCAACAGTGGGCTCCCAACTACACAGGTGAACTCATTAGAGAATTGCCGTCACCAGCCGGGCCCTCCACCGTAGGATTAAAATCTGTTCTCCAGAGATTTAAGGCTGAGTGTGTCACTAAGCCAAAAGTTCAGGCTCCTGCTCAGTCTGTCCAGACACTAAACAAATAGAGCTCTAAACAGATGGACAGTGAGGAAGGCATGGAGTCCTCAGAAATGCCCAGGCTAGCCCAGGGCTCAAGGTAAATGCCAGCAGGGGTGGGCACCACCTGGGATTTGTGCCCGGCCAACAACATTGGATCACACTTGGAAGCCATGCCGGTTCACTTGATCATGCTCCACTGGGACAGGGACGGCTCTGCCCCCAAGGCCTGACAAGGGATTAACAGGCGGTAGAAGCTTCATAAATGTGCACAAAATGAATGCATTTCCTGAAGGAGAGACAAAGGACAGGTACTGCTGGGCCCCACGTGGCAGATAGTGAGGGTGGGGAAAAGAGATGCCAAGACGCATCCAGATAGCTCACTAAGACAGATTCAGGAAAGTCCTCCACCCTCCGAGAGTATCCCCGACGAACCATGCATCCATGCAAGGTTGCCAACAGACATCAGCACTAGGACCCAGCCAGGATGGGGCTGCCCTTCACTTCCCAGGGGACAAGTGTCACCTTGATACCTGGTAAGGAAGAAGCAATAGTGTTTGAGCTTAAGAGCCTACCCGTATAGGTTCAAATCCTATACAGGAAACTGTCTCAGTTTCCTCATCGGCAAAATGAGAAGGTAACCACACCAATCTCTTGGGTTGTGGTTGGATTCGATGGGCTACTACATGGAAAGCATTCAGTACAGTGTCTGGCTCATGGTACATGCTTGGTAAGTGTAAGCTGACACTGTTTGCAATCATTATCCCATGCCCTTACAACTCCAGGGAATAGATCCTCCCACTTGCTTTGTTGGCATTCACTAATGGCTCTTCTTTGTATGACAACACCCAGCAGCTATTTACAGAGAATGATGCCTCATGCCAGGAATACAGAGGAAAGTTACCAAGGCCCAGTGGGAAAAGTAGACACAACACTCTGAGAAGATGAGATACAAGACATCATCAACAGTGGAGAACGAGTGACCTAGAAGGTCATGCTGGTGAAGGTATATCAGACTGGAAGACACTTGGGTTTTGAGGGTTGAATAGGAGTTTATCAGGATTCTGACCCAGCCCATAGCAGGTATTCCATAAATAGGTAGTGACTAAACAAGGCAGAGTAGAAGAAGGGCATTCCAGCCAACGGACCTGAGGTTTTCTGGTGCGTTCAAGGACCGAGAAGGCATAGAACATAGTTTAGCTAGAGGAGCAAGTTTGTGAGCATAAAAGCAGGCAATGAGGCCAAGTTGGAGAAAGGTCTGAATGCCATACTAAGGGTTTTTGGCTTTATTCACAGGCTCTGCAGGGCCAAGTCAGAGGAGGAGTGACAATTAAGAGCTGGGTTCGGAAAGATGGCTCCACTTGCAAAGCAGGTGACATAGGACTAAAGACAGCAGACCCGAGAGGATACCATGGCGGCCTATCTTCCCTCACCAACTGAGCCCCACTCTCCATTTGCCCTTGATCTTTCTTCCTCATAGACATGTTCTCAAGTTCACACCCCCAAAGCTATTCTAGTTAAGGACATGCTGCCCACAGCCGCCTGCTATCAGAAGAAGTCAAGACCTTTCGGGGAAATGCTCATGTCTCCATGCAAGTCCCCAGCTGACAGATGGAGCTGGGCTGAGAGACAAGTTCGAGACATATACTGGAAACCCCTAACAGCAGACTGGCTTCTGGAATTCCAGAGAACTAACTTCTGGGTACTTAGGGCCTGCAGCCCTTTCTTCTCCCTCACCCCTCCAAAGGACCACCTACCTTTCCACTCAGTCCAGGGATCCTGGCTAACGGATTTCTTCCCAAATGCAGGTTGTGATGTTCCGTGTCATGGACACTTGAGAATGCCCCTGAGGCTCTGAGACTTAACCAGCCAGGTCCCAAGCTGTGCTCTGACCTTACCAGCCTGGCAAAGGTGCTGGCAACACGGGGGACACCACCCTGACCGTCTGCCTGGCGGCTGGGGCCACACTTAGGCAGCTGCCCCAGCAGGCACTAAAATTAGGTGACCCATCAGACCCAGGACACGGCAATCATGGGCAGGTGGCCAAAGCTGCCCAGAGGGTCATCCATCCCTGCTCAGGACTGGAGCCAGGGCAGAACAAGAGCGGCCCAGAGTCCCCTTTTATGCCAGGGAAACTGAGGCCCGGAGAACAGCAGAGACCACTTAAAGGGTGGGAACTTGAATTTTTGCTTTTTCACTGAGTAATTGTCCCTAAGACTAAAAAGTAATACACACCCCTAGGAGAAATTTACAATATACTCTATGAAGATATAAGAGAATTTAAAAATCACAATCCCCATCCTCTGCGCTAACTTCCACTTACATTCTGTTGTATTTCCCTCCTTCTTCGTTTTACACAACAGTAAACACACTTTACAACCTGTGGAGCATTCCCTTCCTCTACTGAGAATCATATCGACAAATCATTAGAAATCCTTCATATGAACCAATTTTAATCTACGTACAGTTGCTTCCCCCTTGTGCTCTTCTAAATGACGCTGCAGTGAACATCTAGGGACATGAATCTTTGTCCACGTCTACGATGATCTTCTCAGGCCGATTCCCAGCAGGGGAATGAATGGGTCACGAGAGAAGCACATGTCGAGGCCCTTGAGACGGACTTCGTCCTCTTTTCCAAAAAGTCACCCCACGTGTACCTCTACCACCTCTGGCCGTGGCCCCTTCCCTGGGATACTTTCTCTGCAAAGGAATTCTGTGTCCGCGACACAGGCCTGTCTAGCATTCCGGACAAATGCCTCTCTTCAGGGCAACACTTACCCGCCATTCCTTTCTCCTAAACTAACCAGCTGAGAAACACAGGAAAAATCAAGGCCCTGGGGTCCAGGGCCTCAGAGTTCCTCCTCCTGTGTGTGTGGCCCTTCATTCAGGGGTCAAAGTGAAACACACTGACCAGGTCCTTCCAAACAGCCTCGTGCCCCGGCTCACCCCACGGCACACACCCCGGAAGCGATTCCCTCCAGTGGTGCTCTCCATCCCCAGCAAGCTCAACTGAGGACCCAAATTAAGCCAGCAACCCATCAAGCGACTTGGCCGAGAATAGAACTGCCTTTTCACTTCCCAGCAGAGAAACTAAATTCCAGGCTCAGTGTAAATAGGCTGTCTCTGGTCCGACGTCAGCCTCGCCACCGACGAGTTATAGATAGCCCTGTCGTACCCCCGTCATAAATACAGCCCCTCGGCTAAACAAAGCCGACAGTTTTGTGCCAATAACCTTTGAACCACTCAAGCCCAGTGTCAATTGTATTTGTCTTCAAGCTAAGGTTTACTCTAGACTGTCGGCTAAATCAGGGCTCATCTGCAGAGATAATTCAAATATATTACAGACACCGGGCAGACCCGAAGGCCTCCTCCCCACGCTCCCGGGCCTCCCCCGCATGGCCTCACAAGCCTGCAGGCAGCACTCTCCCCTAACCACTCAGCGAGCTTTACCGGGAAAGCACAAGGAACAAGGGGCGAGAAGCAACACGGAGGCCGGGACTGTGACCCCAGCTCCGCCACCAGCCCTCTGTGGCCCCCAGCAAAGTCACCTGCTCCCCCCCAACCCCGGGAAGCCTCTGTTTCCCCCCGAGTGAAGGCCGTGCCCATTCTCCTGAAACATGGAGTACCGGTTTCTGGACGACCGTTCATACATCCCGTCAGGCCACAGGAAGGAAGCAGCTGGGCAAGGTGATAACCCAGGAAGTGGCAGAAATGCAGAATGAGCTCCTGGCCCCGGGCAAGGGGTGAAGGCTGCTCGAGCAGACAGCAAGACCCTCCAAGTCCTGCTGGGCTGAGGAGCAACCAATGTGGAAACCCTCACACCTGACTGGGGTGGGTGGGTTCTAGAGAGATAGAATATAGACATAATAGGATAGAATACACACATCCCTTCTAACAGAAAGGGATAGAACAGGAAGTCACTCTGGGGTCAAGGCAGGTACAATTACTCTGGCTAGCCAAGGCTGGACTAATTTGTGCAATTAGCATTTCCTGCTGCATGCCAAGCCCTGGGCTGCTGCCGGGGAGAGAGGAACTCTAACCAGGTTCCTGCTCCCGTGGCTGGGGCCCCTCCAACACCCATTGGGACTACCCCCACCCACCCACCCACCTTTGAAATCTGGGACCCTCTCAGCCATGACCCAGAGTGCTCAGTGCCTCTCACCATTTGCGGGGCTTTGGCCAACCACATCCACAAGCCTCCCAGCTGACGGGAACCCAAACACCCCCAGGGAAGAAGGAGGAAAGGCCAGGGAGACTACTCGGCTTCATTGGTGGGCCTGGCAGACCACGAGGCTAGAACCACAGGGCTGGTGTGGTGCTGAGGGCTGTGTTTAGAGACCTCCTATGAACCTCTCTTCTTGAGAAGAAACTCAACAAGTAAAGCTCTCTGAGGGACTAGAGGGGCAAAGAGAGAACATAGCTGTGTCATCGTTAAGAGAGCCCCCAGGTGAGCCAGCCACCCAGCACCTAGGAGCACCATTCTCTGCTATCTGTAAAATGGGAATAACATTCTCTGCCCCAGGAGTCACTGCAAAGATCGCACAAAATGGGGAACGTCGAAGCCCTTCGCATCTTGAGACCCGCTCGGGTCATGACGCTGTTTCCTCCACGTTCTGTTCCTGGCTCAGCCTCTCCCTTGCCCCTGCCATCCCTGGGCTCCGTGGAATCAGGAGAGACTCGTACAAGGCCGTCTCTAGCGTCCTTTCAGTGCGGATGCGACAGGAGTCACCCTGTGACATGGGTCAAGCCCTGAGGCCAGCCCAGGGCAGGGTGCTCCCCACCCCCCCTCACCCCCATCAACATCAGGGCAGTCGGGAGAGGACGATGACAGGACCAGGGCCAAAGATGTCATCATCACTCACCTTTGGGAGCCTCAGCCCCGTCTGGGGATGGCGGGACCTCTCTGGCTTCCCCTTCTCATCTCTGCTGGCACCTGGGAGAAGGGAGTGCCCGCACCAGCTCCACGCCTGGAGGAACAGAAAGAGCAAAGCCACAGCCCCTGTGCCGAGAGGAGAAGGCAGAAGACATTTATAAATGACCCTCTTAGCTGTTTACGAGACACCTTCTGAGAGAAAGCAGAGGAGGAGAAATAAACTTGAAGTAGGAGAGCTGGCTGGGGTCCGAGATGCGCTTTGATAAGCCAGCTGTGCCAGCATTTCTCCTCTGTTTTTATGGCCACCTTTACAGCCCTATGTTTGCGACTCTTTATCAGGAGCCGGAAGGAGACAGTGAGCAAGATCCAAGGCAAAGAGCCTTCCCCAGCAACTCCACAAGCAGATATCGCCTCATCTGGAGATCAAGATAACCCCAGCTTTCCTCCCAGTCCGGGCGGCTGTGCCCCAGACACCCTGATCTGGGGTGGACAGGAATTCCCGAGCACGGCAGTAAATTTGCAGAGCCAGGCCCTCCTGGCAGTCCGGACTGGGCTGCAGGCACCCGAAACTGGGGCTGGGGGGGACTGGGACTGAGGTTCTCCTGAGACCAGCAAGCAGCCCCCATCAGGATGCTCTGGATCCCTTGCTCCAAAACCCCACTGAAGTCAGGGAGTCTCTGGGCTCCTCCCCCGGCATAACCTGGGGCTGTCCGCTGGGCCTGGGGTGTGACAGCCTCCCAATGGTCACAGCAAGTCTGGGGCTGGGACTCTGCCATCCTCACCCTCTTGAACTTTCCAGGATTATGAAAAAATGGGGGATGGGGAGCTCTCCCAGCAAGCCACCTAGATCTGAATCCCACCTCCTCCCCTTGCTGTCTGGGGCAGGAACTCCCTCTGGGCCTTCATTTTCTCATCTGTAAAATGGCCCATGCAAGCAGTCCCTAACCTTGCACGAGGGGACCCGCTGAAGGAGCTCAACAGATTGGAGCAGTCTTCATACTGGGTGACCAGCCTCGCCTGAATGATGGTGGCCCTGTTCCCCACCCCACATGGGTGGCATTACCTTACTGAGCTCCTGACATGGGCCACTATGCTTGGGGGTAAGGGACAGTGTTCCAGAAATGGAGAAAAGCATACTCCTGACCCCTAGGGAGCCCAGAGTCTGAAGCCAAAAATAAACCTACAAATACATGATATGCTAAGAGCAAAACTCAGGGATTGTGCAAAGGGAGCAGGATTATAGATACAAGCATGGCCAGGGGAGGGGGGCCGGAGAAGCTACCCAGAAGAGGGGTGTCCAGGCTAGGACCGAAAGAGTGAGTAGGAGTTTGCCAAAAGAAAGAGGAAAAGGAAGCCATTGCCTGCAGTCAGTTAATGGCTGGTCCTGGGAAGCCACTGAGCCCCCTGAAGGGGAGGCAGAGACAGCTGGACTCAGGCAGCAGGGGCGGAGAGAAAATGGCAGGCCGGCATCCAGTTAGCAAGACCTCTCGTGCAGGCTGGGCAGCCCGGCCTGATGCCGAACACGCTGAATGCGGCAGGGTCCAGGGCAACTAAAGGGTGAGGGGCAAGGTGGCGACATCTTTTGGGGAACTTCTCTTGGATCACAGTAGAAGACAGCAGGTAGGGGAGCGTCCGGTAGATCTGACAAAGCAGCGGCTGCAGCGGGAGGAATGGCCTGGAATCTGGCTCCTTTCAGCTGCCTGGAGTGTCAACTGTGGGAGACCTGAGAGCCTGCCCTTCAGTAAATCCACGTGGCCAGATAATTGCATCCACCTCCTGCACCTTCTCGAGCAGACCTGCTTCTCGAGGGCAACCAGGAGGCCGGAGCCAGGTGCCCAGAATTGGGCCCTGGCAGCTCCAGAGCCCCCGGGGGCCACAGTGGCCTCTGACACCTGCCTCCTCGGGCCTGGATGCAGACACCTGCCGCTAGGCAACCCGGGCACCTAGAGGTGCCGACAGCCCGCGTGCGCCTCTCCTCTGCTGGGTGACACCCAGGGCCTGCACTCTTGAGTTACCTTTGGAGGCACAACTACACATCTTCTCCTCCCTGCTCCTCCCTGAGCCCCGCTCAGCCCAGCTGCCCCACACTCCTGTCAGGTGGTGCTTATGGTCACTCGAGCTCTGTGAGTCCCCCCAGCCACAGCCCTGAATGGGCTCAGCCCGATTGAGGCCTTGCCCCTAGCTCCTTGCACCAATGATTCTCCATCCCCCCTTCTGTCTCCTGGGCCCTCCCCCTCCTTCCTTTCCAAGGGTCCCCCCAACAGCTCCTACTGTGCTCTGTGGGGACACGCCCTCGACCCCTCAAGCAGAACCCCAAACTGGCTTTTTCAACATTTTATTTTAAAATAATACAGATCCACAGGAAGTTGCCACGACAGCACAAACAGGCCTGTGAACCCTCCCCCCCAAGCCCCCCAGGGACCACATCTCACATCCCTATAGTACAACACCAGCCCCCGGAAGCCCACGTTGCTCTACCAAGGGTGTGTAGCATCCTGTCATCTCATCACGGATGTAGACTCAGAGATCACCACCAAGATGAAGATACTGAACCATTCATCAACCTGATCTTTGAGATGGCCTTTTTTTTTTTTAAGTATATACGATAAAACTACCCCCAAAAAATCAAATCAGGATGAGGAATAAAGACTGAACTCAAGAAATTTAGCATTACCAGCACTGGTCAAATGTCCCCGCCTGAGCAAAGAGGTGGACACCTTGCTTCCCTCTTCCCACCTTCCTACCCCCCAGCCCCCACCCCCCTGGCCCACCAGGGAGGGGTGAGCAGGCAGTAGGAACCCAGGACCCAGCCCCACAGAAGCCAGAGCCCTGCATTTCTCTATCCCCCCGACAGGGTGAGCCACTAGCCTTCCAGGTGGCCCACGCCCCTTCTCCCATCCACACCCTGCAAACCAGCCACTGCCTGAGTCCCTGCTTGCCCCTCCTGAAGGCTGAAGGGGGCTTTGCCATGGCCTCACCATTGCCACAGATGGACTCCCAGCCAAGTGGGGTTCCCACCAAGTTGCTGACCTTGGATGAGTCCCTTTGCCTCTTAGGCCGTGAGGTCTCAGCCCCACCCCCAAAGGGAGGTGCTCAGCCAGGGAAGCTTGGACAGGAACTCTGGGCAGACCTGTGCCAGGGCCCCAGGAGGGGATAGCACCTAGACTTTATCTCCCAGGCCTCCTGGCCACCCCTCCTCTTCCTAGGGACCCCTGGAGCAGGCTCCTTGGAGAATATTGGGTACAGGGGAAGCAGAATCAATGGCAAGCGTGGGAAGTGACAGTGAGGCACTGGAAGTTCCAGCCAGCTCCTTGGTGTGGGGCCCAGGGATCCAGAGCGCAGGGCTCTAGGCCCACCTCTACTCAGAAAGAAAGGACCCTGGCCCTGCGAAATAGGCCAAATCATCAGAGTGAAGGCAGGGATTGGGCTTCCCCTGTCCCCACCCCCACCCATTTCAGGACCTCCTTCCCCAGCCCAGAGGGAAAAGCCAGGAGCCCTCTGCAGCCCACCTCTGGGCTCTCATTCAGGCCTGCCTCACCTGTCTCTTACCCTCTTGTCACCTTCCTAGAGCAGAGCCCTGCTCAGACCACTTCCCAACTCAGTTACCCTCCATGGCTCCCCATTTCCCCAGGGGATCCTTTGTCCTGGCCTAGCTATCATCCCACCCCCATCCTCCTCTGCCCTTGGTCACGCTGCACTAAACCAAACTTACAGATTCCCATGCACTCCCCACATTCCCCATTTCCCATGTGTTCACCTATTCTGTGCACTCTCCTACACGGCCTCCCCATCTGCAGAGGAAATCTTGCCTCTTCCTATCCCCAGGCCTGCTGACCTGCACCTGATGCCCATGGTAAACCAGGGACTAGGGGCTAGCCAAGCAGAAGGATCTCAAGCAAGCTGAGGATACTGAGGCCCAAGTAGGGTATCTGGCCCTCCACCCCCCACCTCTTCTGTTCTGCCCTGCTCCTTGGAAAAAATGGGTGGCCATATCTGCCTGGACTGTGGGCAGAGAGAAGAAGGTCACCTTGTGCCCTTCCAGAGTAATGAGGCGGTTGGGCCCCTTCAGCCCGGGTACATCCAGGTGTCACAAGCTAGTTCCAGATCGGCTCTGCCTTGGAAGTGTTGGCACTGCTGACTCTAGCCAAACTTCCTGGTTCCTAGAGGAGGGAGACCTTGGGATGTGCAGGTCACACTGACCTCCCAGCAGGTGACCCAGCTCCCAAGGGTTCCCAGGGAGATGCGGCTCAAGGGGGGCAGGAAGGCTGCCACCGGCACGTTCCAGGCCACAGCCAGCCGGTCCAGAGCTCAGGGAGAGGATGAGGGCATCCTTCAGGAGAAGACACCAGCCTAGGACAAGGTCCCATGGAGCCTTCAGGCCCGGCCGCTCCTCCTTCCTCACTATTTATGGCCCTCTGCAGGCTGCTTTCCCCTTTGTTCTGCCAAACAAGCTCACTCCTGACTCCCAAGTCAGCCAGGGACCTGGCAAACATTTGTCAAGACTCGTCTCTTCACTGTGTGTTTGTCTACTCGGCAGAGATCTGGGCTCTCTGCACAGACAAGCTTTGCCCCTAAGGCTCAGAGGAAGCCCCATCCTCCGGGGCCCCACCTGCAGGTACAGCAGTGTGGATGTCTCTCCATCCACCAGAAGTCCAGCCTCCCTCCACCCTACACGAAATACCACCCAATCCTCAGTACCAGGCAGTCGCCCCAGGGCGAAAATCACAAGCAGCCCTTGTCCCTAGGATAGTCACACCTAAGTGGCAGGGAGTTTGAGGTCTGTGGAGACGGGAGGGAGGGCAGCTTGCACGGACTCAAGCTTTGTGGTTGGGGTGCTGAGTGTGAGCTAGAACCCAAAAGAAGGACAGGGATGGGGAGGCAGGAACAGCCGCACTGGCTCACCCCCCAGCCGTCCCTCTATGTGTCCTGAACTCCTCAGGAGGGCGGCGCCCAGCCAACCAAGGTCGGGGTGCCCTGACCGATACTGCCAGATGGGCAGACGGCCCCCAGAAAGGCAGGTACTCTGCGGAGAAGCCAGACTTGGAATTCATAGTCACCGCCAGGGAACAGACACATGGAGGCCTGTGCCAGATGGAGGCCCCCGAGGGCAGAGATGTTCCGAGGGAAGTGAGTCTCTGGGCCTCAGTTTCCCTAGATGCACAGTGAGAACAGAAACGGGAGAGAGCTGACCCACCGGAAGGCACAGGGCGGGAGAGAGTGTGAGGCTGGGCGGGCAGAGTCCAGAGGCGCAGGCAGATCTCCTTCCCCTCTCTGGGCTTGCACTCGTTTGATCCTTGGAGATGGAAACAATGCCTGCTTTACAGATTTGCTCTGAGAGATGAAGTTGCTAATGCACAGGAAAGTATCGGCAAAGGCCTGGCACGCACCAGGTGCTTAATCCACAGGAGCCTGTGTTAAGGTCACTGTGATTCGTGATCTTGGGCAAGTCACTGAGCCTCTCCCAGCCCTCCTCTCCCTGAGCTGTACAACAGGCCGACAGCCGGCTATGATGAGAAAATGACCCGATATGAAGAACCCTGTATGGACCCGGCATACAGCCGGTGCTCAGAAGCATTAGCCCCTGTGCACACATCCAGTTGGTATTCAACAGACGCTTGCTGACTTGACTCACAAATGGCTATCAGGAAACTATAAAGGAGTAAGGAACAGCAGGCCCATGGGGGTCCCGCCAGCAGGACTGAAGAGGGAGCTTCTTGGCCACTCCAAGTCCAGGAGACTAGGACCAGACAGCCCAGGGGAAGCTCCTTACCCTGATGCTTGCAAACTGTAGTCCAGGGAGCCCTGGGGCTCATCGGGGCGCCTGCAGAGCCAGATGGGGAGATGAGGGGAGGGCACATGAGCCCACATGTATACCCACCCTCAACCAGAGCAGAGCTATATTCATCTATCTAAGAGTCCTGGTAAAGCTGCATTTGGAAATCGTGCCCTGCTGCTAAAACTAATCCAACCTCCTGTTTTTCAGATGAAGAAAATAAAGCCTAGGGGTGCCTGGGTGGCTCAGTCGGTTAAGCATCTGATGCTTGATTTTGGCTCAGGTCATGATCTCAGGATTGTGAGGCTGAGTCCAGCGTCGGGCTAGCACAGGGCACGGAGTCTGCTTCAGAGTCTCTCTCTCCCTCTGCCCCTCCCCCCACCTCTCTCTCCCTCTCTCCCTCCCAGAAAGAAAGAAAGAAAGAAAGAAAGAAAGAAAGAAAGAAAGAAAGAAAGAAAGAAAATGAAGCCCAGAGAGGTCCATAGGCAAGGAACCAAGCACCTTGGAGCTGCGGGGCCCTTCTCGGTGCCTCTCTAGGCTACCCCTGCGGTAGCAGGGGCAGGTGGGATATAAGGGTTGTGCCCATCATCAGATGAATAAGAACATCCAGGCTGAGCCTGCCCTTCACTAGCTTTGTCATTATCCTGTCCCCACCCCCAGCCCCAGGGCAAATTCCTGCTACCCCCCCACAGCTTAGTGGGAAGGTCTCTTCCTCCAGGAAGTCTGGGTTAAGTTTGCTACCCCCGTTCTGTCTCCCATGACTCCTAATCTACACCACTTCTAAAGACAGATTCATCTTAGATCCAATCCCTCATGAAAGCTTGCACTGGGGCTGTCTGTTACCCCTGTGTCACTCAGTGCCAGCACATAGGACAGGTGCTTAAGTACTGTCTGTGGAAGGAAGGAAAGAACCATGGCCTCCATTGTCCTCATCTATGAAGTGGGTAAATACCACCCCCTGGGATGAGAAAAGTGAACCACGTTCCATGCCTGGCAGATTAAGGACTCAAAAAGGCAGTGGCCCTTGTCCTGATGTCCCCGGCAGGTTCAAGGGCAGGTGGCCAGGCAGCCATTACCCACCAGCTTCCTCTGCCATGGCAGAGTCTCACCTCAAGGAGCAAGGGCCTGGCTGGGCATGTAGGGTCCCTCACCAAGATCCCAGGGCACCTCGTCCAGCAGAGCTGCCTGCCAGGCCAGCACACACCTCCCCAGCACTATGGGTTTAGAACTTACAGAGAAGGGAAAACACAAAGTACGTCAAAGCACTGTGCCAAGGAGAAGGGCCGTGAAAGCCCTGGGGATCCAGGACGGACTCCTCTAGCTGGACCTGACCTGACCCCAGCACGTACCGAGGGCTGCTCCTGACGAGCTCGGGAGCCTGCGGATTAGCCCAGGCCCCGCACACAAGGGCCTCCCTAGACCTCATAGCCCAGCGAGGCAGGAACTCTTAGTATCGCCCATGAAAAGGCTGAGAAAGTGAGGCCGACAGTGTGAAGGGGCAGAACTGGGATTCCCACCCAGTCTGACTCTAGATGAGCCTCGAATACAAAGGAAAATCTAGGCCAGACAGGAACACACAAGAACATCTCAAGTTCTATCCTGCTTGGCCCTGATAGTGAAACTGGAGTGCTGGGGGGTACAGCTTGGAGTGAGGCATTAGAGGTCCCCAAACCACCCTCACAACTTGGCACAAAAATACACTCCCGTCTCCCGAGCTCAGGGCAGTCAGCCTGAGGAGTCCCGGGGGCAGCAACCCAAGGTTCCCTGGCCGAGGGGAGCAGCCCCACCACACCGAGAAACATCAATATTTCATGAGCAGCTCCCTCCTGGCCTCCAATCATATTTTCAATTGTCATGAAACAATTCAGAATTTCCAACTCAGGGCTAATAGGCCACCATCAGCCAGTCAGCGAAAGCAAGCAAGGGTAATTATTTTAAAAGCTTCCGTCAGAACTGTTCTCTGAGCTGGCTCCCCAGGTTGTCTGTCTGCAGCAGTGGCCGTGCCCCTTCAGGCCCCGGGCACCCTGTCTGCCCATGCAGCAAGCTGCCATCTGGAGGGCTGCTGAGGCCCCGGCCACAAAGCCCCGGAGGATGCGACAAACAGCCCAGGCCCACAGAGGGTGATCGGAGGGCTCCAAGGGACAGCTCCCAGCAGGCAGGAGTCCCAACTTCTCACCTTCACAATTCTCGGGCCAAACTGTGGCCTCCTGGGCCCATGGAGGATGGACGGACCAACGGACACGTAAAAGGATGGACGGAGAGGCAGAGTAATGATGTCACAATAATCTGCTCTTATCCCATCTCAAACCTATTCTCCACTCTCCAGGCACAGTGATCTTTGTAAAAGAGAAATGTGACCAGATCTCCCACTGTTTAAACCTCCCCTCTGCTCCTCTTTGCCTTCAGGATAGCATCCCACACTCCTAACAAGGATTAGGAACCCTGTGGTATCTGGTTCCCACTTAATTCTCCAGCTTCCTCTTCCCCCCTTCTCTGCCTTCCCACCTGTCCCAGTGCTGTTCCCAGTGAGGAATGGGGTGTGGAAAAACTGTTCCAAGCAAACTCAAGACCTGTATGGCACTCAAGGCCCTTCAACAGAGGCTATAGATTTCCTGTCCAGCATTGTGCTCCAAATATCATTATGGGTTGGTGTGTCTGCCTCCAACCCAAATAAGCAGGAACCACCCATCCTTGTATCTCTGCAATCACAGGCACAGGATATGTGCTCTCTAAACTTGCTGACCTGATAGAGGCCAGTCCAGGAAGATTCCAAGATCAGGGCTCTTTCCACTATTCCATGCAGATGCTGATAGGTTTGCAATGAAAGAAAATACTTACGATGTCCAAATGGTTCCTATTTTTGCTTTGGCTGCCAGGAAGCTCAGAGTGCAATACAATGATGCTCAAATCAATTAATATCTTACCTGATCGTAGGGGTTCCTCTCTACCTTTAGAGCCTCTAATTCCCTCCTCACAGATGAAAAAGAGTGCAAAGAGATCCCTCCCTTGCTCCGCAGATCCATCCCTAGATATGAGTCAATAGACACTGAGCCCCACCCCCCTCAGAGTTTCTGGTAGCCCTCCAGCTCTTTCTACAGATGAGCGCAGGAACAATCCTGATGGACTTCAGACTGTCCCAACAGAGCCAACACCTCCCCATCACATTGCAGTGGACTCCCTATAAACATGACCAGCAGCCCTCTGAGAAGCTTCACAGGGCAGGGACTTCTTTGAAAACCAACCCATTCCATGCCACAAGGAGCTCAGAGAACTTACTCCAGGACAGCAGCCAGTATTCTTGGGGTAGTGTGGTGAGTATTCGGTAAGATGGTGGAGCTCTCCCTCCCACCCTTCTGGGGTGGGTCCTGTGACCCTAGCCTAGCCAACCACAACCCTGAGCCTCTCTTCCTCACAAAGTGATTGGTTCAGCTTTGGGCATGTGAGCTGCACCCAGCCAATCAGCACAACCAAATCCCTTTGCCCACCCTAGGGAGGGTCCTG
Source organism: Phoca vitulina (assembly GCF_004348235.1). Classification (NCBI taxonomy): domain Eukaryota; kingdom Metazoa; phylum Chordata; class Mammalia; order Carnivora; family Phocidae; genus Phoca; species Phoca vitulina. The sequence continues at coordinate 5,253,425 of NW_022589735.1, forward strand.
TGGTTGGCAAGAGAGACTCAGCCCTGCTTTTAGGGACCTTTCAAGTAGTAGGGGCAACAGATTTTTATCAATCATTACACAGATATGGATATCAATACGACTGCAACAAGCACGATGAAGAGAAAGGACACTCTCCCTACTTTTACTGGATATTGAGATAAACTATGTGAAGAATTTATATGCCTTTCTGCATAAATGTGGCAGAAGACATTTGCCCATTATGTTTAATATGAGCCCATGTGACAAATTCATCTCAAAGTTTTGTACTAGGGAGAAAAACTTCTGATTAGAGGGAGTACATCAGTTTGGAAGGAAAAACAAAGCAAATGCATCAGCAGTTCTGCTGATTTTTTTGATTAGGTACCTGGAAGCTCCACGCAAATGTGATACTCAGGTACAAGGACTGGGTTTACTTCTGTTCCTGGTCGATCCAGCTCCAACCTTCCTCTCTCTAATGCCTGATCCCTCTGCCTCCAAAGAGGAAATGTATGTGCCCCAACATGTCAAAACCTAAAGGGAAATTGGGAAAATTTCTTTTTGGAAGAAGTGAAAATAAGAGCATAAAAAATGTGTTTTGACGCACCCCAGTTCCCACCAAGAACTTCCCCGCCTTCGGGCCCTGATCCCACCCCCACCCACCTGCCTAGTTTCCCTGGTCTGAAACTTCCTAGAAGCTAAGCAGGGCAGAGGGGCAGGTCTACTAAATCGGAGAAGGGACCTGCTCCCGCCTGACTCAAACAACAAGAGCACAAAGAAGGAAACAAAAGTGAGAGCAAACGATTTTAAAGAGCAAAGCAACCTGGCAGGTTTCACCATTAACATTTGGCCCCGCTGCCCATCTCCCCACAGGGCCACACCCTTCTCCCTCATCTCACAGATTTCTCAATGAAATGAGAACTCTTTGCATTCCCATTTCACAGGTAGGAACACTGAAGCTACAAGAGGTTATGGGATTTGCCCAAGTCCACGTGGCTAGTAAAAGACACAGACAAGACTCCTTCCCAGGCCCTCGGGTCTCAGAGGCAGCTTTCTGGCACAAGGACACAAGGACAATCACACACACACATGCCCTGTGGTTGCTGGGCACAAAACCCGGAAACTTGCTGGTGTGCGGGGGTAGGAAGGCCTGATCTCCCGGTGCAGATGCTGGAATGGAAGCCACGAAGCTAGATGGGGGTCACACCCTCCATGCAGAGTAAGGGCCCAGCGGTTGCATTTATGCGCAAGGCCGCCGGGCCGCTGTGGGTCTCTGGGAAGGCTGCCCCAGTGTCGGAAGTGTCTCAGCTTAGCAGCCCGTGGGGCCAGATCCGCCAGCAGACCAGTTTCACACACAAAACAGCCAATATCATGGCAGTGGAGAAGCAGAAGCTAGACTTCCCGAAGTGCAGGGTCCAAGCGGGAAGACTGCATATCTGCAAGGCCACCTCCAGGTCCAGGTCTGAAATCCTGCAGGCTAGGGGACTTGGCTCTTAACCCTTCTGATCCTGTGAACCCCAGCCACATGCACCCACCAGAGAGGCATTCCTGCTGTTGACAAAGGAGGGGAGGCTTGGAGTCCCCAGACAGCAAGACAGGGGGCAGGGGCCACTTCTCGGGGCCTGAACGTGTGGAATCTGCAAGCTTGGGTCGGGTAGGCTTTGCGAGTTGGCAAGGGGTTCCCGGCTCTGCGTTCCGGCACCAGGTGGCCCTGGAGACGCGGGCGAGCAGAGCGTCAGAGCAGGCGCGGGGCTGTGGCCTCTCCCGCAGCAGCTGTCGGCTAGAACCAGGCAGGGAGGCGCCGCTCGTGACGGCACCTCATGAAACATTGATGCCCGGTCACCGCACTGCCATCTCCCGGCACCTTGAGCCAAAGCGGCAGCTCCAGAGACCTGTGGCCTTCGGAAGGCAGCTCAGCCACCTCTGTCCCCCAGGGTGGTCCCCTGACGTACTGACTTCCCCGACCCCTGTCCCATCGCAGGGCCCCAGCAGCAGCAGGCTCAGACGGGGGCTTGGGGAAAGCAGGAGCCTGGGTCGGCCAACTGCTTTCCCCCACAAGGCTTTGTGAGGAGTTATCTGGCGGTGGGCAACACCGGGTGGAACCCAGGTCCCACTAGTCCTGCCCATCTCCCAGGGAGAGGCCAACGGGGCCACATGGATCGAGTCCTCCCTTAGGCGAGGGCCGAGCAGGGCTACTGCTGGAGGGTGTGCAGGCGAGGGACTGAGCGAGTGGCCACAGAAGCATCTGTGCTCCATAGCGTTGATCTCTCTGCTCATCAGCCCAGCCCCGGAGGAGGAGAATTAGGGAGGGGGGGGTATCCTCCAAGCAGGGCAGGGGTCGGGCGTTTGCCCCTCCCCAGTAACACCCCCCACCCTCCAACACACACAGAGAAATTCTGGGGTCGGACCTCAAACCTCCTTGGCTGCCAAAACCTGCGCCGCGGACACCCCCTGCCAAAATGCAAGACCAGCTTCCTCCCGCAGGCTGAGCCGAAAGGGGGAAAGGTCGAATCTTAAAACCCCGGCTTGACCGGCGCCAGGCAGGACCTGGGGAAACTCCGATCAGACCCCGTCCAAACCGAGGTCGGCCTGGGCCCCTCTTGTGCCAGGTGGGAAATTGAGCCCAGTGAGGAAAAGTGCGCCGAGGCCAGGCCGGGACCCGCGGCGGCTTCGCCCGCATGCGGCCCGGCCCCCCTTTCGCCCGCGCAGTCCCGGGGCGCGTTCCCCGGCCTCGGACCCCGGCGGCGACCCGCGCCGACCTCTGCCTGCACCCCGAGGGAGGCCCGGACCCCTAGCCCGCAAGACTGCGCGCCGCCCCTCCCCGCGGGTCCAGGCAAGCGCCTCGCTTCCCCTCCCCCCTTCCCGCCTCCCCGGCCCGTGTCCCCGCCTTCCCCGCGGGCGACGGGCGGCGGCGGCGGCGGGAGCAGCCCGGACCTTGCGCGGTGCGATGTAGCGAACCGGCGGGGACCGGAGCTGTGCGCACAGCCGGAGACGCAGCTGGATCCGGGGCCCCAGCAGAAGCCGAAACCTCAGCTGGACTCAGTGGCGACCGAGCCCGGAGCCGACGAGCCGCACACGCAGCGCAACCCGCGTGGGGTAAGAGTCGTTGGGCTAGGGGCGCTGGGTCGCCGCGGTGTTGGGGCGCAGGGAGGCGGTGGCGGATTCCGCACTGTTTGCTCCAGGCGTTTGTGGGCTCCAGCCGGTGGCGCGGGACTGAGCGCACCGCGCGGAAGGCCAGGCGCCATCGGGGCAGCGCGAGGACTCGTTCCTGAGCCCAGCGCACGGTCCCAGCTGCCGTCGCGAAGCGCTGCCTCACCTACTCGGTGGTCCCACCCCATGCTTCGGCACCGGGCACCCCAAGAGGGCAGCAGCCCCGGGGGCGCGGGCCCCAGCCCTGCGAAGGGCACAGCCCTGGACGCCCTTCGCAGCCCCTCGAGGAGGCGCAGGCCTCTGGGGACCTCTAGGAGAAAGGGCAGGCAAGAGGGGCGCCCGCCGCTTCCCGATGCGCCGCGGAATGGGGGCCCCAGGACGAGCGAAACCGCTGGCCCCTCTGCACGCCCGGGGACTTCAGCCGCAGCTTCGCGTCAAGAGGGTATTTTTTCTAAACGATACCGCTTCATTCGTTGGTTCGTTGGTTCCTTCGGGCAGCTATGCCGCAGAAAAGCAACAGACATCGGCCGGAGCCCCGGCTCTCTTCGCCGAGGACACCGACGCCCCGCCGCCGTGCTCCGAGGCGCCCCCAGCCCACGGCGGCCTGCCCTCGCCCGCAAGGGTCGGGCTTTTCCTTACCCAGACAGAAACCCCAAATGCTCTTCGCAAACTCCAATAAAGACATTCCCGCGGCTTCTCCGGGGTTTGGTTGTTGACGCAGGGTTCCCGAGCACACAGCCGCTTCTCTAGAACCGGGTCTTGGAATTCTGAAATTGACCAGCCTCCTAAATCTGAGCCGTTTCGGAGGTGGTCAAGCGAGGGCCCCGAGGCCAGGATGGCAGAAATGGGAACCCCAGGCTGGAATCCTGGTTCCAAGGTGTTCTGATTTAGGAATTCCCTGAATCTAAAAATATTTGAGCCCACTTTTCTGAGAATCTAAGGCTTGGGTATCCTGTTGGCATCCCAGTGGCCTCTGGAGCCATCGGGGCCAGAGGAAGGCAATCCCAGGTTGCTGGCCACTTGGCCAAAGACACAGGTCTAGGGTAGTGGCTAAAGCTACAGGCTGCAGAGGCAGCACGGGAGGGGGACTGGCCGGCTCCCTCCCCTTTGCTCATTCTGCTTGGAACTCTTCATCTCTGCTCAGAAAAGGAAAAGAGGTGGACGGGGCATGGAGACCAGGCTGCCAGGACTCTGGGGTGTGCCCTTCGCTCAAGAAAGTAGCTCCTAGGAAGGGGAGGCTGTGGTGACAGCATAAGCTGGCCCTCTGCTCCCCAGTTGTGCGACCAGCCCCTGCCACTTGCCCAGCCTTCTCTGCCCCTCGGCTCAGCCATTCTTGGGAACCAGAGAACGACCAGGGAGTGGACTTGGGGGAGCCATGAGGCCAGCCCTGCCAGCTTCTGCCAGAGTCCCGAGTTCCATGCTCCCATAGGCACCCTACTCGGCCATCCTGCCTGAGTACATCCCAGGTCTCCACACCAGGACAAGCTGGGGAAGCCCAGATAACAGGAAAGCTCAGGCTAGGGTCCTTGGAAGCCTAGAGAATCCAGTGAGAAGGTTCCCAGCCCCTACCTGAGCACCCCTTTCCCCCTTCACCCAGTCATTGCTTGTATTCAAAGAAACAAGAGCTTTTATGGGGGGGGGGGTAGAGCAGACAGAAGGAGGTAGGTGGTCCCAGATGCACTCCCAAAACTGGGTTTTCTAGTTTGAACTTCTCCACGGCCTAAGAGGCTTAGGGTTGGAATGTCCCACAGAGTCATGGATGGCCTCGAGGGCAAGCCACGGCACATTCCTTCCCTTTTCCTAAAATCCCTTGATTCTAGTGCAAAGATTAGGGCAGGGTACCCCCCCCCCATCAGTGTGTGGAAGGATGCCCTCCATGAGGGCCCTCCAACCACTCTTCCCAAATAAAATTGCTAAACCATTCTTGGGCACAGAATCTGTTTTGAGCGAGCCCAGCCTCAGGAAAGGTCCCTATGGTGACTACTTCAAACCCCACAACAGCCTAGGCCCCTCCGCTCAACCCAGCCAGGACTCTAAGCCTCCAAATTTCCTGAAAGTCATAGAATCATTGCTAGCTCTGCGTGGCCTGGAGGGATGGGGAATAGGGCGCATGGTTCCAGCTCCTGTAAGCCCCCTTCCCTCCTTTCCCCCGTTCCCATCTGCCAAGTGAGATGGAAGCTGAAGCAGCAGGTAGGAATTGCTGAGTCCCGTGTCAGACATGGAAACTGGGGCACAGTGCAGGCCAAGCCTTCCCCAAGGTCAGACGGCAAAGCGGGGAGAACACTGAACCCCTGCTTTTACTCCTGAAAGAGAGCTGCGTCCTGTCCTGTGTGTGTGATGTGTGGCTGTGAGTGTGCTCGAAGCCCCTTCCCTGCCTGGGACAGGGCCCAGCAGAGGGTGAGGCTGGGGAAGAAGAGAAAGTGCCCATGTCCGTTCTCCAGCCAACACCCTAGCAGGCCAGGGTGTCCTCGTGGTCAATCCCCCCTTCCTCACCCCCTGCTCATTCAGCACTGCCCGGGGGGGTGGGGGGGGCAGCAGAACAGACTCCCTTGGACAGTCCCTATTAGTCTCTGCCCCTCTCTAGGGCTCCGAGCCCCTGGGGACATGGAGCTTCATCCGCAATAGTCTGAGGGCCTTCCCGTCCATCCAACAGCAGGCTTTTAAGATTTCCAAATAGAGGGACTACTGTGACTCCCTAGAACACTGCCAGAGGCTTGGGTCCAGAGGAGCACACAGCAGGTGCTCAATAACTGCATTCAATGCATCAACGGTGAGGGAGGTGAACCCCTCAGACGGACCAGCTAGAGCTGCAGAGTCACAGAACGGTCTCTGTCCGTGGAAGATGTGACTCTTTGCACCCCGTGGACAGTGGAAGGCTAGGGCTCTCAGCCTCTGGACGCCCATCCGTGCGCCATCTATTCCATGTCACCACCCAGGAGGGCACTGTGCTTCCCACCTTGGCCTGACAACTGGCAGCCTTAGAACACACCTCCTGTCCCCTCCCAGCCTGATTTGGTGCTGAGCAGTGTTCTGTGACCCAGAGGCCTGGCTGTGGGTGCACCCTTGTGACTATACACAGCACCCCATGGGTGGGTGTAGTGAGTACGTGTGTGTGTGTGTGTGTGCAGCACACCTATGTGATGCGCTAGGTGTGTGTGTGCATGCTCCCGAGTCCCTGCCAGTGCCCGGGCAGGCTGCGTCACACGCCGTGCTTGAAAAGAGTTACCTGCTGCTACGGGACATGCAACCAAGAACTGTGGTAAAAGATGGGGCTGAGGGCAAATGCTGGGCAACCATCCTTCCCAGGTCCCCCTCTGCCATCCTCCCCCCCACACACACACACACACCCCCAAGACTATTTTCATCGTATGGGGTCTCAACTTAGAGAAACTCCCCTCTGGGAGAAAAGGGCAGAAGTTGCTGAGCCTCCGCAACCCAAATCCCTGAGGTACATCCTCTCTCTGACCTCAGACCCAGACCCTGCCCCTGAGGTCACAGGCACCCAGAGAGAGGTGTGCCAGCCCTAAGGAGCTGTGCTTTCTCGCAGGGCCCAGAGCTGGGGGCCTCGGGCTAAGACTGAGGGAGCGAGAGGCAGGCCTGTTTCCACCCTGTACCCACCCGACCCCGGCAATCCTCACCACACACCTCAGCCTGAGGCTGTGGGTCTCCTTCTGACGAGGAGCCAGGGTGAGGGCTGGAAGGCAGCGCCTGCGGAACATCCCAGATCCTCACAGTCTGCACGGTCAGCCCCAAGCAGAGATCCCCAGGAAGAGATGGGGGGATGCACCGGGCCCTGGGGTGAGGCGCAGGGCCTGGAGAGTAAGGCAGTCCTTCTCCACCGGGTTGCTGCCCTGCCCAGCGCTGCTCCTATCTGGTGGAGTTGGTCAGCAGATGACGGGCAGAGGGCAGCCTGGGGTCCAGCTGTGGCCAGAGGAACAGGTCAGGGTTGCACTCTCCCACCCTAGCCGCCCTCTATTTGCTCGAGACTCTGAGGTCTCAGGGCCGGTTAACAATTGTTCAGCAAAATCCTTCAACAAACTTCACTGAAGTAGGAGGACTCCAGAAGGGGATCATTCTTAGGGGTGGGGAGGGGATCGGCCGTGCCTGCCCCCATGGAGGCCCCACTGAGCTGAGCTCAGCTACCTCTGTATGAGAGAGAGCCTCAAAGGCGGTCGGCTTCCTGGCCTGGCGACCCAGGGCTGGGAAACTTCAGGCACCTGGCCTTGCATGGAGGCCAGGTGCCTGCAGCTCTGGGAAGCCACAGCAGAGGCCCCAGATGGCTGCAAACCTGCCCTGAAGGGGGCAGAAGCCAACCCCCTGGCTGCCAAGGCCCGGGCCTGGCTGATTTGGCCGGACTGGCACAAAACAAGGGGAAAGAGCCCTACAGAAGAGGCTGTGGGGCCTGGCGGGGCTCTTGGGGTCTCCCGCTGCACTCGCCAGAGGCCTGGAGCCAACAGAAACGTTTCGTCTGATTAGAAGCCATCAGTTCTATCCCAATCCCGGAAAATTGACTGCGGTGCAGAGGGGGAGGCCAGAGAAGCAGCCTTGAAGGACAGGGTCCAAGCTAGTTAGGAGGCAGCATCCGGGGGCCCATTAGAACGCAGGCTGCTGTCACTCGGCCGGGCTCAGGTCCCGGGAGAAGAGGCCGAGCAAGGAGGGGCCGGCGGCCCCTCGACGGGGACGCCGCTGGGAGCTGCCGGAACGGGCCCCGGGCTCTGCCCCCGCCCTGGCGCTGGCTCGGAGGCGCCCGCTCCGTGCGATCCTGCTCAGGGAACATTCTCCCATCCTGGGCTGTTCTCGCCGGGGGGCTGGGGACTTCGAGGCGGCCCAGACAGGAGTTGATTCTGAGCAAAACAAGTCATTTGGGGCTTGAGGTGGGCACGAGCCACGCGGGACTTGGAGGCCAGATGCGTTTCTTTTGTGCGGCCGAGGTTCTCGAAGTCGGTGTGTCAACGGGGAAGGAGGGAGCGGCGCGGCGAGGCCGCGGGGGGGGCGGGGGAGGGGGCGGGGAGGCGGCGGGAAGGTGGCTGCAGAGGGGGAGGGCACCGGCTCGGGAGGGCGGGCGGCTCGGGGCTGGATTCCGCCCGCGCTCCCTCGCTCTCTGGCTCCCTCCCTCCCCAGCCCCCTCCCACCCAGGCCCACCCCACCCACCACCCCTGGCGCAGGGACTGCTGGAACCTGGCGGTGCGCGCTGTCGCTTTAAGACAGTCTCTGCCGGCGCCGTCCGGAGCCTTAGAAACCGGCCCCGGATCGGGAGCCGGAGCCGGGGCCGGGCGGGCGGCAGAGGCCCGAGCGGCGGGAGCGCAGCGCGGAGCGCGAAGCCGGGCATCCGGTCGCGAGAAACCGCTGCCGCTGCCGCCCGCCTGGCCCCGCAGCCCCGGGCGGTCCATGGGGCGGGCGCGGCGTCGTTGCGGGCGCGGGCAGCCCTGGGGGGCAGCCGCTTAGGCGCTGTACTCTTGTCCCCGCAGGTCGCAGCCAGGGCGGCCGGGCGCGTCCAGCCCCGGCCCCTGGAGCGCCCGCCGCGATCCCCGCCTCCATGGACGCCTTCAAGGGGGGCATGAGCCTGGAGCGGCTACCGGAGGGACTCCGGCCGCCGCCGCCGCCGCCGCACGACATGGGGCCTGCCTTCCACCTGGCCCGCGCCGCCGACCCCCGCGAGCCGCTCGAGAACTCCGCCAGCGAGTCGTCCGACACGGAGCTGCCAGGTAAGCGCGGCTCCCCGCGAGGCGCGCACCGAGCCGAGCCGGGCGCACGGAGCGGGGAGCAGGGCCTGGAGCCCGCGCCGCGTAGTCGGGCTCCCTCTACACCCAGGAGCGTCAGGACCTTTTCTTTTCTCGTTCTCGGACTGAGGGTGAACGCGGAAATTTACACGCTTTATAAAACGAAATTCAGAGCTTTACTTCCACCCGGTCCCCACGCGCCAAGAGACCGGCAGATGCACAAACCTACAACGGGAGGGTCGGACTGACAGCCCCTCTTGTTCAGAAGCAAAGAGAATAGGAAAATAAAATTCGGTTTGCGCAACTGGGTGCCCAGGGGCCGCTCAGACCGCAGGAGAGGAGTAGATCGAGAAAGGAATGGGGCGGCGGATGAGAGAAAGTGCCCAGAGAGACAGAGGTGGGGGCACACACCCCGACAGGCAGTGGGCGACAGATTGAGAGGGAGAAATCGAAGAGAAGGGGTGGCGGGAAAAGTCAGAAAACAAACGGGGGGGGGGTGGGTGGACAACCTCAAGTAAAAAGAAGGCAGAGGACAGCGAGGGCGACCGGGCCAAGGGGTGCGGCTCGGCTCCGGGCAGGACCCCCTCATTGAGGGAGCCCGGCCCCACGTGCGCCGCGGGCCCCGGGAGCCGCCAGGCCGCCCAGCCAGGGCCCTGACTCGGCTCGGGCACGTCTCCCTCCGCGCTGCCTTTTTGTCCGAGCTCAAGCTTTTTTCCCCAGGCTGGCCTCGAGCTGGGCCGGCGGGGCGGTGCGGGCAGCAGCGCGGCTAATCCTCGGCCCGGCCGAGCCGCCGGGGTCTCGGTTTGGCTCGCGCGCTCGCCGTCCCACCTCGGCGCTGCGGCAGAACTCCCTGCTCCCCGGGCCGTGGACGCCTCTGCAGTGTTCATTTCTTAATCCACCGCTGAGTGTTTCTCTATGCGTTTTTAATCTCTATTTGTTTCTGTTTTGCATCCCTAAGTGACTTTTCTCTGAGAGGGTCTGTTTGCTTGGCTAAAAAACAACGCTGAACTGTACTTTTGTTTTCCAAAAGTTTTAAGCGTGGCCTTTGGTTGGTTTTTACTTTTAAAACCCAGAGAAATATGCAGCGGTAGATTGCTTTTTAAAACCGAATCCATGAGGACATATTTAAAATGTTAACTGTAATTTTCGATATAAAAAGAATTACTACACTAGACATACTTCTCTGGAATTTAAAATCTCTACATGCAACATTATTCTTGGGGAGATTTTTTAAAAGTCAATCCAAAATGGCGCGTTTCTCCGGGATTTTTTTTTTTTTTTCTCAAAATCCATTTGCAGCGGGGTTATTTTGATAATTTATCTAACTATAGTGCTGTAGTTCCCCGGTACTTAAAAATTATCTCTAGAAAGGGCATTATTAGGCAGGGGTTAAAAAAATCTATCTACAACAGTACATTGTTTGTTTTTTTTTAAATCCCAGAGAAATAAATGTGTGTGTGTGTGTGTGCCTGGAGTTTATACCCGTACAGCACTGTATTTAGTTAGGGGTGTGTTTGCACGGAGGTTTTTGCCTTCTTAATTTGCATTTGCTCTGTGTTCCTACCTGCCTATTTTTAAGAGTTTGTGAGCCTTTCCATGGTGTTAGGATAGAATTGCGTTTATCTGGGCTTCTATGTTTTGTTTTTAAATTTTGTCTTTTTGTTTCAGTGTGTCTGTGACTAAATGTGTTTTGCGTAGCTTGAAAGAGTGAGAGGCTAGAGCCCCAGGTCACCTAGACAGAGTCTGTCGGTCTGGACTGCCGCCTGAGGGATTTTCTGGGCCTCTGGACTTGAGGCTTGGAGCAGAGGCCGAGAACACAGCTGTGTTGTGCCTGCCCAGTGTGGCTCCCACACAGCCCTGGGGAGAAGAGAGTCGGGGGAGGGGGGCTGCAGGCCACAGCCCCTGCTCCCCAGACCCACTAGCTTCAGGCTGGAAAGATTTGATCCTAGTTCAGAAAAGCAGAGAGACCCCCCCCCAGATTTAGACCCCAAAAAGCCCTCAAAATTTCATACATTTGCGGGTGACACAGGCAGTCGGGCTTGAGCCTGAGCCCAGCTGCAAGAGCAGGCTCTGCCCAGCCAGGAACCTAGGCCTGTGCCTCCGGTTCCTGGGCTCTTCGGGGCAGGACCGACCAAAGGTGACTACAGACGATCAGGCAGCCAGCAGGCTCTTTCCAGTGGGGACAGTTCTAGGGCCCCTGGCGGGACGAAGGGCCGCCAGCGCTGATGGCGGGCGCTTCGGTGGAGGCGGGACGGGGTGCAAACGGGCATAAGCCCAAGGTGACTGGGGCCTGTCCTGCCCGATTCAGAGAAGGAGCGCAGCGGCGAAGTCAAGGGGCCGGAGGACAGCAGCGCGGGAGGCGCAGGCTGCGGCGGCGGGGAGGACCCGGCCAAGAAAAAGAAGCAGCGGCGGCAACGCACGCACTTCACAAGCCAGCAGTTGCAAGAGCTGGAGGCCACGTTCCAGAGGAACCGCTACCCCGACATGAGCATGCGGGAGGAGATCGCTGTGTGGACCAACCTCACCGAGCCGCGCGTGAGGGTGAGCGCAGCGTGCACGCCTAAGGCGACCCGCGCCCAGGGCTGCTGGCCACCTCTGCCGCAGTCCTTGCGCGCAGACTTTGTCTCTGTCCCGCCACTCAGACCTGCTCCCTCCCTCCGCCATTGAAGATTCCACTTTAGGCCCGGTGTCCCCGGCTGCTGCTAAGCCCTTGGGTGGGTGGTGCCCCTGGGCTGCTGCCGCCTGGTATCCTACCTGACCCTCGGGCTCTACTGCAGCTTCACCCCAAGATCTGTGGCCCCAGGGGGATTTCCCCTGCACTGCAGGGCCCAGGGCCCACTCAGATGTTACGGCCTTAGACTGCACAGAGGATTCCCGCCTATGGGGACCTCGGAGCTGCTGGCGCCTTCCCCCCGAAAACGAAAGGGAAAGGCAGGCCTTGCCTGGCCACCTGGCAGAGGCCTGAAGGGTACCTAGGCTTGGAGGCTCAGAACCTCCTGGGGCAGTGATCCCAACCACAGCCTGCTTCTCCAGAACCTCAGCGTAGTCCCCACCTGACTCGTCTCCAGCCCGTCAGCCAGTGAGTAGCTGGACCCTTTCCCTGTTGCCCCTTCCTGTAAGGCTGGGGTCAGGTGAAGGAGGAGCAGCTCTGGTGGAAGAGTGACCCTCAGGCCGAGTCCCTTTGGAGATGTAAGATCTCTGACCCGTGACCAGACTGCACCCTCCCTCTCCTTGCCCTTTGGTTCCCAGTAAAGACAAGAGCATAGAGGTTCTCTTGCCAGAGCAGCAAGAGAATCATTTCTCTGAGTACGCAAATATTTAATCAGATACTGGGAGGACGTCCCAAGCCAGCCCAAAGTGCTACCTGGCCTGGTGACTCCCTCCTATAACCCAAGCTCTTGCCCCTCCCGTCAGGCTGGCCAGCCCAGTGGGACTCAAGTGAAGACAGCACTCAGTAATCCAGAACTCACTAATCCTGCCCAGGTTTATGGTGGTTAGGGGTGGTGTGGGGGTGGAATCAGGCAATGTCAGTGCCGGGGATTGGAAAAGGCTGAGATGCGGGGGTCGGCAGCTAGCTCAGAAAAGTCAGCCCAGGGCTGGAGGAGGGCTTCGGAAGAGAGAAGGCATACAGTAGGAGGATAGGAGAGGATGGGCAAGGACCAGGAGTTGGGAAAGAACAGGTTCTTATTAAATTTTGTGGGAGAAAGTGGAGGGGAGATTAGAGAGAAACTAGTAAGAAGTGAAAGGAAATTAAATATTTGCAGAGAAACATATTTGGCATATAATTAGGTGGCAGGAAAAATAAAATATTTAAGGGCAAAAGGATCAAATATTTGAGAAAAATAAAGAATCAACTATTTAAGAGAAACAGTGATGGTCAGATATTTGGGAAGAAAGGGGAAACTAAATATTGGGGGAAGAATCAAAAGGATCAAAAATGAGGGATAACGGAGAAAATGGACTGAGGGAAAAGAAAGCAGTTCAGATAGCGGGGTGGACCAAAAGAAAATAAACATTTGGGGCAGAAATGAGAATATCAAAGATTCCCAGTAAATATGGATACGGACTATTTGAGGAATGAAATAATAGAATAAAGGGAGTCAGAAGATCTATATTTCAGGGAAGAAAAATACCTTTTGTATTGGAGGGAGAAGGAAAAAAATGGAATATTTAGGAGACAGACCGGGACCCCTTTAGGGGAGAAGGCGGGAGATGGACTGGTTGAGAGAGAAAGAAAGCAAACGAATATTCGCTAAAACAAAAGAGGATCGACCCATATTAGGAGAAGACATCAGATTTAACTTGGGGGAGTGGATATAGATCAGAAGAGGGGAAAGACGAAATGTTTTCTGGGGACAGGAAAGGAACCATTAAGGAGCGCGGCCCGCAGGGGCGGAAATAACGAAGAAAAGAGACGCTATTCCGAGAGAAGGCAGCGGCGGCGGGCTCGGGGTGGAGGGGGCGGAGGGGGTGGAGGTGGAGGGGCCTTCCCGCCCTCGGCAGCCCTGACCCTTCTCCTGCCCCCTCCCCCAGGTCTGGTTCAAGAACCGGCGAGCCAAGTGGCGGAAGCGCGAGCGTAACCAGCAGCTGGACCTGTGCAAGGGCGGCTACGTGCCGCAGTTCAGCGGCCTGGTGCAGCCCTACGAGGACGTGTACGCCGCCGGCTACTCCTACAACAACTGGGCCGCCAAGAGCCTGGCGCCAGCGCCACTCTCCACCAAGAGCTTCACCTTCTTCAACTCCATGAGCCCGCTGTCCTCGCAGTCCATGTTCTCGGCACCCAGCTCCATCTCCTCCATGACCATGCCGTCCAGCATGGGCCCCGGCGCCGTGCCCGGCATGCCCAACTCGGGCCTCAACAACATCAACAACCTCACCGGCTCCTCGCTTAACTCGGCCATGTCACCGGGCGCCTGCCCGTACGGCACGCCCGCCTCGCCCTACAGCGTCTACCGGGACACGTGCAACTCGAGCCTGGCCAGCCTGCGGCTCAAGTCCAAGCAGCACTCGTCGTTCGGCTACGGCGGCCTGCAGGGCCCGGCCTCGGGCCTCAATGCGTGCCAGTACAACAGCTGACCGGCCCGCCAGGCCCCGCGGGCCCGCGGCCGGGGCGGCGCCGGGGCGGGGGCGGCGCGGAGGACCTAGCCACGCCGCGGCCCCTGCGCCCGCGCAGCCCTCTCCTCCCCACCTCCCCACCTCCGGGCTGGTTGTGTGTTTGCTTTTTCTGGACCCCACTCTGCCCTCCCAAACCAGACGAAACAAAACAAAAAGACGTCGGAGAAAAGTGCTGCGAAAAAACGGATGAGTTGCAATTTCCCTCGGGATGGCGCGGGTGGTGTGTGTTCGCTCCCTCGGGCCGGGCGGGCCGTCGCACGGAGGGGGCGCGGCACGGGAGGCCGGCGGGCCGAGGAGGACGCCCTCGTAGCCCGCGTTCCCACCGCGCTGGCCCCGGGAGGAGCGGCCGCGCCTGCGAACTGGACGCGCGGAGCCCGCGCAGGCCGGCCCCGGCCCCATAGGAACCGAGGCTCCCCCTCCAAGCTGGGCCCGGCCGAGCGTACCTTAGCTCGATTCGGATCCGAGTTGGAGCGGGCGCTGGGTCGGGGATGACGGCGCCCAGCCTGGGTTCGGGGACTCGCTGTGGAGCCGCACGCGGCCGCGGCGCGCCCTGAGAACCCTCGGCAGCCCCGAGCACCGGAGTCCTATTTTAAGGCTACGGAGCCCCAGCTGGCGGTGCGGACGTGGCGGGAGAATGGGGTGGGCTCGTCTCCGAGCACCCCGGGCGCCCCCGCCCAAGTTTCGCCACAGGCCCAGACCCTCCTCTACGCTCCCGGGCTAGGAGGTGCCCCCCTTGGCCGGCGAAGAGCCCCCTCCTCACCGCCCGCCGTGCAAGAGTCGAGCCGGGAGAGCTCGGGGCGCGGCCAGGCTCCCCCCCCCCCGCGCCGCGCCCACTTTGCACACCCGCTCTCCGGCCCGCGCCCCTGTTTACAGCGTCCCTGTGTATGTCGGACTGACTGTATAGAATTATAAATCTGTCTATATCGACTTGTCCATGTACGTCTATTAAAACCATAGTACAAGCGTGCTAACCACTGCCGAGCCGCGACTGCTTCATTCCACTGAGGAGGGAGGCGGGTAGGAAGGGAACGGCGCCACCATGGGCCCTGTGGGGTAAGAGAGGAGCTCAGCGGCCGCCTCTTGGTGGAGTGGGAGGTGCTCTCTCTTCCCACCACAATTCCTGACCTGCTCAGCCCCACTCCGTGAGGGCCCCCGTCGGGAGCTCCGAGCCCACCAGGGGCTCACCGGCGGGACAGCTCAGCCTCGGCGCCCTAGCCAGCACCCCCACTTCCGCGGCTGCCCGACTCTGCAGGCTCTTCCCAAGCTGTGTCCGCGGGAACCCCCAAGCCCTCGGGGTGCTGTGTGGCCCTTGTCCACCCGGAGAGTTGGGGTGAGGGCCGCCCAGAGCTCCTTTAGTCCTGGGGTTGTCTTTTCTCCTGTGGGCCCAGTACTCCCACCTTGGAGCCCTTCCCGAGTTGTTCCAGGAGGACTGAGGATGCAGGATCCACCAGTGTCTAGCCAGGGCCTCCCTCAGCTCTTCCCCCTGCGGAAATCCCACTCCGTGTGCTGGAGAAAGTGTCCATGGCACAGAACGAACATCTCACTTCCCTTCCACCCCAAGGTACCGGAAGGAGGCTGAGGGCGCTTCCACTCTCCCCAGGCTTTGGAAACGATGAACAAGACCAGCCTGTAAAGTGCCTGTAATATTCTGCTTCCCTTAAGGCAGTCACTTCCAATGGCAAAACAAGATGTTTGCAGCTGCAGAGGGGTGGGTATTCTGCTTCAGACTCACCTTGTGACTGGGATTGGCACTGCCCTGGAGCCGGACCCCCGGCAAGCCCTAGATGGGAGCGGGGCACAGCCATGGGCTTAATCACCAGCTAATAGCTGGAGAGCCCTGTGCACACATTCTCAAACCAGGTCAACACCGCCTCTGAGGGCAGGAGTGTTGTCCCTGTTACACAGGTGATGGAACCGAGACTTCACCATGCTCTGCGACTGGGCCAAGGTCACAGGAGTCAACAGTCTTTATGTTCCAAAGCATCTTTCCACCCATCTTCCCACATTTAGATGAGGAGTGAGGAAGGGTCCTTCCTGGAGGATGGCCCAGCCTGATGCTGTAGGACTTACGGTGTGGGGTTCTGAGGACAGGGCCAGATACACAGGCCAGAGGAGGGAGGTGGGGGGAGGGAAGGCTAGGGCAGGGGGCTGGAGCCAGACCACCCCTCCCCCAACGGCTCCAGTCCAGAGCTCCGACCCCTCACTCTCTGGAAACCCCTCACTCTCTGGAAACATAAACACAATCACATCTGGACTCAAAGTGCCTCCCCCAGCCTCACACATCTGCCAAGGCCAGGGGGCCCTGGTCTCAGTTGAGGGCAGAAGGCAGGAGAGACCTAGGAGATGGGACTGGAGGAAAAAGGGAGGCAGAGAGGCCTCTCCTGAAAGTCGGGCCCGGCCTCAGGTGACATGGCCGACAAGGGGCTCTGGTGGAGACTCAGTGTGGCTTTGGGGCCCCAGACCAAACAGCCGCAGATATAGGTGGCAGGGCAGAAGCAGTCCCAGAACGTCCCCATCACCCATCAAGGACCACGGCCAACAAGGTGTGCGTGAGACCCTATCGTGCGGTCCCCCCAGCTCCTCTGACCCGGCTGTTCTGTGGTGCAGACAGGAGTGGTAGCACCCAGCCCTTCCCAGCTGTACCCGCCAGAGGATCATCTCTGAAGGAAGGCTGAGGAATATAGGGGGGCTCTGAAAGTCCAAGCCTCTGACAAAAGGCAAAGAGCCCTAGTCCTCCTCTGCCTGAAGACCGGGGAAGGAGTGTCATTCATTCACGCAACGTTTGCTGTGTTCCTGTCCTTGGCGCTCGGGATTGAGCGCTGGGAAACAGACGGTCCCTGCTCTCATGGACAAGTAAACAAACACGTGTATAATTACAAACTGGGCTGAGTGCTTTTGAAGAACAAGAACAGGGTGCTGTGAGTCAGAAAAAAATGAGAGGTCTGCCTCGAACAGGGTGCTCAGGCCAGGCTGTGTCTCTGTCTTGAGCGGCGAGCGCTCTCATTTCTTCTGCCCGTTTGGGGCCCAGGGCCCAGGGCTAAGCGTACACTCCTCACGGATCAGCCCCTTTACCTGCACGCCAACCCTAGGAGGAAGAGTTCTCATTATCCCCTTTCCCTGATGAGGTCCCTGAGGCTTAGAGAGGTCAGGTCACTTGGCCAAGGTCCACAGCAGGAAGTGATGGAGTGGATTCCAGCCCAGTCCGGGGCCACTCGACCGTCTGCACCGGGCTGCCCCATGCCAAGCACCACAGGCAACATGGTGGGGAGGGGGAGGAGTCTGGCCTGCAAGAGATCGTGATTTCTACGGGCTACCCGGGACTAACCCCAGGAAAGAGAAAAGCAGATCTGGTCCTTGCTTGGTGCCGAAAGCCCCAAAGGGCTGCTGCAGGCTTAGAGCAGCTATGAATTAGAAACAGGCGGGCCTGAGGCGGGTGCCCAGCACCAGCTTGCAGGGCCTACGGGCACCAAAGGAAAATGCACACCCACCAGAGTCCCCGGTCACTGAGAGGAACCGAGTTCCCTCCCCTAGCTTGAGGGCCCCAGCCAGGCTGGGGGCCTCCCTTGGGGCCATGGCATCCCTGAGGACAGCTGCCAGAGTCGTCTAGAAGGGGACGGGAAGTCACAGCTGGAAGGTCTGCCTCGGAGGGGGCACTGCCCTGGGAGTCCAGGCCCCGGAGGTGGCTGTGTGCCGCCCTTCAGCGCCACCTGCCCGAGCCTGCTGCCCCCCGTGACAGTGCAGCAGGGCCTCAGTCACGAGACGGGAAGGATGGTTCGTGCCCACCGACCTCGCCATCTCCCGGGCCCGTGACTCCGCTCTGGCATCCAGAGGAAGCTTCGCTGTAGTCTTTGAGAGCAAGGGTTTGAGTTCTGGCTCCACCTCTGAGTTGCCTTGGATAAGACACCATGTCTCTGAGCCTGTTTCCTCTTCCATAAAAGGGAATAACAATCCCTTCACACAGTTGTTTGAAGGATTAAAGGAGATAACACATCAGACATTAGTTGTGGGGCCGGCAGAGAGTTATTACTGATGGCGGTGGCAGTGTGGTTGTTAGTCTGCCTCTCCCCTTGGGGGCCCTGTTCCCCGCTTTCCACGTTAGTCGGGCTTCTCTGAGTTTCTCAACGGGTCATTTCTGAAAATGTCCTTTGGAGCCCAATTTGGTTTTCCCTCCAGCTTGGCTGGGTGTCGTGGGTGTGAGTCCTGACTGACAGTCCCACCGACTTGCCTTCCCCACTGCATCCCACCTGGGGACCCATCCTGGACTTGGACCCTTGGGAACCCAGCCCGGTGTCCTAGCACCAGGGCCTGGGAGGCCCTGAGGAACTGCTGTCCACTGGGCCTGGGGAGAGGCACATGGGCAGGCAGTACTCTGAGAGATGAGCCGGGGGAGCAGAGGGGGCACTCACCCCAGAATTCTCCTCTAAGGACTCCCTGCAACATGGGATAAAGAGGCCTGGACACTTCTGTGTTCTCTCATCTTACTGATAGCTAACATCAGCCCCTTACCGAGTGCCAGGCCCCGAGAAGCACTTGATAACAATTACAGTGCTCACTCCTCAGGGGAGAGAGGGGCCTCTTATCCTTACGCGGGAAGACACCGAGGCTCAGAGAGAATCAACAGCTCACCCGTGATGCCACAGGGAGTGAGGGACAGAGTTGGGACCGAGGTCCATGGTCCCCTCCACTGCACCGTACACTCTCTTGACATTTGTATTGGGCAGCAGGGGGTGGGGGGGAAGGATAAACAATTATAATTCATGTCGATTCCTGTCAAGAAGCTGGGCTCAGGTGTGCTCTGGGAGAGAAAAAGAAAAGGCCCAGGCCCCAGGATTGGCCTCCACTGAGCTCACTTGGCTACTGGGGGTAGCCAGCAAGGCCTGGCTCCTTGCCCCTCTCACCACCCCACTCTTCACACTCCTGTGTTGCCTTCGCAGGGCCCTGGACCTGGCCTCCCAGTAGTCTGGTGCTGCCCAGAGCAGGTGCCCATCTACTGAGTGGCTATAGGAACTTCAGGACACTCAGCCACCAGAGCCCAGCCAGGCTTGGGGTGGGGGGGGGAGGGGTGGGCTGTGACCCAGGGCAGAGAGACGCTGCAGAGGAGCAGGTCAGGGTGCAGGAAGCTGCATCGGGAAGGGGGTGGAGGAAAGCTTGCTCTGGCTCTCTCCATCCCGTGGCCACATCTCACCCTGCACTATCCCCTGCTGTGCACCGGACATATTTTATTTCTCTTCTTTGTCTCATTTTATAGATGAGGAAGCTGAGGCTCAAGCACGTCACATAACCTGTCCAAGGGCACACAGCTTTTAGGGACTCAGGTCCCCGCCAGACCACAGAGCCCACAGCCTCGCTAGTGTGGACACAGCCTCCTGGGGGCAGGGCACTGGCAGCTGGGCAGGGGGCTGCCATCACAGAGTCAGCATGCCCAGGCAAACAGGTGTGGACCGCAGCACCTGGGGAAGCGTCCGCGCACAGTCACGCTCAGAGAAACATTTGCTGAATAAAAGAACTGAGGGGCTGCCTTCCCTTACCCCTCCCTCCACGAAACAGGTCTTGGCCCTTTCTCCCTCTCCCTGCTCCTTTCTCTCCTCTCTCTTGTTTCTTTCCTTCCTCCACACACACTTATTCCTTGTTCTCAGCACAGGCAGCTCTGGGCACTGCTTTTAAAGGTGACTCAATGGGGCGCCTGGGTGGCTCAGTCATTAAGCGTCTGCCTTCGGCTCAGGCCATGATCCCAGGGTCCTGGGATCAAGCCCCACATCGAGCCCCACATCAAGCCCCACATTGGGCTTCCTGCTCGGCGGGAAGCCTGCTTCTCTCTCTCCCACTCCCCCTGCTTGTGTTCCCTCTCTCGCTGTGTCTCTCTCTGTCAGATAAATAAATAAAATCTTTTAAAAAAAATAAAATAAAAATAAAATAAAATAAAATAAATAAAGGTGAATCAACAGGGGCGCCTGGGTGGCACAGTCAGTTAAGCGTCCGACTCTTGGTTTCGACTCAGGTCGTGATCTTGGCACCCTGAGATGGAGCCCCACATTGAGCCCTGCAACGGGCTCCTCACTCAGCTGGGTGTCCGCTTGGGATTCTCTCTCTCCCTTTCCCTCTGTCCCTCACCCCCACTCTCTCTCAAATAAATACATAAATAAATCTTTTTTTTTTAAGTGAATCAACAAAAAAACAAACCATCCAATTCAAAAATGGGCCAAGGATTTGAATAGACATCTCCCCAAAGGAGATAGATGCATGGCCAATAAACACATGAAAAGATGCTCAGCATCACTACTCATTAGGTAAACGCAAATCAAAACCACAGTGAGATACTGCTACACATCCATTAGGAATAAAACAAGATATCAAGTGTTGGTAAGGACGTAGAGAAATTGGAACCCTTGTGCATTGGTGGTAGGAACGTAAATGGTACAGCTGCTCTGGAAAACAGTATGGCGGTTCCTCAAAAAATTAGACATAGAATTACCATATGATCTAACGATTCCCACTTCTGGGTATTTACTCAAAAGAAACAAAAGCAGGGACTCAAAAAGAAATATGTACACTCATGCTCATAGCAGCATTATTCACAATCCCAAAATGTGGGAGCCACCTAACTGTCCATCAACAGATGAATGAACAAAATGGGGTCCAGGCATACAATGGAATACTATTCAGCCTTAAAACAAAAGGATATTCTGACACCTGCTATGACATGGACGAACCCTGAAGACATTATATTAAAGTGAAATAAGCCAGACAACTACTGGAATTCCACTCATCTGAGGTACCTAGAGTAGGCAAATTTATGCAGACAGGAAATAGGACGGTGGTTGCCAGAGACAGGGGGAGAGGGGAGAGTCATTGTTGAATGGGTATGGGGCTTCATTTTGGGATGATGAAATGTTCTGAAGATGGACAGTGGTGATGGTTGCACAACAATGTGAATATAGTAAATGCCACTGAACGATCTATTTTTAAAAGGTTAACATGGTAAATTTCACGTATTTGACCAGAACCTTTTTATAAAGAGGTGTATCTGTGTTTATGCCCCGACCTTCTCCAGAGAGGCATGCAGGGGCTGGTGCCCAGGACGCTCAGGGGCCGAGCCCACAGCCACAGCTGGTCTGCTGTCGATCAGAAAACAATTCCCTGCAGCCCTCTTTAACTAGCAGCCCCATGCAAGCCCCCAGGACAGCTGACCCACTCCCCATGGCCCTCACCCCATTCTCCATCCCTTCGTGCACTGCAGCAGTGGGACCCCATGAGGACACTTCCCCTACCGAGTGTCTATTTTGCAACCAAGAGAGAACTGGTGTGGATGGTTGTTCTCCATCAGTTTAGCCAAATGTTAAATAACAGGTCTGCCGCTGCCTCTTTTTTTTTTTAACTGAGCTTCTCTGTAAGAAAACTAAACAAGACAGGCTATAAAACGGTATTTAAGCACTGTACCATTTTTGCTCTTATATATGCACAGGGACGTTTCTGGATGTGCACAAAGTGTTAACACCAGCTACCTCGGGGTGGTGGGAAATGAGGGATTTTTTTTTCATTTGTCCTTTCCAAGCTTTTTGCACTGAGCATGTATTTCTTTTGTAAAGGTGACATGAAACAACAAATATTACTTTAAATATACCAAGACCTGTGATCCACAGGATGGGGAGGGGTGTCCCTGCGGGACCCTGCCCTCACCCTGAAGGTGTCAGTCATCACCTGCCTGCAATGACGAGTCAACCCTCAGAATTCAGCCTCATTTAGGGGCAAGCCCGTGTGACAAGTGTCAAGTAAACCTTTACTGTCAGATTTCTACCCAAGTGAAATTTTTGTTTTGAAATACATTCTTCTTTAAATGGATGTCAAATTAATAGGTGCCAAGAGGAACGTTCAGAGAGAAGAATCATTTGTGATGCCCCTTTTTTTTTTGCTAAGCAAAGAGGGCTCAGAGTTTAAAAAATGGCTGTCATAGGCAGGGAATCTATCCCTCTCCCCTGTGTCCCCTGGCTGCACCCCCTGCCCCCTCCCAGTCCTCCAACTCAGCAACCTCTTTGCACTCCTACCTTGCCTACACACACACACACACACACACACACACACACACGCATGTAGGGTGTGCCTGCCAGCCAGCATGATCATGGAATCTTTATTAAAGAGGTCCAAATTACCAAGGTTTTACTACACTACTAAAAATAGTCATGCTTACTTAGCCTGCTTAATAAGCACACCATTTCTAATTTTTCTGCCTGAGTAAACTGAAACATCATTCCAGAAATACATTTTTACTGAAACAAGAAGGCTTATTTTTTCTCCTTCGTTCATACATTTTTTCCCTCCTTCCCCTGCTCCCCCCTCTCCACCTCTCTCCATCCCCCCTGCGCCCCCCCTCAGCTCCCCACCCCTACTCATTTTTAAATTTCAAAACATAAAGGGGAAAGTAACAGTAATTTGGACTTGGCTTTCACACAAAATGGACCAATTTTTTTTAAGTGTTCGTAATTTGTCCTGAAAATGGATATAGGGAGTTGGGCTGGGGAGGCTTTGAAGAATGGGGTTTTATGAGAGGAAAATGAGGCCTGAGTGTGCGGGAATGCATGCCGCACTTTCCCCTCCGTGCCTGGGACAGTGCAGGCACGTGTAATAACCACAGCTAATAGCACCATTATTGCTATTATCACATTATATTATTATTATTCCTCAGAATCAGACAAAGCATATTAACCCATTTAATTGAACCAAGGGCTTTACGTCCCCGTGACTTCACGGAAAGTGCTTGGCAAACCCCCGAAGACACCGCAGCCACAAAGCAGCCGGCCACTTCGCCACTCGCCAGGCTGTGGCGGGGCCTGACAAGGGTTTCCCCAAACTGTTGCCGCCTGTGGCCTATCTGGGAACTTTCCAGGACACACTGGGATGGACGCTTATCCTCACCCTTACTCCAGTCTTTCCATGCACATACCTCTCTGTCCCTGTGGATAAACCCAATCTAATAAAGGACAGATTTACATGAAACACCACCCCCAACACACACACACACACACACACACACACACACACAAGATGTGGCCAAGGACCCCTCCTCTCTCCCCCAAGCTCGCGCTTCTTCTGAGTCGCCAAGGCTGGTACTGAGTACCGGCACACACTATTCATGGTGAACGCCTGGCCTCTCCTGAGCTCGATGCCCACCCTTCCAAAGCTCCTTGACTCTCCCCACAATCCAGAGCCCAGGGTGGGGCCGCTGAGGCCGCCCCTGGCAGCCCCCAGGATCACAGTGACTCGCCCAGCCCAACAAGGGAAGGATACCAGCAGAGCTGTGGCTGGTCAAGGTGCCTGGGGGAGGCCAGGGCCCCCCTGGCTTCTAGCCCCTGGCCTGGGCTCGTCCCTGGGGCCTGGCCTTCCCTTCGTGGAGCCTGAGTGTCCCACTCTGTCAAATGGACACTGGGCCTGCCTGCTTGCCTCATGAGGTTCAGTGTCAGGGTTTGCAGAGATCCTGGATGTGACCAGTATGTAAGGCTTTCAGGTAGGCTGTCTCATCTCACTGACCACCTATGCTTGGAGAATCTCACAGGCTCAGCCTCCCTCCCCTTCACACTCCCCCCACAGCACCCCTGCCAGCCGGCCCTACAGGGAAGCATCTTGCTTTATTTCATGGGGGATGATGACCACCCCCCCCAGGCCTCAGCAGGGCTGCTGCGATGCCCCCAGGTCCTCCACTGGGTCAGGAGCTACCACCTGAGTGACCTGGCATCTCCTTTCCACCCTGAAGTCCATGCCCCTGGGCTCGGGGCAGCAAGACGCAGGAAGGCCCCACCTCAGGCCCAGCTCAGCCGACGTCCAGGGGGTAAGGGCCCGAGACAAGCACAGCACAGAGGTTAAGAGTATGGGCTCTGGAGTGAGACACGTTCAACTCTCAGTCCTGCCACTTAGTGCCACACAAGCCTCTCCAAGCCCCCTTTCCTCAGCTGCAGAACGGGAACAGTTGTGAAAAGGTATGTCCAGCGCTTGGCACGGTGCCTGTGGCATCGGCCCCAGTCACTCCTGGGTCTCTGCTGCCCACTCCTCCTCCATCCCCCAGGACTCTAAAGCTGGCACATCTCAGGCGGTCCACCTCTGGCATCCAGGGGTTAGGGCAAGACTCCCAGATCACGGCCCTCCCCAACTAAGGCTGGGAAAGGGAGTGTCTGTGGGTGGAGGAATTAAGGTCTGAGTTAAGGTCAGGTATAAAAGGCCAAGGGTGAGAGTACGAGAAAGGAGAAATCAAGGCTAATCAGAGCAATCTGGGAGGGCTTCCTGTGAGAGAGAGCCTGGCCCTGAGCCTTGAAGGACAAACAGGCCTGGAACGGGTGTGCAGGAGGGGAGGTGAGACTGAGTTCTGGCAAAGGGAACCCTGGGAGGTATGGGGAGAAAAAGGGGGAGACAGAGTAGGGAAGTCTTATGTGCCAAGTGAGGGGGATAAGGCCTCTCTCAGGCAGCAGGAATCCAAGCTGGCCAGGTTACCGCCCTGCTTCCGCATTGCCAAGCCGAACACTCAAGGTCCTCCGGATCTGGCTCCAGTCTACTTCCCCAGCCCCCCAACACCCCACCCCACCCTGTAAGCTGTGGCCAAACCAACCTCCCAGCACTTGCTCAACCCCCTAGACCTCTACCTTCACTCTTTTGTGCACGTGGTTCCTTCTGCTTGGAACGCCCTTCCACACGCCACAGGTGTGGTTGCACGCACACACACACCCACCCCGCACTTAGCATTACGTTCCAGGTGAATATTGTGTGATTTTCCCTGATTAGAGCGTACGTATTCATTCTTAACATTTTTGAAGTTCAGAAAAGTATGAGGACCGAAGTCAAGACCACTGAACCACCATTGCTGATATCTCCCCAGACATCCCTCCGCCTGCATACATGTGCATTTACACATACATTGTATGTGTGCACATGCTATTACAGAAAGGACATCCTGCCACGCGTTGCTCGAGAAGCCACTTTTTTCACTCAGGATAGTATCAAGAATATCTATGCTTATCCAAAAATCACTATTTTTAAGGGCCACATGTATAGATTCATAATCATTTAACCAGCATCCTCACCAGTGGGCCTTGGGGTAACATCCTGTTTTCTTTTGCTGTGTTTCTCTTATAGCAGGCCACTGCAAACATCCTTATCCATACTCTCTGTGCACTGGTCATTTGGGACATCAGGGTAACTGCAAGAACAGATCTGGCGAGCCCCAGGAACGCACAATAAAATCCCATCCATGCTGCCATGGAGAAGACCACGGAGAAGGCCATGCCTATGGGTGCTGCCAGACGTGGACAAGGGGGCCCATTCTTCATACACTGGCCGTACTAGCTTTTGTCTATCATCTTTGCCACCTGGAAGAGAACATATATCTTATGGCCACTTTGTATATGTGGTTTTATTTATTTCTCCTCTTCCAAAAAAAAAAAAAAAAATACTGAGGGCGTCATGTACGTACAGTCCTACCACTGGCTTTTCCCATCTTTTTTTCCAAAAAGAGTTTCCACTCTTTTTCTGCATGCTCGTTCCAGGGTCAGGGGAAAAGCCAACTACTCAAGCCAAGAGACTCACAAAGTGCCCCCTTTGGGCGCCCACAGCTTCTACCCTTGCTGATGAGTTACCTATGGGTGCAGGGGCAGGCAGAGAGCTGGAAAGGACCAACCTCAAGGTCACCACCTGAGAGACCAACTTTCTGGGTATGGGCACAGCACTGACAGGGCTGGCTTATCCTGCCTGCCGAGCTCACGCCTGCCCAGCACATCCCTTCTGCCAGCCAAGCCTCCGTGCGGGCTGGCTTCGCTGAAACCCACGGAAGGGTGACTTCTAAGCCAAACCCTCTGCTGCCCAGGCTGTAATTTCCCGATTAGGCGCTGTAGTCACAACCCATCCGTGTGCACTGATTGCTTCTTGCTGTCCTCTCCATCTCTGAGGCTCCCAGAGCCAAGCCAGTGGCCACTGGGTCAGCACACTGCAGACTCGGGGCCTGCTCGGAAGGCAATCAGGGCTTGAGTTTTAACGTTCAAAAAATAGCTCTGAAAAGAAAGACCAAGGTCACTGGGAGGCTGTAGAGCAGTGGGTACATGAGTCAAATCCTGACTTGGCCCTTTAATGACGATCCTGGCCAAGTGACGGTCCCTGTGGGTGCCTGCTTACCCACCTGTAAAATGGAGCTAACGATTCCTTACAAGATTGGTGCACAGCTTTGTGGGAGAGCAAAAGCCACACTGCATGGCTGCGAATCCTGGCTCTTCCTCCTTACTTGTACAGACCTGGGGGCTCCATCACCTTTCCAAACCTCAGTTTTACCGCCTGTTTAATGGGAATCATGAAAAATACCTAAGTGTCATGACATGATTCAGATCATGTATATGAAAGTATCTCGTAGGCAGAAATGCCGACAAAACAGAAGGTGGTGTTTCCACTGTCAACAACGAGAGCCTGGGCCTGAACTCTGCTCGGACACATCCTCCCCTGGTCCAGTGGCAAGTTGTGAAGAGGTCTTCTCATCTCAGACCACCATTCTAGGTGTCAAGGCACCGCTGGGAAAGGAGGGAGTCCAGGGCCACGTGTGCTGAACTGTGGGGCAGGGGGGGACCCCGCTGTGAGAACGTCATTGTCCCATCACCAGTGTACAGAGCATGGGGTCAGTCCCCAGTGTCCCAAGAGTTCTAGGACAGACTCTTCATCCCCCTTCGGCTTCTTCTGCACTTTCTTTTGAGACTTTGGTTTCATTTTGCAAAAGGCCAGCCACACGTTGTGCCACCACCCCCAGGGGTGCTTCACCTACAGGCCTCTGAGCCCATTTGGGGGTTCAGGTGGTGGTTTGTAAAGCCCTTTTAACATTTCCCAATTTTAACCTGAGAGGTCTCTATTATACAGGGTGATCTTTAGGCCACCTGAATATAATCCAGATTCCACGTGGTCAAATCCATTCAGGGGGTTCCATTTTTTTTAAAAGGCACAGTCAGCAACCAAAAATCATCTTTAAATGATTCCAGCCATGACTTGCCTCTCTCAAAGAACATCAGTGAGGACCCGGTTCTCACCCCCCAAGGACACCTGTCATCCCCATTTCTCCCCTTTGCAAGCCTCACACTCCATCTGGGTCAGAACCTCTGTCTAAAAGTCTCTGACTCTTGGCCCTCGGCTTTTACTTCCTTCTTCCCTCCCTGTCCCAGCTCCTGATTATGTAGACCCATCAAAGCTGACTGGTCTCCTCATTTGCTCTCTGTTTTGCCCATTACCCTGACTCTCCATCACGGAGGAGATCAAGAGAGCACGAATGCTCCTCTTTCCTCTCTCTCCTATCCCATCCTGGCTCTCCCCCACTCCCCCAGCACTGTGTCACCCAGAGTCTAGAGTAAAATCAAAGAGAGAACTCGGGGATGGTGAGGCGTGGGGCTGACCAGCACAGACAGAGCTCTGGAGGGGGGGGTGCGGAATGTGGGGAGGAGCGGGGCACTCACACGGTAGTAAATCTGTCTCCATCACATTTAGCCCCCATCTCGTCATTTCCCAAGCCCTGGGACTCGTATTGGCAGCCATTGCCTCTCCCTGCTGGGCAGCCTACTTAAGAATTCAGAGCTATCTTGGGGCGCCTGGGTGGCTCAGTTGGTTGAGCGACTGCCTTCGGCTCAGGTCATGATCCTGGAGTCCCGGGATCGAGTCCCGCATCGGGCTCCCTGCTCGGCAGGGAGTCTGCTTCTCCCTCTGACCCTCCTCCCTCTCGTGCTCTCTGTCTCTCATTCTCTCTCTCTCAAATAAATAAATAAAATCTTTAAAAAAAAAAAAAAAAAAGAATTCAGAGCTATCCTCTCTCTTGAGAGCCTGTGAACCAAGAGAGCAGGCCCAGGCAAGCTGGGGCCAGGGACAGAGACCAAAACAGGGAGAGAGACCACTGACAGCGAAGTCTGACTGGGTAAAGGGCCCTTTAAATTAGGAGGTGTTCTGTCTCACCCACATTTGACGAAAACACAAGGTGTGCAGTTCTCAGCATCTCTGTGTAGGATTTCTAGGGGCTGTTGGAATAAATAGAGTTTATATTCTCCCTCACTGCCTGGATCGCCATAATATAGGGACTGCTTCCTGCTGGTGGAATCAACAAGCAGTTTAAAAGAAAAAAATCCGGCCACCTTCCAAACACCTCCAGCCTTGGATTCCAGATCCTTCCCACAGGAACTAGGGGAGGGCCTGAGTGTGACCAAAAGACTCAAGCCCAGGTGCCCTGCATCCCAGTGCAGCTACCAAACCACCAGGCTGGCAGGATGGAGAGGAAAGAGCCATCTGGGGACAGCTCTGCTGGACCCAAGGGCTGGGGGCTGGTGAGAAGGGTCCTGCTTTCCTCAGCCAGGCCTGGGCAGGCAGAGCACTTCTGCCCCAAGCAAATCAATTGAAAGTCGTGGCCAAGCCTGTTTGAGTTGGTGAGAGCCCAAGTGGGAATTCCAATCTGCCAATGTTTGCTCTGCAGACGAATAGAGCCAAACAGAAATGCTGCTCTGGGACTTTGCGCCAAATACCCGCTGGCTTGTTCTGCCCCCAGCGCTGGGCCGGCCCTCTGCACGTCACCCTCTCCCAGCTCCCTGCTCAGTGACAGCCTACTGCTTGTGCCCTTAAAGGCAGCTGGCCCTCCCCACCGTGGCCCAGAGCCCCGTGCCCGGGGCTTCCCTGTGGGAACCCAGGCGTTCCAGGTCGTTCCGTGCCAGCTCCCCATGGAGACCCCTTCACCGCCCACCCCCAACACCGGTTCCCGACCTCTGCTTCCCGCTCTCGGTGCCATACCGTCCTCCCTGCCGTCCTGAGGCTGGCCCAGGCCTTCTCGGCCCCTGACCAGCATGGCCCGCTGCGGCTGGTCGCCCAGCAGAGGCAGAGCCGACGGCACGGAAGCTCCGGCCACCGCTGCCTCCAGCTTTCTTCACGCTCTCACATGTATTTCGTTCGGTCCTCAGAGTGGGTCAGTTTTATCAGCCCATTTCTCAGAGGAAATAGCTGTGTTTTCAGAAGATTTGGCACCTTGCCCAAGGTCACCCAGTTACGGAATCCAGACCTCCCCACTCCAAAACCGTGGCACTTTCCAACTTACCTCTCTGAGTCCAAGTTTTTTTTTTTTTTAATCTTTTGTTCACTTCCAGGGGCCTAAGGCGATTCTTGGGATTCCTGGTGAGAGCGGGGGAATGTGTTTTCATATCCTCCCGAGCAACGTAGGCACACAGCAATGCCAACAGCGTCCACAGCCGTGCGAGCAGCCGGCCGTGTTTGCTTTGCCCCACGCCCGGACCAGAGCCCTGGCCCGAGGCCTGTCCTACAGAGGGGGCTCCACCCCCAGAGCGGCCACGGAAGCCCCCAGCCTTCCCGGCCAGGCACCACAGGCATAAAGCCCTGGGCCTCTCCCCGCTCTGCGAAGGGCACACACTTCAGCCCCCCCGCCGCAAGGGCACTGGCATGAAGTTTTCTGCGCCTCGGGAAACGAGGCTATCGCCCCTGCCCTCGGAGGGCTCCCCGATAACATGGTGGCGGGTCTCACTCTCCAGAGCAAGCCTTCTCCGCATTTTTACACGACGTGAGTGTGAACATTTGCAAATGGCAATGATTTGAGTCTCTTAGAAGACACGTGCTCTCTGCGTGCAAACAACTGTCACTTCCTCAGGGAAATTTCTCTCATCCAGTCTGGCTGGATTACTGGTTCCTCTACATAACCGAGCGCCCCAAGAGGACCAGAACTGGACTGTGGGTTTTCATGACAGCATCCCCAGCACCCAGCCCAGCTCAGTAAATAGTAGTTGGATGTATGAACAAAACCACGAGGAAAGGTTTCCAAGTACCCTTGTCCCATGGCCTTGGAAGAGTTGTCACCTGTGCCCGGAGACCATGGGTCCACACAGGGGACCCTTTGTCCAACCACTCTCAATTTTACCCCCCATGTTTTCTGCTGACCTGACTCCCCATTGTGGGTCTGGGGCTTTTTTTCCCTCAACTGTAGGTGCTGGTGTCCCCCCCCACCCAAGCTCTGCCCAGAACTCCGTCCTCCTTCTGTCAGATGGGGCCCTGCTAAAGGAATGGGCCTCAAGAACAGCCCCCAGCAATGGGAGCAGAGGGGCACCGCAGGGCCTCTGGCCTGGCCAGTCAGGGACAAGGAGTGTCAGCCAACCCTGCCCGCCCCGCCCTGTGTCTTCAGAAGATGCCATCATGGCCGGATCAAGGGAGTGTCACAACTCTGCTAGCCATGTGGCCAGGAATGACACCGAAAATGCCACCTTTCAAGTGAAAAGTCCTAACTAACCAACAGCCCAAAGTGCCCAATACTGCTGCTCCTTTGACCCCTCTAGGAGGTGCCCCCTGCACCCTTTGGGGCATCACGACCACTGTGAGCCTAGAGAAAAGCAGTCAGCTTCCAAAGACGGGTCCCCACGGGAGTAGGTGCATAGAGAGAAATGCTGCTCTGCCTGGGGTGGGGCACCCACAAAGAGGAGCCCAGCTTTAAGAGGTTCCAAGATCAGTGAGGCTACCCCAGCTCAAAGGAGCCATATACGCTTACAGGGCTGCTGGAGGCCCTTCTTGGTCTGGGGTCTTCAGGTGGCTTTCCCAGGAGCCCAGGGAGTCCTCGCTGCTGGGGTCAAGGGAGGAGATAGCCAGTGTGGCCCCTGGACATGGCGTCTGGCCAAGGGCAAGTCTTGAGCATCCCTCCCCCTACTCCCCAGGCCTGGCTGTATCATGTTGAGGGGGGAGCAGTCAATCGGACTTCATGGGCTCTTCCCAGGCCCAACCCCCCACGGCTGGGAAATACCACGAGCTTAAGCAACTACAGAGAGGGCAATTCAGAAAGCCTGTGTTGAACGAGGGCCTGTCACGGCTTGCGAGGCACCTCGGTGCCTGGGTGCCCACGCCCCCCCCCCCCTACTTCTCATCAGCCTTTTCAGAGGACTGGGACTGTTTCTTCTGCGGCAAGTCTTCGAGCATCAGGCTCAACACGTGCGCGATCTCGTAGTACAGCTCCTGAAGCCTGGAAGTGGAACCAGGGGGAGGGGGCCCGGGCTCAACGTGGGCTCCACGCCACCTGAGCCCTGCCCACTGCATGTCCGCACCTTGGATTCCCCACGCCTGGTAGGTGTGGGTGCAGGGAAGAGCAAGGACTGTAGAGGCAGATCGGGTCAGCTGGAATCCGGGGCCGCTGCTCCACCCGTGACCCCCGGAGTAAGGTATTTCAACACATGTGTCAGGTTGGAGACACCAAATCCTGGGCTGTAAATGAGGTGACTATGTGGAGGTGACCAGACACTACCTGGCCCACTCTTCGGCGAAATGTGGAGGTTTCCTGACCCCCTCCTTTGAGTTCCTCCAGTCTGTGAAGCCCTCCAGCAGGCTTCGGTCATGAAGCCAGCCTCCTGGTGTCTGTCCTCACTCAAGAGCTCCCTGTGACTCCTTCGTGCCCATGCCCCTCCCCTTCCTGCTCAGCAATGGTCAGGTATGACTCCAGCTAAAGCACACGGAGCACAGCCCTGGGCCGGGCCAACTCAAAGCCCCACACACTGCTTTTGGAGCATCAGCCCTCAGGTGACAGGTGGAAAAGGGGCAGGGACCTCCCCAGAGTCACAAAGGAAGGTCGTAGCAGAACGAGGCCAGGAGCCTCAGCTCCTGCCTTGCCAACCAGTGCTCTTTCGTCTGACTTCTGAAAAGTGAGTAGTGAGGAGGGGCCTGAAGAGTCCAACCCAGCACTTCAAGGCCAGTGAGAGCAGGCCAGGGAGGGCCAGGGGAGCAGAGGTCCCTGAGCAACAGGCCTGTCCACACGGCAATGCAGCCCCCGTGCACACATGGAGTCCTGCACGCCCAGGAAGGGCCTCACTTCAGCCACTTGCAGACAGGCCACCATCCCCCTGCTTTCCCATGGCACCTGCCATGGCCCCACCCTGAAGGAAGCCTAGGGACCAGGAAAGGCCTGGTCTCCCAGGGCCAGGGGCAGCGGGGTGGGTACTGACTTGTAGATCGTAGTGTCCTGGTTGTCCAGAGTGGACAAATAGACATCGATGAAGGGCAGGCTGGTGCCAAAATCATCCAGGACCATGGGGTCAGTGTGCCGCAGGGTCTTCTTGAAGTTCTCTACCAGCTCACTGAAACTTCTGTAGTCAGCATTTTTCTAGAGAGGGAAGCATAAAGAGGGCAGTGAAGAGGAAGGCACAGGAACCCCTCACGAGAGGCCCAGGCGAAGGCCTGACCCCAGCCCCAGGGTAAGTCCTGCATTGAATCACAGGTTCACCCAACTCCCTCCAAGCCTTGGCCCCCCTGACCACAGCAGCCTTGTGAGCCACCATCACTGACATGAGGACAGGTGACCCAGAAAGGAACCAGTGAGAGTCTGAGTGTGTGTGGCTCGGCGTGGTCTCACCCTGCCCTGCACAAACTCGGGCACAGCCAAGACAGGTAGATGACTCCAACTCAGAGAAGGGGCTCAGGAGGGATGCACTGGCTGCAGAGGGGAGGGGGGCAGGGGTTCAGGACCCAGCAGAGCACCCAGCACCCAGCCTGAGGAGCTCAGAGAGCTTAGGCTGAAAAAAGAAGGCTTGCCCCCAGGCTTTCACAGGTGTATCATGCTTGACAGAAGATCTCCAGCCTGCTATGCTCATCCTCGTTCCACTTTAGAAAAACCGGAGTTGAGTAGCACCTGTCAGGACCTCCATGGCCTCACCCCACACACTGGCCAGGGCCTATGGCTGCCTGGCGACCAGGGAGCGTGAGTGACAAGAGCATTCCAGGCAGAAGGCCTGGCAGTGGAGTTGTGCCCCGGAAGACGGGAGAAACTATAACTACAGTACTCAACTCTCTCAGAGGTCCAGACATATACAAAAATGTAGAGAATAAAGCCCAACTGTGGAAAACCCAGGGCATCAGAGCCTACCTTACCTAAGACCAGAGACGGCCAACACCACCTACCGTCCACACTGGCCCCAAGGCCCTCTTTGTCCACGGGCCTGTTTCCCCACCTGCCAGGAGATGCCCACCTGCATCTGCATCAGCTTGCTGACCTCTTCCTGCTGCCGCTTTAGAATCACCTGCTTCTCCTCCATGAGCGTCATGTGCCGCTCCGCCAACAGCTCCCGCTCAAACTTTTTAATGGAGTCCTAGAGAGGGGGAAGATGGAGGTAAGCTGCAGGCTCTCACGGCATACCACCACCCCCATCTGCCTTCTTCCCTAGCCTTGCATTGCTCCTCAGCAGGAGGAGCCCCCTCCATACAGGGCCAGCCCCCAACTCAAGCTGCCCTCTGCAGCTGCAGGGACTCCGCAAGCCCCCTTTCCTGCTGACCACCATCACGAGGCAGGGAAATGCCCTGGCCCAGGGAGAAGAGCGGGGCTGGGCAAGGGAGGGCCCACGGAGCCACCTCCTTGCCTCCCTGGAGACTGGGCCTACGGCTCTGCCTGCCACATCTAAGCCAACCCCCCATCCTTACAAGTGCAGCCTCACCTCAGTGTGAATGATCATCACACCCACGAACATACTGAGGAAGACGAAGGAGGCAAGCAAGATGAAGATGATGGTGAACGTCCGGCTGAGAGCCAAGTTGCGACTGTCCAGCTGCTGTTGCAGGTCTGTCCAGCCATCGACCTGTGTGGGCACGGCAGGGTGTGCCGGTTGCCAAGGCCCCGCGGGGCAGCCCCAGCCCCCCTGAGGACGCAGCTGGCTCTGCCTTCACAGCAGCCCCTCACCACCACCCCCTTCCAGTGATTCCAGTCCATGCATGGGGCTGGGGACGCAAGGCTCCACGGGGTACAGATACTACTGGCCAAGGTGCCCTGGGGGCTCTTCTCCAAAAGCCCACCCTCCCATCCTTCCTCTGCAAGACCCTCCTTTAGAAAGACCCCAGAGTCTCTCTTTCTGCACTTGGGCTTTGCAGGCAGCTTCAGCCTAGTCCCAGAAAGCCTATGTGACATGGGTTTCATTTCTAAAGTAAACTTGATCCAAATGAGTTATCTTTTGAGAACTCTTTGAAAGTTTTACAACCCTGTGGGACAAATGGGAATGCTCTAAGGAGTCACAAGATCAGAGAGAGGAATGGAACCCTGGCCAGGGCCCTGGTTTAGTCCTGGGAGGCCAGCCTTTAGCATCCCCAGCCCAGCTAAGGACCTGAACATGAGGAGGACCCCATGTAAGGCCCAGCCTGTCCACACAACCACACCAACTGGCACTCCCTTCTTCTTCTTTTTTTTTAAGATTTTATTTATTTGACAGACAGAGAGAGCACAAGCAGGGGGAGCAGCAGAGGGAGAGGGAGAAGCAGGCTTCCCACGGAGCAGAGAGCCTGACGTGGGGCCGAATCCTGGGACCCTGGGATCATGACCTGAGCCAAAGGCAGTCACTTAACCAATTGAGCCCCCCAGGCACCCCTGGCATTCCCTTCTTAAGGCCCCTGCCCCCACCCTTGTTCCCAAACACAGTACCGTGGCCAAGCTGAAGAGGGTGAAGAAGGCCACAGCCAGGTTCCCCCAGTTATTCTGATCACCCCTGTCTGGAAGTCCAAACAGGCAGAAGCCCAAGATAGCGAAGATGAACATGAGGACGAAGAGCAGGAAGAGCACGGAGGCCACGATGTAGGCTGTCTGCCCCACGGCAGTGATGAGTGTCTACAAGGCAGAAGCACTGGGGCTAGGCCAGGCTGCCAGGCTGAGTGGGGCTCAGCGGACAGGTCCAGTCTGCCCACACCCCAGCTGGCCCCAGCATCCAGGGCCAGGCCCCATAAAGGGTTGGATGGATGGATGGATGGATGGGAACTGTGCCCAGACTGAGGGCTGGACCAACGCAATAGTGGTTGAGCAGTGCCTGGCCCCACCGTCAGTCAGCCATGGGCAGATGGTCCTCAGGCCTGGGTGTCTCCCCAGCAGCACCACTAGCCACTCCACTTGAGCCCGGGCCTGCCTCTGGGTCATCCCAAGGTGTCTGCTCTTACCTCTCAGCTGAGGGCCAGCTCTGCTTGCTCTGCCAAGCCCAGGAGGACTAGCGGAGCTACCCCGGGTATGGGAATGATGAAAGCTGAGGGGAATGTGGCTTCCCATTCTTTCTGGGTCCTGTTCCACAGGTAGGTCTCCATCCCATGACCTCAGTCATCCCCTAGGAAGTGGCCATCTGTCTGGCCTCCCACTATGTTGACCACTCCTGGGAGCACAGCGTATGGCTCCTCATTGTTCATTCTCCACACCCCAGAGTCTTGCATGCACTTGGTGCTCAAGACACGGTCACCTACCTAGATGCTGCCACGGACATCATTTTAAAGCAGGTGGGCATTATCATTTGTCACGTATCAAGATGAGGAAGCAGAGGCTCAGAAAAGCAAGAAGTCTTGGCCAATATAGCGGCAGAGCTAGGACCAACTCCTGAGCCCTTTGCCTTGTGCCACCAACTTCACCCACTAGGGCCCCCTTCTCCAGGTCAAGAAACTGTTTATTGGCTTCACACTAGAACAGAAATACTTGAGAGAGCTGAGCCCTGGGACAGTGAAGCGCTGACAGTCTGGGATGACTTGGGAAGCGGAAAGACCAGCAGAGAGCCCTGGTGCTGCCCTCCACGTGGACTGGCTGGACAGCTCCTGGCAGAGGGGAATGCGTCCCTCTCCTTGGGGGAAGAGAATCAGGGTTTGAGGATTCATTCGAGAAGAGGTGAGATGTACAAAACCGCCTCCCTCCCTGCGAGACAGAGACAGAACTTCTTTCCCAAGACGACTGAGAGGGAAGAGGCAAGCACTCGTGAGAAACGCTACCCTGGGACGCAGTCCGCAGAAGAGGCCTGCCCAGGCGGGCAGGGAAGGGGCAGCCCCGAGCGGGAGAACCTGGAGCATCGGAGAATGGGGGAGGACAGGCTCAAGCTGGGGGTCCCACTTCTAGGCCAGCCCGAGGCCCAGTGCAACCTGAGGCCAAAGCCAAGCAGCCTGGAGAACAGTGGAGGAGAAGTCCTGCTCTCCAGAAGTCCTGACACGTGGGACTCCTGACGGCTGGCCTTGACAATGTTCTTGGAGCATAGTCCAGGTGGGCCCCATTAGTCTGCAGTCCAGAGGTACGGAAATCCAATCCCAGCAGATGGTTGCCCCAAACCCCACAGGCTGGTAGCTCCTTCCCGAGGAAATCCGGGGCTTTCAAAGCCACAACCTGGCCCCCAGAGGTGCCTGATTTTGAATTCCCAGACTCTTTCTTTGGGGAAGCAATTCATCGCCCGTAGTTCAGCTCTCCCGGGCTCTGGGTCAAGCCGGAGCTGTCCTCCCGGCCCCGGGGCACTCAGGCTATGGGGAAGAGCTAGAGGCAGGGCAGGGAAGGTGATGAGCTCCAAGGGGCAGGAGCCCCGCACCGGAAGGTTGTTCTTTGGGCTGAAATGCAGAGGAACAGGGGCAGTGTGGCCCTCGGCTGCCCAGCCCACAGACCCTGTCTGTGTGCAGAACAACACGGAACTATTCCCTCACCGTACAGGTTTATTGCCCTGAGTGGGGGCAGAGAGTGTCATTTTAATTCATCAGGGGCAGGAGCCAGGAATGTGCCAGAGTGCCAGCTCTGTGGGCTCTGAGGCTATGACTTCAGCGAATATAAGTTAGCAGAGGTCGGGTCCCACTTCTGGCCCCTCCAGCCCCACCTGGCCAGTGTACAGAGGCTGTGTCATCTAGAGTCACTTCTCTGCCCCTAGGGATCTGGGGTCCTATGATATCCCGAAGGCCATAGGTGAGCCACAGCCAAGTGGCCTGGTCGTCCCCAGGGAACAACTTTGGGATGCAAGGCTCTGCTGAATGACGGAAAACCCTGAGGTCAAACATGGGCCATGGATGTCTGTGTGAATATTCTGTCTGCATGTCCATGGGTCTCTGTTCATGTCTACAAGAACCAAAGGCTGAACAAAGGTCTGCGGTCACCAAGCAAGCCAGGCTGAGCCCTGGGACAGACCTTGGCCAGCAGGGAGGGCTGTCTTCTCATCACTAGATTGCTGCCCTGGAAAGATGGGGTGTCCCTGCCAGGCCCTAAACCTCAGGCTCTTTCAGACCAGGCTGCCACAACAGAGCCAAGACGGTGTACTCGGCAGACAGCTCGTGCCCTCAGCTCGGTCACTGGCCCTCCCCCAGACCCCAGTCCCATATGGCTCCCTCCTCCCCATGAAGCCCTGGGCTTCCTTTCCCTCAGCCCACAGCCATCATCCTCCTTCCTCACATGCCTCCTGGAGGTCTCTGCCACCTTCGTTCCATGGTGACCTCTTTCCTGGCCTCACCTGAAAACCCGTTCCTCGGCAGGACATCACTCCTCAGTAGCCAGCTCAAGGGAGGCTGCCTAGTCCCCACTGGCCTGATTCAGGAGGCCACCCCTGCCGCGCCCTCAGAAACACTACCTCCATGAGCAAAGCCCCTCCTTCCAGAAAGAGCCAGCCTTCTAGCTAACCACACCCCCTCGTGTCTTGGGATCTCTGCCTCCAGGCTCCACGCCATGCTGCTATCGTCCTCGGGGCCTTCAGCATCCCTATGGAATATCAACCATCCCCCAGGCCTCTTTGTCCCTTGACTCCCTCATCCCCAGTGACCCTTGCACTGCTTTCAGCTCCTGCTCCTTTGGTGCCCAACACCTGCAAAAAGCAGCCTATACTTCCAACTGTCTGACTGTTGTCTCAGTCTGAGGTCCTCATCACCCAGCATCCACTTCCCAAGGACCTCCAGTCCTCTTTCCTGTCCACCCGCCTTACCACCATCCCTACCTGCCATGGACTCCAATGTCTGGCACCTCTGACACTCCCTTCCCCCGCTTCTAGGACACATTATAGGGTCTATCTCTAGCCACAAACAAGGGGAGCCACTCTCAGGTTTGAAAGGAAGGCTGCCACGAGTTGATGTACCCTTTAAAGATTCTCCCCAGCTGCAGGGGCATTCCTGCCCCAGGGCCCTCTCAGGAGTGTGGGAAGCCAGTGCGGGAATCCTGATGAAGGTGGGTGCTGATGGAGAAAAGATGAGGACGGATCACTAACTACGTAGGAGGCCACACACCAGGACTTTAAGACAGAGGCGTGAATGCCGACGCTCAAATTTATGACCTGGCTGTTGAATGGGGGTGGGGTGCAGCCTTCACAAAAAGACACAACACAGGAGGAGGGGCTGGGGTCTGGGGAGGCGAGGGTGGGGGAGAGTGATGACTTCCAGCTCAGACGGGATGGGTTTGAGGAGCACATGAGACATCCAGGAGGCTGTGCATCTGGAGTCAGAGAGAAGCGTGGGCAAGGTGAAGAGCCTGAAATGTGGAAAAGATCACCCAAAGAAGATATGCGGGGGGGGGGGGGGGACGGGTGAAGAGAACTTGGGGTACAGTCTTGAGAAAACAGCACGCACCCGAGACATCGAGCTCAAGAGGCTGGAGGAACCCTAAGAGAAGGCAGTGACGGGGTGCCAATGGAATTGGCCGATGGACTTGGTGACAAGGAGGTTGTTGATTACCTCAGAGAGGCTAGTTCCTTTGGAGGGAAGAAGCCAGGGCACAAATGACAAGTAAGGAAGTGGGGAGTAGGAGTTATGGCCACCTCTTTCCAGGAGCCGCACCACTAAGGGAAGGACAGGAGGCCTGGCCTCCACTGTCTGGGAGGGGACCCACAGGCATGTGACTACATGAGAGCATGCAATGAATGAACAGGGGTCTGTAGCAGGGGGAGCTCTTCAACATTGTCCTCATCTCGTCCCCCAGGCCTGGGGCTGCTAAGTGTAGGGCCGAGGTCCCAGACAGACATCCAGGCTGGGCTAGGGGCAATCTCTCAGCAAAACAGGCTGACACACACCCGAGCTGGTCAAATGGGTCCACGGCAGCCCCTTCCTGGAGAAGCGTGGACACAGGGCACAGAGCCAGAGTATGTTTGCTGTGCCCAGGACAGATGTCATACTGTGCCCAGGACAGATGCTTCAGGGCAGGACAGATGCTTCAGGGCAGGTTGGGTCTGCTATGAGGAGTTTTCTGAAACCTCCTGAGCCAAAGAAAGACTGGTCACCCCATGACTTCTCAGCAGGAGCACCATTCCTAGAGCTGCCTGAACAAAGTAATGAGACCAGTCCCACCAAAAGAAGCAGCAGATTTTTAGCTGTACGGGGAAAGCATATAATTGAAATTGAGAGGCCAGCACCACCAAGGAGCTAGAGACTCCTGGGACTGTAGTTCAAAGGGCCTGTACCATAAGAAAGTCAGTCCCTTCGGTAGCATGGGAGAGAGGAAAAGTTTGCATGGCCCCTGAGTCAGCCACACCTCTCATATCTCAGCTGTGGCATCTAACTGCTGAGTGACCATGGGTCTCCATTTCTTCATCTGTAAAATAGAGCCAATGATACCCTTCCTCAATTGTTTTAAGATGAAATGAGGTAACATTGGTAAAGATCGACCTGCCATACAGTAGAGTTCAATAACTGGATGGTGGTGGCAGAATGATGATTTCCTCAGGGGCTGGTGGGCACCCAGGCCCCGTGGCCTGCACTCCCAGAGCACGGCACCGCCAGGCCACTCACCCGGATGCCACGGCTATAGGTGATAAGCTTGAGGATACGCAGGGACTGCATGCCATCAGCGATGTTGAGGTAGGGGTAGTGCTTGCCCTTGAATCGGCGGAGACTGTAGGGGATGAAGATAGTGATGATAATGATTATATCCAGCAGGTTGTAGCCATCCTTCCAGTAGTTGATGGGGTCCACGTAGAGCTTCATGCAGAACTCAGAGCTATAGATGGACACAAAGACCAGCTCAGAGACCTGTGGGGGAGCCGAGGGTCAGAGGGTCAGAGACCTGCGGGGGAGCCGAGGGTCAGAGGGTCAGGCCAAGCTGCAGAACCCCAGCGTTCTGCCCTCTCCCTGCCCGAGGCGCCAGATCGGCTGTGTGCATCTCAGGGGGAGGGCACTCCCCAGTCACCCACATGAGAGAGAAACCCGGGCAGGGTCACAGGCACCCAGCGGACACACAGTGTGTCTGATTCTCTTCCCCTTCTGCATCTTCCCTCCCTGCAGCCCTAAGCCTGGGGCTAGGTCACACCCAGGGTGCTTGAGAATGACGGACTGACTGGAAGACAGAATGGCCATCTAGACCCCGGTCTAAGTCAACTGAACACCTCAGGTAACCTAAAAGTAATCTTTCCCAAAGAGAAGGTCCCAGGAGTTTTCTGGCCAACCTGAATATCCAAACTTTTTGGAGCAGAGATGAAATACTCAAATATCTACTAATATTCATCCATTCATCACACACACTGAAAATCAGTTAACTGTTTCTGAGGAACAGTCTGCTTTTTTCCTACTTCTATACTTTATGAAATAATCTTACTCAAATTCTTCTCATGCATCTACAACTCCAGTGGCTTTGATTTTACCAAAAGGTACTTCTTAAGTGATAAAACTTTCTCTTCGTTATCAGTGCATTCATTCACTGAAGCAGCTTTGATTAAGCACCCCCGTGAGCCAAGCAAGAACTGTTGTAGGGAAAACATAACAATGAATAAGACAGAAAATGTTCAGCCCCCAGGAAGCATATGATCTAGTAGGGGGAGACAGAAGTGAAGGCTCAAACAAATACAGAGATAATATAATACCGGGTAGGAAGGAAGGGGAGTAGAGGAGACAGCCAAAGGAGATAGAAGGACTGGTCAGGTCGGGGAGGGAGAGTCGTGGCAACTATTTTAGAAAAGGCGGTGGGGGCGCCTGGGTGGCTCAGTCGGTGAAGCGTCTGCCTTCGGCTCAGGTCATGATCCCAGGGTCCTGGGATCGAGCCCCGCATTGGGTTCCCTGCTCTGCGGGGAGCCTGCTTCTCCCTCTCCCACTCCCCCTGCTTCTGTTCCCTCTCTCGCTGTGTCTCTCTCCATCAAATAAATAAATAAAATCTTTAAAAAAAAAAAGAAAAGAAAAGGCGGTGAGTAGAGGCCTTGGAATGGAGCCATAATAAAAACTGGGACAAAGTTCCCCAATGGCAAGTACTAGGGCGTTCAGGTGAGAAACGGTTTGTTCAAAGAACAGCAAAGTCAGCATGGCTAGAACAGAAAGGGGCAAGCAGAGCAGGAGATGCTTCTGGAGGGGCAGGCCACGTAGGAAGGCCTGGTGAGAGCTTTGGATTTTAACCTCCACCTTGGAGGATTCTGAGCAAGGGAGAGATATGAGCTAACTTACATTTTTAAGAGATCTCGATGGAAAAGAGACTGGCGGGGAGCTGGCAAGAAGGGCGAGTGGGGGGTGGCTTAGGGAGGAAGAGACAGATAGCAGGAGAATGATTTCTCACAGTCACCCAGCAAGAGGGGAGATTTAGACCGGACCGGACTGGGGGATGGTGTGGAGTCAAAGGGAAGAGGGGAGGGAGAAAGAAAGAGAGCGAGCACGAGCGGGGGG